>NC_041016.1:39966521-40330687 GCF_004193775.1 Glycine soja | reverse complement strand
ATCTCCCCTCTCTTTTCTATCTCATTACTTAATATTTTAATTGAAAAATAACACTCCAACAAAAGAAGTAATTAAAAGAAAGAAAATTGTGACTTCTAAAAAGAGTGGTTTTTTACTGGTATGTTACTTTTTGAATGAATTTTTTTTTTAGGCAAAGTTACTTTTCAATTAACAAAATGGTAACAAAACAGGTAGAGTCAGACAGAGAGAATATGAAATTTGAATCCGCCTACTTGTGGTTCGGACTTCTGAGAGAATTTTTGTCCTATACTATATTTAAAAATGTAATTTTTAAAAAACTACCAGATCTGTATATTTTGTTTAACTAGAAGGAGGATGACTAGAAAGAGAAACTTTTGAAATTTGAATTGAAAAGAAAAAAAAGAAGATTTTTTTTTGTACTCTTATTAATGAAAGTATTTTTTCTCTCTTTTTCTTTCTACTCATTTTTTCTTCAACTAAATATTTTTTTGAATGAAATTCATCCATCCCTCTCTCTCTCTCCTTATCTAAAGGAAGAGTACGTACAACTCAGCAAGGGGTGGGCCTATTGTGTGTAATTATCAAGTATAAAAAAAGGATATCAGTCTAACGGGATATTTAATATTTTATTGAACATGGACTTTGGAAAAATAACATCAAAATTAGAGAAAAAAATTGGTCGACTGAATGAAGGTGAAAAATAGCTTCTATTAACATGAGTAATTTATGGTTTTGATGAGGCGCCAGATTCCTTTGTTAATGGATAAAGGAATTTTATTTTAAGAAACACAAATGCCAAATAGTACTACGGGCTCTACAAATTGTACTTTTCCCAGCTACGGATTGCCACATGCCCATGTGACATTCTTTGCTTGAGTTGCTAAAGAGAGAAAATAAATTACACTTCTTGAAATTTTCCCTTTGCAATTTCACAAAATTCACCTTAATTTTGTTATAGCACTTTCCTAGGACCAAAAGTTTGAAAACAATTTTAATCTAAGAAAAATAGATGTGAAAACTTACTATATGTCCCCAAGTAGAGGTACTTGTTTCCGCATACTCTTCCAATTCGTGCTTCCCAGCGACCATTATGATGATGCCTATCCAAAGTATAAGATATGTATTAATATCATAATACTTAATTTACTAAGAATATTTTGGCATTTTAATTACCATAAATGGCAAAGCCCATTAATTATATATATGCATTGAATGTTTTTGTATCGGGATCGAGTCCAGTTCATATGGCCGTATGGCCGAATTTGCAAACACAATTATCATGTGGACTCAGGATCCCAATTGTAAAATTAACTAGTAAAAGAAAATTGACTTAGCTATGTGCAAATGTCATTTCAATGCAACTAACCTAGCAACCCCACGGTACTTAGACAGGCCTCTAGAAAAGCCACTGCTTTGGCGCCGCAAAGAAGCCAAATATTCTTCTCTTGAAACCTTGTCCATTTCCTCGAGCTCCTTGGTATAAGTTTCTATCTGCACGGTTCAACTATAATTAGTTGATACAGTAATTTTTTTTTATCATATTATAAATTATACAAAATAAAATTAATATACCGGGAAATTCAGGGTTGCATCTTTTCCCCAGTATTTAAGGGCTGCAAGGTCATAGGTACGGGCTGCAGATTCTTCAGTATCATATGCCCCTACATGAACAAAGAAAAATTAAAAAAAAAAAATGGGTCCAAGCAACCGCATCACGATCAGAATCTTTCTTGATCACAAAAAATAATCTGAAAAGAGGGGATACTGTGATACAATTAATTTATTTTAGAAAAATTGAAAAGTTGACTAGGATTGTGTGAGATCCAAGTGCATGAGAAAGGGACTTACCCAAATAAACTAAACCAGCCCCAAAAGTGTATGTGAACGTTGCAATCACAAAGATTACCAGGAATAAAACAAGGTCAGAAATGATAATAATAATAATAATCACCACTAAAAAAATACACAGCAAAAATAGTAAACAAAAGGTAATAGATCTCCTTGATTTTCTCTCTCGTTTTCCCCCCTCTTTTTCTGCATTAATTTAATCACCTCAGAAAACAAAATTACCTTGTCGACCCTTCTTGCTCTGAATGTTGTTCCAAGAGCTCTTATCCCATAGGTGAGCTTCAAACCTCCCTGTCCACCTATGCCTATTGATCAAAGACAATTATTAATGACATGCAAATGCAAGTGAAACCCCATTTTGGGAATAATTCAAAAGAGAATTGAAAAAACAGTGACTCAAACCAAACCTTGTAACTCCTCTATAGATAGAGCTTCTTCTGCCACCAGTGGTGGTTTGGTTCTGCTTGCATTTTTGTGACTTCAAATTATTCCTCCTTGGATGCTTAGGCCTTCTTTTTTCAATGGGAGCTTCAAACCCAACAGAGGAAGTAGATGATGAACAAGAAGATGCTGGAGACCTCTTCATTTTGGGGGCCTCTATCTTCAATAATGCCAACAACACCCACCTTTTTTGTCCCAAAAGAACAAAAAAATGAAAAATACTCAATGGGTGTGTTTTGAGATGAAAAATTAGACCAAAAAGAAAAACAAGGATTTTGAATGTGTTCCCACTTCCCAAGTTTCTCTCTTTTTTACGATAGCATCTTTGTATATGAAGCAATAGTAGTAGTAATCTGGTTACCTAAAGTGGTTTACCAAAACATAGAGAAAGGGAGAATGAAGAAGGAAAAGGATTTTGGAGGGTATTATAGAAGGAGGGGAAAATAGTATTTAATTAAGCAATTGAATCTGTAATATTTCTGGGGGTTGGGGTTGGGAAGGATGAGAAGGGAGTAATGATTTAACCTTGGGTTGGAATTTAACTTGATCAATCAACCATGGCTAATTAAGTGGCTTGAATTTGAGCAACACTTGGCAAGGACGCAAGGTGGTGCAGCCATGCTACCAATGGGGTTTTGTATTCTAAGCTGGCTGGCTTTCCTGGTTAAGGAATCTCAACCCTTTTGTCAGCAATTTAAATTGTTTTTTTAATTAAAAATAATAATAATAAATAATATAAAAAGATGAAAACCTTACCTGGCTTGGATGGTGTCACGCGTCCACGTCAGTTACTGTGAGTGTGCTTCTGAAATATTAATAGTTGGAACAGGGCATGTGAGAGAGGAGAGAAGGCATCTTAATCAGAAATTAGTTGGGAATGTTATGCACAAACGTTCTGAAATTTAACCAAACAATGACAAGAAACAAAAATACTCAGAGATTATGCAGAATGGAAAGACCCTCATCGTTTGTTCTGTTTGCTTGCTGCTTTTTTTTTTTTTCCCTTGACTCTTGAGTATAATAAAGATTGTAATCTTTGTGGGTGCAATTTACAAGACAAATACTGAATAGTGTGGCTCGGAAGTTGAATCACATTAAGCAATGGCTTAATTTGAATTATTTCCGCAGATTCAAACGTCAATTCAATCTTTCATAATTCTAAAATCACTTTGCCTGAATTTATCATTCATCTGTTACATTGACTCATCTATGACACCTACTCAAATAAAAATAAAAAAAAAATCTATGATACCAAATAACCTTGAGTTTGGATCTGCGTCGTAGAGCCGTGAACGCTTGTCACTTCTAAAGTAACTAATAGTTGTTTCACCTTAAGTTTGGATCGATATCATAGAGCCCGGAATGCTCATCACTTTTGAAGCAACCAAATAGTTGTTTCTGCGAGACAAGACAAATAGCATAGTCTTTTGGGTATGAGTTAAGATAATTAGCATAGTTGTTAATAGGAATATATATATATATATATATATATATATATATATATATATATATATATAAATGATTCGTTTAACAACTCAGATTTTTTTACCAGATAGCGCACGAAAATATGGGAGTAATTATTAATTTGAAATATCGGCTTACATTAATTAACTATGGAGATAGACCATAAAAAACATTTAAAACATTATCACTTTAAAACTAAACATTTACTAACAGTTATTAGAATCATAACGTTCACCAACATGTTAATCGGAGTGACATTGGGTTTAGTAAGCCAAGGGATTTGAAATTATTAATATATAAAATTAATTAATATAGAGATTTGTTATAATAACTAATTTTTCAATTGTTATATATATAGAATTGTTAGATTGAACATTATATATCATCATAATTAAGATATATTTGAAATGATATTTTTGTATCTTTTATTCTCACATATCAATACAAAATTATGACTAACGATTTAAAAATTAGATTGATAATTCACAAATTGAATAACAAATTTCTTGGCCCTAGTAAAATAACTATTAGTAAATGAATTACTAAGAAAAAAATTGATAACCTTCATGTTTTAAATTTCTTATAAGATATATACCAGTATCCCATATAAACTAATGTAGTAACGTACATAACTTTTGAAAATTAACTTGGTTAATGAATTACTTGCAATCTTTCACTTTGGCCAATGGGTTTCAATTTTGCGTCTCATCTGATGGTATTGATGGCGGTTAGTAAATATTTGTTTTATAATTTAAAATTTATAAATATATATTATTTATATTAATTTTATAAAATAAAATAAAATATTTATTTTAGGATCTGTTAAATAAATTTTTTTTTTAAGATTTTGTTTGAATGAGTAATTTGTTAAGTTTGTTTTCACATTTGAAAGTTAGTTTTGAATGGTTAGATTTTATTTTTTTTGCATGAGGGGTCTATATTTGTATATATCTCTTCCTTCTTCTTTAAGAAATTCAGAAAAATAATTTGATTTTTTTTTCTTTAAATTTTTCTTTCTTTTTCTTATAAAAACTTATTTCTGAGAAGAAGAACATTGATATGGTGTTCAGTGAGCCGTTTTCTTTTTAAAGATAGTATTTACGCACTTCAATTCATGCTCTAATTTATTTTTTTCTTATTTATTTATTTTGTTTTGTTTTAATTTTTTCTTATTTATTTCTTTTATTTTATTTTAATTTTCTAACCATTCTCACTTTGTAATGATTAATTAACCATGAAGTAGTAGTCAATAGATAACATTTAAAGTATTGTCACTTTACAAAATAAGTAAATATTTACTACTTTTAAAATTTCCTATTAAAACATCTCATATGAATTAATGTAGTTGTTACCGGATAAATATGAATTTTACAAGTTATAAACACATGACACACTTCAATCGATTTACAAATAATAAGGTGTTTATGAGTTTAACAATAACACAAGTCGTCTTGACAATTAGGGGTGGGAATAGGCCAGGTCAAACCTTAAAAGGCCTGAGCTTAGCCTACGATTAATTTTTTAGGCCTGAGTCTGACCTATAGCCTATCAAAGACTTTTATTTTGGTTGGGCCTGACCTTTTTAAAAGCCTATCCTGGCCTGGTAGCCTATTTAAAAACATATTTAAAAGTCTTTTTCACATTAAATATTTAATATTCCTAGTTGTTTTTACCAAAAAAAATAAATAACACACCTTCTATAATAGGCTAAACACATAATGTTAATTACCTCTATCAAAAAGCTTGAAGTGAAAAGGATATGATTTTTAATAGGATATGATAGGACATGATTTTTGTTTGGTTAGGGACTGATGAGAATCCTGAAATTGGTCAAATACAGGCTAAAGGCTCAAGTGGGTTCTATCTTATCCTATTATTTTTCTTTGTAATTTTTCTTGGTTCGTGTTTTGTCCTTGTTCTGTTATTTGTTTTCTTGTTTGCGTCTTGTTGCGTTCTTGTTTGTGTCTTTGTTTCGTTCTTGTTCTTGTCACGTTTGTGTTCTTGTTTCTAGTGTCTTTCAGACTTTTTGTCAAAAAAAAAATTGTTTGAGTTCTGTTTCAAGTAAAAATAATAGGATAAGATAGAACCTGTATCAAGAGCCGAAGCTCTGATACCAGATGATGTGAACCTGAGTAAGAGCGGATCATTTGATACAGGCTACGGAGGTTTGGATGACGCCACTTCCAGCGACGGAAGATAAGTCAGGATAGACGCCACTTCCGGTGAAGGAAGATAAGTCAGGGTAAACGCCACAAGGATTACCTTGATAAGTCTGATAATTGGTTCAACCAGGAACCCAGAGAGAAACTCTCACCAAATCTTATCAAATGCCAAAAGTCTTTTTTTATTCAAAACAAAAACCAATACTTATAGTGTATCCGAACTAAAAGTTAAAAATAGACATGAGCCTTCTAAATTGTTTGGGCCAAAATTACAATAAATAAAAATTATAACTAAAAAACATATTTAACTTGGGCCTTCAAATTAATCTGGGGCCTTCAGCAACAATTAATAGTCTTGATAGTGTCTCTGCCTCTGGGCCTTCATCCTTCTCCACTCGGGGGCTTTATCCTTCTTCACTTGGGCCTTCGCCCTTCTCCACTTGGGCCTTTAGCCTGTATTTCGTCAATTTCAGGATTCTCATCAGGGACGTAATAGGAAAGTTAAAAAAAAAAAGGAAACCTGATAGAAAAAGGATATGATTTTTGCATAGAGCGTAAAATCTAATAGGAATAGAAAAAGGAACAGTTAACAAATATAGGAAAACTAATAAAAATAATGAAAAATATAAAGGAACACTTGACTCACATAATTAAAATTTTACTTAATTATAGGAATGAAATCGGCTAGTTTTTTTAAAAATAATATTAATTGTACCCAAAAAATAATATATATATATATATAGGTCGGGCTATCAGGCTTATAAGACTTTTTTAATAAGCCTAAACCTGATCTATTTAATTTAATAGGCTTTTAAAAAAGCCTGAGTCTAGCCTTTGAATTAAATAGGTCATGCCAAACTTTATATAGGTCGGGTTGTAGGCCCCCTGTAAGCCGGCCTAACCTATTCTCACCCCTATTAACAATAACCAATTTACAAAAATGACACCCTCAATGTGATGTGAACCTGAGTAGGAGCGGATCGCTTGATACAGGTTACGAAGGTTTGGATGACGCCACTTCCAGTGAAGGAAGATAAGTCAGGGTAGACGCCACTTCCAGTGAAGGAAGATAAGTCTGGGTAGACGCCACTTCCAATGAAGGAAGATAAGTCTGGGTAGACGCCACAAGGATTACCTTGATAAGTCTGATAATTGGTTCAACAAGGAACCCAGAGAGAAACTCTCACCTAATTTTATGAAAATGTCAAAAGTTTTTTTTATTCAAAACAAAAACCAATACTTATAGTGTATCTGAACTAAAAGATAAAAATAGACATGGGCCTTCTAAATAGTTTTGGCCAAAATTACAATAAATAAAAATTATAACTAAAAAATATATTTAACTTGGGCCTTCAGCAACAATTAATAGTCTTGATAGTGTCTCTGCCTCTGGGCCTTCATCCTTCTCCACTTGGGCCTTCATCCTTCTCCACTCGGGGGCTTTGTCCTTCTCCACTTGGGCCTTCGTTCTTCTCCACTTGAGCCTTTAGCCTGTATTTGGCCAGTTTCATGATTCTCATCATTCCCTCCTTCTTGGAAAACATTTGTCCTCAAATGTCTAGGATCATCACCGGATTCAAGTACCACTTCCTTCCTTTTCTTGTTGACTTGCTTGGCATAGCTTTCATTCTTCTTTGCAATTTGCACCTTCACTTGGTCATACAATCTTTTCACATACTGAACTTTGGCATGTGCATCCTTACGTTGAGTCTCTTGGGGATTGCTTTTGTAAGTTGGCCTGTTAGGCAATGAAGCTCCGGGGAGGAGATCAACTTGATGTTCTATGCCTCTTGAAGGTGGCAGTCCATGAGGAATCTCCTTAGGAAAGACATTTTTAAATTCCTGCAATAAGGGTTGAACACTAGGAGAAATAGAAATAGTAAACTCATTAGAATTATCAGTAGAAATTTTACTGTCTTTGCAATACTGTAGATTGAGTGGTTCATGAGCAGGTAACACTTTCCTCACTTCACTCGCCTCTGCAAAATAATTAAATTTTCTCTCATGTGTATCACTCTCTCTCTTATGTGTATCACTCTTTTCCTCGGGTGTATCACTCTTCTTTTTCATATTCCTTTGTGGTGCCTCACTATTTTCTTTCTCTTGTTCTCTCTTTTCTCTCATTCTGATTTGGTCATCACACACTTCTCTAGGGGATAGAGGTTTAAGAGTAAACGAGGAAGATTTGGCTATTCGTCTGTAGGGCTTTTCTTTGTTACGGTTCAACAAACGTTGCATTTGTGTAGTCCATGCGTCCAGAAATAAGCGTTGAGATTCGTCCAGTTGATGATATACACCCCCATTGTCACCAGCTCTTGCCATGATTAAGGAACAAAGAATTTTGCAGTAAATTAAAAAAAAAAAATTCAGGACCTCACCACACTCTACTCATGTGTTTCTCTCTTTGATGGTAGTTCACTCGTGTTTGATGCTCTCAATATAGGCTTTTGTGTGAAGGGTGATGAGAATCATGAAACTGGCCAAATACAGGCTAAAGGCCCAAGTGGAGAAGAACGAAGGCCCAAGTGGAGAAGGACAAAGCCCCCGAGTGGAGAAGGATGAAGGCCCAAGTGGAGAAGGATGGAGGCCCAGAGGCAGAGACACTATCAAGACTATTAATTGTTGCTGAAGGCCCAAGTTAAATATATTTTTTAGTTATAATTTTTATTTATTGTAATTTTGGCCCAAACTATTTAGAAGGCCCATGTCTATTTTTATCTTTTAGTTCAGATACACTATAAGTATTGGTTTTTGTTTTGAATAAAAAAAACTTTTGGCATTTTCATAAAATTGGGTGAGAGTTTCTCTCTGGGTTCCTTGTTGAACCAATTATCAGACTTATCAAGGTAATCCTTGTGGCGTCTACCCAGACTTATCTTCCTTCATCGGAAGTGGCGTCATCCAAAACCTCCGTAGCCTGTATCAAACGATCCGCCCCGTAAGATTCACATCATCTGGTATCAGAGCTTCGGCTCTTGATACAGGTTCTATCTTATCCTATTATTTTTCTTTGTAATTTGTCCTGGTTCGTGTTTTGTCCTTGTTCTGTTATTTGTTTTCTTGTTTGCGTCTTGTTGCGTTCTTGTTTGTGTCTTTGTTTCGTTCTTGTTCTTGTCACGTTTGTGTTCTTGTTTCTAGTGTCTTTCAGACTTTGTGTCATAAAAAAAAAATTGTTTGGGTTCTGTTTCAAGTAAAAAAAAAAAAGTTGCAGAAATTTTGAAAAAAAAAAGAGAAGAAAAGAAGAAAGAGAAAAAAGAGAAAGTGGGTGTTTGATCTTTGAACACGAAATTGAGGCAGTTAGAGGCTTTTTTTTTGGCAGAAAATCGTGTACCAAATCCCCTTATCTAGATTCTCCTCTGAATTCTGAGCGTTTTGATATATAGTTGGCCTCAAACGGACAACCGTAACAAAAGTTATGAGCATTTGAAGTTTAATTGTCATATCTGTTATCTTATCTATTATCCTATTTGTTATCTTATTTGTTATCATATCTGTTATCCAAATTAAATCTAATTTGTTATCCAAATCTGATCTATTATCCAAATCAAATCAAATCAAATTTTTTATCCAAATCAGATTTGTTATCCAAATCTAATCTGTTATCCAAATCAAATCCAATCTGCTATCCAAATCAAGTCCAAGTTATTATCCCAAATCAAATCTGTTACTCTGATAATTATATTGTCTTTCCTTTTATTTTATATTACCTTGTGTGTCTAATTCGATCCATCCAGGAACTTAAGAGGGAGTGAGTGGTAAAAGGCAAGAGTGAAAACATCACACAAAAGCCTATATTGAGAGCATCAAACACGAGTGAACTACCATTAAAGAGAGAAACACGTGAGAAGAGTGTGGTGAGGTCCTGAATTTTTTTTAATTTACTGCAAAATTCTTTGTTCCTTAATCATGGCAAGAGCTGGTGACAATGGTGGTGTATATCATCAACTGGACGAATCTCAACGCTTATTTCTGGACGCATGGACTACACAAATGCAACGTTTGTTGAACCGTAACAAAGAAAAGCCCTACAGACGAATAGCCAAATCTTCCTCGTTTACTCTTAAACCTCTATCCCCTAGAGAAGTGTGTGATGACCAAATCAGAATGAGAGAAAAGAGAGAACAAGAGAAAGAAAATAGTGAGGCACCACAAAGGAATATGAAAAAGAGTGATACACCCGAGGAAAAGAGTGATACACATGAGAGAAAATTTAATTATTTTGCAGAGGCGAGTGAAGTGAGGAAAGTGTTACTTGCTCATGAACCACTCAATCTACAGTATTGCAAAGACAGTAAAATTTCTACTGATAATTCTAATGAGTTTACTATTTCTATTTCTCCTAGTGTTCAACCATTATTGCAACCTTCAAGAGGCATAGAACATCAAGTTGATCTCCTCCCCGGAGCTTCATTGCCTAACAGGCCAACTTACAAAAGCAATCCCCAAGAGACTCAACGTAAGGATGCACATGCCAAAGTTGAGTATGTGAAAAGATTGTATGACCAAGTGAAGGTGCAAATTGCAAAGAAGAATGAAAGCTATGTCAAGCAAGCCCACAAGAAAAGGAAGGAAGTGGTACTTGAACCCGGTGATGATCCTGAACATTTGAGGACAAATGTTTTCCAAGAAGGAGGGAATGATGAGAATCATGAAACTGGCCAAATACAGGCTAAAGGCTCAAGTGGAGAAGGACGAAGGCCCAAGTGGAGAAGGACAAAGCCCCCGAGTGGAGAAGGATGAAGGCCCAAGTGGAGAAGGATGAAGGCCCAGAGGCAGAGACACTATCAAGACTACTAATTGTTGCTGAAGGCCCAAACTAATTTGAAGGCCCAAGTTAAATAAGTTTTTAGTTATAATTTATTTTTATTGTAATTTTGGCCCAAACTGTTTAGAAGGCCCATGTCTATTTTTCTCTTTTTGTTCAGCTACACTATAAGTATGGGTTTTTGTTTTGAATAAGAAAACTTTTGACATTTGATAAAATTTGGTGAGAGTTTCTCTCTGGGTTCCTTGTTGAACCAATTATCAGACTTATCAAGGTAATCCTTGTGGCGTCTACCCTGACTTATCTTCCTTCACTGGAAGTGGCGTCTACCCAGACTTATCTTCCTTCACCGGAAGTGGCGTCTATCCATACTTATCTTCCTTCACCGGAAGTGGCGTCTACCCTGACTTATCTTCCTTCACTGGAAGTGGCGTCATCCAAACCTTCGTAGCCTGTATCAAACGATCCGCCCCGTAAGGTTCACATCACATGTAAACACTTATAACGGCAACATCATTGTAAATAAATATTTTATAATCACAAAGAACTGAATTACACTTAGACTTGATTCTTATATCGTAACAAATCTCATTTTGTATCCTACATCATAACAGTAGTAATGAAGTATGCATCTTCTAAAAATTAAATTGATCATTGAATTATACTTTATTGGCAGTCTTTCATTTTGGTCAAGGAGTTTGAATTTTAATCAAATGTAATTAATTAATTAAAAAAGAGAGTTTGAATTCTCTACACATGATATTGATTACTAACTCTCATTCTGTAACGAATTGCACGTTTCATAGCCATCTAATTTATTAACACGTCAAAGAGAGTTTGAATGGTGACGGTTTCTTTGCGCGTGATACATGAGGGCCTTTTTGTTTTTGTTTTATTTAAATTAATACAGAATGTTAATTAAAAAAATACATTTCAAATATATTTTGTATAATATTCTGTTCGTTTTTAATTTATAAGATCCAATAATTTATTTCACTAAAATTAAAAAAAATAATTAATTTAATTAATAATAATAAATTTATCTTAACTACTTCCTATTTTCTTATTTATCATACACAAATTTAAAATGATATTTATTTATTTGTATAAAACTAAACTTATAATATTTCTTACATAAATTATTTTTAGGCTAAAAATATCTTTAATTAAAAGAAAAGATTGTTATTCGGTATGAAAACAAAGATGCATGAAACACAAGAATGACCGTATATGGGTTGTCATTTTTTTAAAGTGATCATAAATTAAAATTAAAAAAACAAGGCAGTTTTATTTTACTGAAAACAGTGACTCGTGTGATTAGTATGAAATTAGTATTGTACTATAGTCAACATTTTTCATTAAAAAGAAAATAAATTGACTAATAATTAAAAAAAGAAAATATTAATGATAAGAATATTTCATGAATTAATGATAAGGATGATACATCTATTATATTGAATTATAATACATTATATTAGTGACTCAATTTATACTTTCAGTTAAAAACATGTCAGTCTTGAATTCTTCTTTTATATTTTGAATTCAAATATTCTCAATAAATTATAAATATAATCACAATAATTTTATTTTAGTTTATATTTCTTAAACTTCATTTAAATTATTATGTATATATTTCGTATATATAATGTGTACGAATTTAAAAATGATGCATGATACATAATAATGAACATACGTGAATAAGTTGGATTCATTGTATCCCATAAATATATTGTAGCAAAATTTGCCGTGTGCAAGTATCTACTAGTACCTTTTTTTTTCTTTTCTCATTTATAGAATTCAGGAGCCACTTGTGTATGATCTTGTTAAAATACCGTGCTCAAATAGTATAAGTTTACTCAATTTTTTTATATTTTTTATATGTTAAAATAATTTGGATGTTGTTGAATAATTTTTAATTAGTTACTTGAATTATTATTTTTAAACGAGCTTGTAAAATTATATTTTTCAATAATTAAGTTTCAACAATGATCTAATTTAAAAATAAATATAAATTTAGGAATCAAAATGAAAAAAAATTAGATTGTTAATTACAATTGTCAAGTCTTTTACATATCAATATTTTGGTTTTTTTTATCAACCAGGAGTAAACAAATTTTCAATTATCCAATTGAGGGATATATTTTAACTCAAAAGTCGTAACACCTGTTACGACTTATTATTCTTTTAATTTTTTTAACTGAAGTCGTAAATATTTTTAAGACTTCAGTGTAAATCTTTTCTTTACAACTTTAAAATCGTATTTTTTTTTAAAAAAAAGTGAAAGTCGTAATATTTTATATGACTTTAAAGTCGTAAAGCCTATTTTATTATTTTTTTAATATTTAAAGGTTTATGACTTTAAGTCGTAAACCTATTTTTTTAAAAAAAAAACTACTGTTTTGCTATTTGAAGACACGTTTTTGTTTTGTTCATCTATTTTCTTTTCATAAATCTTTTTTTTTAATTTAATAGTGTTTACGGTTTTATTTTTATTTTAAATAAAAAAGTTAAAAAATATATTTAAATATATAATAAATAATATTAAGTTGATTTTATTAGTATATTTTTTTGATTTTATTTGATATGTTATTATTTTATTTTAGTGTTTTATTATTTAAAACATGTTATATATATTTTTAATATAGTTTACTTTAAATATTTTTTATTTAAAGTTTAAATAATCTATCAATAAAAATTAAAAACAACATAATTAATACATTAATATAAAACGCACAATACAAATGAAAGAAAAACATAAAAATTACAAGTTATTTTAGTCATGTACTTGTTTGTATGGACAGTTAGTCCGATTATATCCTTCAGTTCTACATAATGAGCATTTCTTAGGCCTATTTGAAATTGGTTCATCCATCTCATTATGTATTCGAGTAGTGGCCGGCTGTCTGATGTTTGTCGTCGTTTCGAAGGATCAGACATAAAATACGGACCTAAATATTGAGGCCATGTGTCTTCACTTTCAAGGGAATGAAAATGATGTTGATAAACTTTGAAAATATTTTCCAACTTGTACACAGGGACAACAAAGTCATCATAATTTAAATTAGAAAAAGCACACGCTGCAATTGCATGCGAGCAAGGTATAGGAGGTATAAGCGGTAGACCAAGAGAACAACAAACACAGACAAATCCAGTCCAACAAGATGAGAGACCCAGATGCATATCTAAAAGAATTCGTTGTGGGACATCGTCTCATTATTAGTTTAACAAATATGTAATTTTTATTTAAATATAATTAATTTTTAATTTAAAGTCTTTCAATTTTTTTAATGTATTTTTATTGATAGATTATTTAAACTTTAAATAAAAAACATTTAAAGTAAACTATATTAATATTTATATATATATATATAACATGTTTTAAATAATAAAACATTAAAATAAAATAATAACATATCAAATAAAATCACAAAAAATATATTAATAAAATCAAGTTAATATTATTTATTATATATTTAAATATATTTTTTAAAATTTTTTATTAAAAATAAAAATAAAACCGTAAACACTATTAAATTAAAAAAAATAGATTTACGAAAAGAAAATAGGTGAACAAAACAAAAATGTGTCTGCATATAGCAAACACAGCATTTAAAAAAAGGTTTACCACTTTGAAGTGATAAACCTTTAAAAATTAAAAAAAATAAAATAAAATAGGCTTTACGACTTTCGTTTTATTTAAAAAAATATGACTTTAAGGTCATAAAAAAAATTAGATTTAATTGTAAAAATATTTACGACTTCAGTTAAAAAAATAATAAGTTGTAACAGGTGTTATGACTTCTAACACCTGTTACCACTTACCCCCTTTTGGGTAATTTTTTAAAATATACCCCCGATTGAAAAATTGAAAGTTATTTTACATGTAATTGGTAAAAAAGCCCAATATTCTCATCTTTGCATGGTCGTGCTCAAATAGTATTAATTTGGATGTTGTTGAATAATTTTTAATTAGGTATTTGAATTATTATTTTTAAACGAGCTTCTAAAATTATATTTTTTAATAATTAAGTTCCAACAAGGACCTAACTTAAAAATACATACAAATTTAGGAATCAAAAGAAAAAAAAATTGGGACGCTTAATTAAAATTGTCAAGTCTTTTACATGTCAATATTCTCACCTTTGCATGGTGATAATAGAGTTTAGAAAATGTAAAATTAAAATGATCAACAGGTCATTGATCTAAGTGACTGAATTTCGTCTTCTTAAGAAAGATTTGAGATTCAAGTCTTGTAAATGAAAAAAAAAATATGATTGAAAGAAGATATATCACTAGAGATGAACCATTAGGTCTTTTAGCAGATGTTAGTCATCAACAAAACTATTCGATCATCCGCAACAAGATTGTGAGTACCAAAAAAGAATATGTAAAATTGCTGGGAAGACTTGACATGTAAAAAAAAAAAGAATATGTAAAATTAGTTTATATATATATATATATATCCGTAGACACTAGTTTTTTTTTTTTATAAAAAAAAGCAAAAGATAGCATTATCATAAAATGTCAAGGCAACAAGTTGTACTCAAGACAAAAAAAAACTACAAAGATAGTTCTGGAATAAAAACACCAAAACTCAAAGACATAAAATTAAAAACAGAAAAGAGATCAAAGTGAACCATCGACAACCTTCATAAAACCAGGCTTTACAAACCAACCGAACATAGGTAGAGATAAAACCTACAGCTTCTTGAACAACAGCAAAAGGAATAAAGAAACACGTTACTTCTCACACAAGAACCCCCAGCAACAAATGAACATACCCATTATCTCGAGACATCCACCATGAACTTGATACTGCCAAATTTAATCCACAATGCCATGGGACATGCAAGCAATGGGATTGGTAACCCACGAAGACAAGGGATAAATAAACTCCGCATGGCCTGATTAGGCCTGTTTAGATGCACTATTGTAAAAAATCTTATAAACAAAGAACTTGTACAAGAAGTTCTTATCTGAAAAGTTACTTTTACATAAATTAATTTGATGTTTGGATGATAAACTTTTAAGTGCTTATTTAAATTAATATGGTGTTTGGATGAAATTGTAGAAGGTTTTTTGCATAATTAAAATTACCAAAAAGGATATTATATGCTTTGACATTATTAAAACTAATAATTAAATACTTAAACATTATTATATAATTATTAAATGTCTTAAAGAATTAAATATTATTAAAAATAATAAAAATTACTTTTTTTTCTTCTATTTCATTTATAAAAATATTTTAACTTTATCATTATATTTAAAATATTGTTATATATTTTCTATAAATTTTGATTAAAAAATAATTAATTTTATAAAAATAAAATAAATGTATCTCATAAAAATATAATTATACGTCTTTCTACATAATTAATTTTTATATTTAAAATCTAATTAATTTATTGTTTTAGTAATGTTATCACATACATTCTAGTTTATAACTTAATTATTATCTATGTAATTATAATTTATAACAAAATATAAAATGTCATTAACCTGATAATAATACAATTATTAATGTCTTCCAATATAAAATTGTTCAAATGTACCCATACCATAAACAAGCAAACTTGTATTATTAAAAAATAGTAATAGTACCCTTCATTGTATAGTTTTTAAGATTGAAATAATAAATGGAATATATTAAAAAATGTTAGAGAATATGTTTCTTTTATCACTTCTTTTAGTTCTTTATCTATGTTGCAAATATATTCTTTTTACACAAACTGAATGTGACAACCTTGCTGACAAAAAAAGAGTTGTAAACCATTCCCTTTATGCTACCTTTCAATATTTAATTATGAATAAAATCAAAATAAAAATGAAATAGAATTAAGTTACCATCCATTATTTGCAAATATTATCATGAGAATGAAAACAAAGATAAAAAAAATCCACCTAATACCATTGGAAGAAAAGAAAAAGAGAGGCATGAAACAGAATGAAATGCCTTACACCATGTACCATTTTATTCCACCTTAAGCAATACAAACAACAAAGACCTGTAATCATTTTATTTCATTCTAATATATTCCCTTTCATAGGGAGAGGAGATCTGCATTATAGTTACAATTATATCAACATAAGATCAAATATTAAGATTTACTTCATTCCATGGTCTGGATACTATAGCAATAATCATAATTGCAAAATCAACCTCTGTAACTTGAAAATAAATTAGTACTTCTTGCCAATTTGCATCCAAGAAAATGAGAACCTTTCTTCACATACAACTCTGCCTTCTATTTAAGTTGAAGAGTGTGTATGAATGAACAAATAAATTATGCAGCAGTCAACCAGTTTGCAAAAAGATGGGAACAAACTTAATGTAGCACTCATTAAAAAAAGGGGGAAATAATCCTATTAAAAAATAAATGATTATTCTAAGAAAAAAATGGAGAAAAGAAAGAATAAGAAGTTAAATAGTTGAAAAGCCAAGTAAATGAAAAGAAAACAAAAGCTCCCTTTTTCACTCATGATTTTGTTCTTGACAGCCATGAACATTAAAGTATGAGTCCATGTGACAAACATTGGAATGTGGTGGTTCCATTAGATCCATCTGAGGAGACCCACTAAGGGATTATTGTATGAAGCCAAAGGCAGTACACAAGGGAATGGTTATGCTGGTACAGATTGGGAAACTCTACTTTAAATATATGCTTCATTAACTTAAATAGAAGTTATGCACATTAACTTAAGCTTCACTAATCACTATACAATATAATGAATGTCCGAATCACTTCAGTTATTCCACTAAAACAATGTTCTATCTCTACATCAAAATCTTTCTACAACTGACTAGATTTACACAACATGAGCACTAGCAAGTACCAATGAAAGTAATCAAGTAGAATGACTATCCTACTGTACAACAATAACTACTCCCCAAAACTTCTGGTATATGTTCTTTTATCAGGCACCATAGTGAAATATAAGTTTGCCGCTCAATTTAATGATTCAACTCAAAGTTTTATATTCCAATATGAGTACAAGTAGCAACCAAGAACTATTTCTCTACTGGTAACTAAGTTGGAACTTGGAGTAGGAACTAATTGACAACATACATCAAAGTCTCTTTAAAACATGGTTTTAAAATAATGAATACCAACGACCTGCTCAGAAAGGATTTTAGTTCCACCAAGTCTTCCTCTATATTTGGTAGCTTCATTGGAGACAATAGGAATCTATTTTACAGATGACATGTCATGATAGATGTTATGCCTATGTCTGTCAAGATGGGATTGCAAAATCAACCTCTGTCATTGGATACTACAACAATAATCATAATTGAAAAATCAACCTCTGTACTTTGAGAATAAATTAGTACTTCTTGCCACTTTGCATCCAAGAAAATGAGAACCTTTCTTCACATACAACTCTGCCTTCTATTTAAGTTGAAGAATGTGTATGAATGAACAAAGAAATTATGCAGCAGTCAACCAGTTTGAAAAAAAGATACATCTCATTCAATCATCTAGAAGCGAGCCCAGCATCTAGTGCATTGTGCAATATAGTCTCCCTTATAATCAACATTGTAACCCAAAACTTTTGGATTTCTAAGGAGAAGTTTCCTAAGAGAATTTCCCTTAATACAACTCTACTCATCCAGGATCTTTACATTACCTTTCAACTCTTCCTCCAAATTACATCCAAGAACTTCTGGAAAATTTTTAAGCAACTTGGACAGATCATCATCTAATGGTAAATAGAAAGGGTTGGTCCAGGGAGTTCACACTTTCAATTTTTATACTAAAAAAATTTCTCTATTCCTGCTGCTGTATATGAGGTTTATTTCCGGCATTCACCTCTTCTATGCACACTTTCAACATAATCTCAGTATTTTTATCACACCATTTTGCTTTCTATCTTTTCACAGGAACTTGATTGAGAGACATTTCACAAGCTTAATGAAACAAACAAAAGCATAACCCTAATCCATAACAATTCGAAATTTAATGAGAAGAAAAAGAAATTATTGAAGAATTGGTTAACCTGTGATGCTCACAAAGGAAGAAGAACAGAGGACAAAGGATGATCGAAAAGAATGATGAAGATCGGAAGCACGGGAGAGGAAGGCACAACAACGAGAGAGAAAGGAGCAACACGTTGAGGAAGAAGAGAGAGAAATTTTGAGGGTTTAGAAAATGAGGGGGCATGCTTTGTCATTTTGAAATTTTTTGAGGACATAATTGTCCAAGCATTATTTATGGAACAGATTCCCGAAAAGGCAATTTCAAAAGCTGAAAATTTGAACTTCAGGAAAAGATCTGCTCACAACTTTCACTTTTCCAAAAGCTAAAAAAAATTAATAACCAAACACTCTTAAAAAATAAAAAAGATCTTTTTCTAGTAGATAAGATGCTAAAAGATCTTTTGGATGCAATCCAAACGGGCCCTTAATCCACTTCCAAGCTAAGACCTTATAGCATGATCCTGAATATTTTTCCATAGAAGTTATGTTGTCTGTAAAACCCATTTTATTCCACGCCAATCAAATTGCCGAAACAAACGCATTCCAAATAATCTTCCAGATTTTCAAATCCCTTATAAACAATTTAGCACTACCATAGAACTGCAGCATATGACTCGAAATGTTGTTTGACTAAGCCGAGATGACACCTAACCACTTGAAACATGCTAGCCATACCTCCTTTTCCCGAATACATTCATAAAACAAATGATTAAGAGTTTCAGCTTTCTTCTTGCAAACCAAACACATAATTCCATCAACATTTAGCACTCCCCTCCTTGACAAATTAGCTTAAATTGGAATTCTATTTTGGACAGCTTTCCACACTAAAATATTAACCTTTAAAGGAAACAACTTATTCCACAGTTGATGCCACTAACTTCCAAATTTTCCACTTGTGCTTCTGATGCAATATTACCCCCCAAGGACATTGGATAGAAGACTCAAAGAAGATTGAGCCAAAGATGCAAAAAAAGACTTTAGGGTTTTCATGATCCTTAGGGTAAATTTTGGACCCATGGGCTAAGTATGAACCCACTTATCTTTGTACATATTAGGTTAGAGTTTCATTATTTTTGGGCCTTGTATTTAGGGCTCCATAGTGTAGGGAGGGTACCCTAGTAATGTAGGATTTTTCAGCCCTTGTATTTTAGGGTACCTAGATTAGTTTTTGTATTAGGGATAGTTTTGCAATTTCACATGCATTAAGTGTGTTATTTGATGTGTGTGTTGGGAGAGAAATTTAATTGAATTGTGAGAAACCCAATCCAATTAAATTTTGGATCAGCCTAAGGGGGAGGTGAACATTTGCTTGCTACACCCCATTGTCACATCATATACATGTCTTTCATGTTTTACATGTCTCATGACACCTAAGCACACTTAGATGTCTTGTGTGTGAATTTTTTTAACATTGATCATTTGAAAAATTAGACTTCAAAATTCAAACCTCATTTAAGGCATAAATTTCATGCCCCCCCTCTCTTCCTCTCCCTCCACTCATCTTCTCCTACCTTGAAGCTCTTATGTATGGCTTCCTACGGTGGTGAGCTTGTTCTTGACTCATCTTCTCCTTGAAGTGACGTCCCCAATCACCTTTCCTCCTTCTCCATTCTGTTGTCATTGATCTTTAAGAAGCAAAGGACTCCATTGATGAAGATCCAAGGCCTACAAGCTCTACATGGAGTTACATCATGTGGTATCAAAGCATCTTCATCTAGGTGATGTTGTTCATTTGCTTCCTCTATCTTTTGTTTGGTCAATTCACTTTAGTTCCTTGTTCTTCATCGTCTTCTTCATGTATCTCTTCCATTGTCTTGTGGTTTGGTGTTGTTTAGAGTAGACTCAAAAAACAAACCGATTAAATCTTAGATGTACAATTGTTCTTGCATTTCTATGGTTCAAATTTTATAGATCTACTCTTGAATCATGTTTTTGTGTTGATTTTAGGTTCTATATTTTTTCAGTCATAATCTTCTTGTGATGAACCTTTAAATCTCATTTTTCTTGCAAAATATTGATTAGAAAAGAAAACACAAAAATCTAAGTGTAAATCACTTCATTCATGTTGTCTTAGAGTAATGTTTAGTCATAATAATTGTCACATTATGTTCTAAGTTTGTGCTGAATTTTGATTTTGTTGATTGAATTCTAGATATATTTGTTCATGTATTATTGCAATTCTTAGCTTATCATTTTAATTTTGAGTCTAATTCATGCATGTTATTTAGTTCATAACATGTTCCAAATCAATTCCTAAAAGTAGTCTTGTTGTTGAACCTTTTTTTTTGTTTTCTAAGTTTCCTATATGATACCTATGAAGAAATTGAGTTGTGGTGCTGAGTTGTGACTGGATTTGTGAATCAAAATAAGTCTTAAGCTCTCTTGAATTGTGGTATCCAAGACAATTAAGCATAAGCAAACACAAATTATAACTATCCAAGCCTTAAGCAACATAAACACTACTCTTGACTTCTAGGTTGAAATTTTGGTTGCTGTCAGTTTTTGCACATTGTCTTCTTAACTCCGCTATGGCTTGAATACTTCGATTTTTGAGCTGAAATTTTAATTGGATAAAATAGACATTGGGAAAAAAACAATGGAAAAAGAATGAAAAAAAAAGATGAGCAAGAAAAGGTGATAAAAATTAACGTCAAAATACACATCTAGAAAAATAACAAAAATGTGTATGCTTGATTTGCTTGAAAATTGTTCATTATTTTGAGTTGTATTAAAAGCCTATTTGAATTCTTGGATTTGTTTATCTTTTATATGTGTTTCCAAGTTGACATAACTACAATTTTTCTTTGAGTCTTGTTTTTAATTTTTCAATATAATCTAGTGTCATTCTAGGACTTCCTTTATGTTCCACCTTGGCTTGTGGTGTCGTCCTTTTGCTTTATTTTTCCTTGAATCTCATTGAATTAATGTCAAGTTAAATTTAATTTTGGTTTAACTTTCATTTCATCTTTTGGTTTCTTGCTCGTCTTCTTTTTTTTTTGTTGTGTTTAAGTGTTGCCTACAATAAGGATTGGAAGAGGAATTGGTGCATTGCTTGAAGGAAGATTTTTGAGTCATGGAGGTTAACCATCCTAGGAGCACCATTGAATTTGAAGCAACCAAAGCCTCACCAAATTTTGAGTGAAACACTTGAGAAAACAAACAAGAATTGAAGACAAATTTGAAGACCTTAATTGCTTTGTTAAATTTGTTGTAATAGAACAATTGAGTGCTGAATTTTTTCTTTTGTAATTCCGTGTATTTGGACATTCTTTAGGGGTGGATTGGGAATCTCCAAGAGACCACCTAAACCTCTATTTGTGTGTAATATCTTAGTGTAAACCATCTAGACTAAGTGAAGAGCCAGTTGGGACCTCCAAAGGGTCATCTAAGCCTTCACATAGGAAACCGTCTAGCTTGCTTTAAATTTCCTTTTCCTTCCATTGTCAAACCGCCTAGATAGCTTGTTTTTACCAATTGGTTTTTACCTTATTTTTCATACATCTTTTAGTGTTTATTTTGGCTTTTTTCAACCATATTTTCTTTTAGCTTTTGTTTTCAAACCCCCAACAAGAAAGAACCACAACTTAGGAACCAACATGAGTCTTCTTTCTTCATCTAGTGTTAATGGTGAGGGTTCTATTCCTAAGGACCCCTTGTATAGGATATTAGATGAGTTGAGATCCCTTAAATTGTGGAAAGAAAAACATGAGAGAAAATAAAAAGGCAATAAAGAGTGGAAGAAATAAGTCAAGATGAAAGAGAGAAAATAAGAGAGGAAGAAAGAAGAAAAATAATGAAAGAAATGAAAAGAGAAAAACATGTCTTCTATAGTAGTCATGACTCTTGCAAGAGTTTAAGTGAAGAACTTAGCAACTATTACGGAGGGCGTCATGGGTCACATACTAAACATCACTCCCAAAGAAGATAAAAGGATAAAAGGTCTCAAGAGGTTAACATTAGCCTCCCATATTTCCATGGAAAAGATAATGTTGAGGCCTACCTAGATTGAGAAATAAAGGTTGAACAACTCTTTGCTTGTCATCATATTAGTGAAGAGAGAAAAGTTCCATTAGCTACGCTTAGCTTTCAAGGATATGCCCTCTATTGGTGGACTTCCCTTGTTAGGGAAAGAAGGATTCATGGGAATCCCCTAGTAGAGTATTGGAATGATCTTAAGAGTGCCCTTAGGAAGAGGCATATTCCCTCCTACTATGAAAGAGAGCTTATGGACAAGCTTCAAAGGCTTAAACAAGGGAGTATGAGTGTTGAAGAATATAGAACATAAATGGAACTACTCCTTTTAAGAGTTGGACTTAGGGAGGAGAAAAAAACAAGCATAACTAGGTTCCTAAGTAGGCTTAATATGGAAGTGAGGGACAATAAGGTTGAACTCCTTCCATATAGGAACCTAGATGAGCTAGTTCAACTTTGTATAAGAGTGGATCAACAACTTAAAAGAAATCTTTCTTCAAAATCTTATGGCTTTCACTCTTATCTAAGGAAGGACCAAGCCCAAGGAATTTTAGGGGCTGCACCTTCAAAACCCAAGGAAGATAAGGGTAAGACCATAGAGAAATCCATCCTTAAGACTAGTTCCCAAGCAAGGACTAGCAACATTAAATGCTTTAAATGTCTTGGGAGAGGTCACAATGTCTCTCAATGCCCCACAAAGAAAACCATGATTATGAGGGGTCAAGACATTTATAGTAGTCAAGAGGACTCTACTTCTTTCCCTTCCTCTAGTGGAAGTGAAGATGAAGTAAGGGGTAAAGAGTCTAGTGAAGAAGTCTACCCTCATGAAGAAGGTGACCTCCTAATGGTCAGAAGGCTCCTTGGAGGCCATTCTTGCGATCTATCCCAATCCCAAAGAGAGAACATCTTTCATACAAGATGCAAAATTTTAGATAAAACTTGTTCTCTCATTGTGGATAGTGGATCTTGTTGCAATTGTTGTAGCACAAGATTAGTTTCCAAGTTGAACCTCGTTATCATTCCCCACCCAAAACCTTATAAACTTCAATGGCTCAATGAGCAAGTGGAAATGATAGTTAACCAACAAGTGAAGGTACCTTTCTCCATTGGGACATATAAGGATGAAGTTAATTGTGATATAGTTCCCATAGAGGCAGGGCATATTCTCTTGGGAAGGTCATGATAATTTGATAGGAAGATCATTTACAATGATCTAACTATTGAGATTACCCTCACCCATCTTGGCACTAAATTTGTGTTGCATCCTCAAACAACTTCACAAGAGCTAAGGATCAAGTACAAATAAAACTCAAATGGGATGATGAAAAGAATAGAAAAATAAAATAAGAACAACCTTTAATGGTTAAGGAGGAGTGTAAGGAGGTGAGTGTCTCCTCCAAGAGGTTAGCTAAGAGGGAAAGTCATTTTTCAATAAAGACAAACATTAAAGAAACTTCCCTTCTTAGACAACCTCCACATCTTCTCCTTTGTAAAATAACACTTGTTAGCACTGTCATACCTCTTGAGCTTGAGGTTATTCCTCAAGTAAAGGAGTTGTTGGATGAGTGTTTAGTTCGCAAGAGCTTAAATCCTTGTGCTTTGTTGGTGCCCAAAATAGGTATTATGAGACACCAAATCCCTATGATAGGTGGTATGATGAATGTGTTGAGTGGTGCAACCCTCTTTTGTAAAATCACCCATGTATCCAACATCTTCATGACTCACATACATAGGAACTCATTAGGTACGTTTGTTCTTATTTTTGGTTTCAATACAAACCTAGGTGCTCATATGGGACACCTTAGGTTTGTCATACTTTTTGGTAGGAGTAATCAACATGAAAATATAGAAAAATGTATGTTTTATTGCATTACTTTCCTTAATTTTTTAAATAGTGATCATGGGGTTCTCACGGACCCTAAGAGAATAAAGGTCATTCATGAGTGGCCTGCTCCACTAAGTATAAGGGAAATTTGCGGCTTGCATGACTTAACAAAATTTTAGAAAAGGTTTGTCCCATATTTTTCTATACTTGTAGCACCACTCATTGAGTTGGTGAGGAACCATGTTCCCTCATGGGAAGATGCCCAGGTAAGGGGTTTTCAGACCTTATCCTACTCTAACATAACCAACATCACTAATATATATGTTTTTATTCTTTTTACAGGTGTTGAGGGAAGAAGCCTAGAGTTACAAGAACCTCTAAATTTGAGGTCAAGTCCATTTCAAGGGGGAAGGGAGGATGCAATCTTACCCCCCCCAAGGGCATTGGATAGAAAACTCAAAGATGATTGGGCCAGAGATGTAAGAAAAGGCTCTATGGTTCTCATGAGCCTTAGGGTAGATTAGGGTTTCATTATTTTTGGGCCTTGTATTTAGGGCTTCATAGTTTAGGGAGGGTACCCTAGTAATGTAAGATTTTTCAGCCCTTGTATTTTAGGGCACCTAGACTAGTTTTTGTATTAGGGGTAGGTTTATAATTTCATATGCATTAAGTGCACTATTTGATGTGTGTGTTGGGAGAGAAATTTAATTGAATTGGGAGAAGCCCAATCCAATTAAATTTTGGACCAACCTAAGGGGAAGGTGAACATTTGCTTGCTACACCCCATTGTCACATCATATAGTCACACTTTGTGCATGTCCTTCATGTTTTACATGCCTCATGACACCTAAGCACACTTAGTGGAAAATCTTGGACTTGATCTTGGATTAGTGGGCTGCACCATAGCTGAAATTCACTAATCATAATTAGTGAAATTTTGGCTCCAAATTTGGCTCCACAAATTCAAATTCAAGTGAAATTTGAATAAAAATTCAAATTTCCCTCCAATTTTGTGTGACATTTAGGCTATAAATAGAGGCCTTGTGTGTTCATGTTTTGAACTTTGATCATTTGAGAAATTAGACTTCAAAGTTCAGACCATTGGAGGCATAAATTTTGTGCCCCGTTCTCTCCCTCTCCCTCCACTCATCTTCTCCTACCTTCAAGCTCTTATTCATGGCTTCCTATGGTGGTGAGCTTGTTCTTGACTCATCTTATCCTTGAAGTGACATCTTCAATCACCTTTCCTCCTTCTCCATTTTGCTGCCATTGATTTTCAAGAAGCAAAGGACTCCATTGATGAAGAAGATCCAAGGCCTACAAACTCTACATGGAGCTACATCCGCTTCCTCCCTCAAAACTTTATATGTTGAGCATATGGAATATATCCAAGTCGCTTCCTCAGACCACCTCCAAACATCATCTTTTTTAGCATGTAATAGTTACCATTGAAAAAACCTTATCCTCCAATCCCATAACCAAACCCACACCCCATCACACCACTTACCCATATTTTCAATTGTAACCTCTCTATTATTTGCTATAGAAAACAGCCACATGACCCTGTCTTTTAAAGGATCTTTTGTTGCCCATGAATGCCTCCAAAATGATGTTCCCTTCCCATTACCAACCTGACACTTTAAGAACCCTAGAAACCACCCCTTCTTCATGCCTCTACACCCATCACCCAGCCTTCTTATTGATGTCCACCGCCAAGAACCAGTTTTACCATCTCCTATCATTTCCTTATTTGATTCCCAATACAAACTCACCAAGACCTTCCACCACAAGCAATCTTTTTCTACCAACAATCTCCATTTCCACTTCCTAAACAAAGCATAGTTAAAACCTCTCAAATCCTTCACCCCCAAACCTCATTTCTCCTTATCAGGACACATTTTTTCCCATTTTACCCAATGAATTTTTCTAGACTCCTCACTTCCCCCACAAAAAAACTTTATAAAGAGATTCAAGAAGAGAAACAATACTTGCAGGAACCTTAAAGAAAGACAAGTAACCTATCGGAATTGAAGCCAAGACAAATTTCAGAAGCATTAATCTCTCCCATGGATAAATGTTTGGACAATAATCCCTTTAATCTTTTCCTAACTATATCTACCACCAGGTCCCAAGTACTTAATTTCCTTGGATTAACTTCAACTAGTAAACCCAAATACTTCATTGGAAGACTTCCCACTTTACAGTTAAGAGTATAGGTTATCTCTTCTAACCAAGCATCATCTACATTAATACCAAGTAAACTCTTATGGAAATTTACTTTAAGGCCTGATATGACTTCAAAAAGCTACAACACTACTTTTATAGCCCACACATTGGACCATCCCTTCTCACCAAACACCATAATGTCATTTGCAAACCGAAGATGAGATATAGGCACCTAGAAACCTTCTAATTGCACCCCTAAGAATGTTTCTAGAAACCATTAGATTGAACATAGAACTCAAACCTGCAACCACACTAAGAAACAAAAAAGGAGAATAAGATCCCCTTGTTTAATACTTTTGCCCCAACCAAATTTAGTTTTCAGGCTACCATTCACTAGAACTAGTATATATGCTAAAAATAAACATACTTATATTCATCCTACCATCTTTTTGGAAAACCATTGCTTCGATGACCCTCAACAAAAACTCCCAACTCACAAAGTCACATGTCTTCTCAAAATCCACTTTAAACAAAGCTAACTCTCTCCCACTTCAACTAGCCTACTACACCAACTCATCTGCAATCAACACCTCATCCAAGATCTATTCTTAATAAAACTCGACCGTGTATTCTCAATCACCTAGTTTATAACTTTTCTCAACCTGTTTGCTAACAATTTAGCCAACACTTTATACATACACCCAATCAAGAATATAGCTGATACTCAAATATCTCCTAAGGAGTATCCTTATTTAGGATGAGAACAATAAACGAATTATTGGTTCATCTAGGCAATCTATCATTGGCATAGAACTCTGTCAAAAAAGCCACAAAATCATCTTTGACTGCATCCCAAAATTATTTGATAAACCCCAAACTGATAGCACCGCGCCTACGACCCTTGGTGCTCTCAAAGTCCTAAACTACTGCTTTTATTTCAATTTTTTAAAATGGTTCAATTATATAACTAATTTCTCCTTACTCTAATTTCTTAAACCCCAAG
Source organism: Glycine soja (assembly GCF_004193775.1). Taxonomy (NCBI): domain Eukaryota; kingdom Viridiplantae; phylum Streptophyta; class Magnoliopsida; order Fabales; family Fabaceae; genus Glycine; species Glycine soja. Next base: position 40,303,081 of record NC_041016.1, on the reverse strand, counting down.
CCTTGCAATTCCACATCCATAGTTTGTCTTTTCTCAAATTCATGTTTGAAAAGGCTCACCATTGCTTCCTTCATACTTTGAGGTTCATGATAATTATGTCAATCAATCTCAACACAAAGAATATCATTCCTCCTTAACCGTTTTTTTACACACCTATGAAAGTAATGTGTAATAGCATCACCCTCCTTCAACCACTTGCTTCTAGATCTCTGATAAAATTGACTGCACCTTATTCTAGACAACTTAATACACTCCATCCTTTCTACTTCTTCAAAGGCATCAATTCGATGATTTTCTCCCTTCAAATCAAGTTTTTCTAAATCATTCTTCACTCGGTTCACCTTTTCTTCTATGTATCCTATATGCTCATTTATCCACACACTTTTTTTTTATAGCTTTCAATTTCTCCTTCTGCACATATGCACTCTAGCCTTCAAACTTCATTGGCTTTCATTGCTCCCTAACGAAAGATTTATAACCATCCATCTATTGAGAACCTTAAATGGTTTAGGTCCCTAATTTGTCACCTTCTCTCTCAACATAATAGGGAAATTATCATATAGCCCCCTTTAGGCCAAGAACTCATCCATTCTTCAAACACCAAGAAATGATCCAATTTGCTCATGGCTTGACACATCATTTCTATACCACGTGAATTTTTGTCCCACCAAAAAAATATTCATCACCTCTAAATCCTCCATAAAGTCACCCATCCCCTTTTTTTCTTCCTTACAACAAATAGAGTTAAAATCACCCAAAAAAACACCATCTATCACCCCTTTTGTCCTTTTTAAATTTCACCATCTCACCCACATCTCTTTTTCTCTTGCTTAGCTTGCAAGGACCATACACCCCAACAATAAACACTTCAATCTGCTCAACGCCACATACACCAATTAATCCTAACCAATGTTCCCTATACACCACCTCTTTTACAACCAAAAGATCTTTTCTCCACATCATAAAATCCCCTAACCGACCCTCTGATTTTTTAAAATCAAACTCATAATCATCACAACTCCACAACAAAGAATATAAACTACTATTGATCTCCTCCAATTTTGTCTCCTGCTCACAAATAACATTCAACTTATATTTAGAAATTAAACTATGTACCTCTTTTTTCTTCAGTCTACCTCCAAGCCCCCTTATGTTATAAGACATAATATTCATAAACTTAACAAATCAGTTTCTCCTTCCCTTCTAATTGTCTTCCACAAGCTTGCCTATCTCTTACTTCTATCTTCTCCAGATTCATAATAATTTATTGTTTCTTTGTTATGCCCTCTACACCAATATCATTTCCAAAAAACCATACTTTTGATGCCATTTCACATGTCTTGCCATGTAGCAAAAGTCTACTTTTAACATCATCAAACATCTCTCATCTTTCCTTTCACCCTCTTCCTCCTTGTAGACTTGTGTTTGATAAAACCACCCATTCTAGCTTCTTAGAATTTCCTACCCCTTGCAACCCTCCATATAGCCTTTACCATTGCCTAATATTGATAAAACCTTCTCACCTTGTGCAATAGACTTCTTTAAGAGAACTTCTCCATTGAACCTCTCCTCCTCCATTCTAGTCCCATACTTAGACGCAACATTTGAAATATTCATCGACTTTATATTTCCCAACCCCACTCTTGCACATTCTTTTCATTGTTGCTTTGAGCGCCCCCTTTAGTTGACCCCTCATTCACCATATTCCCCAAAAGAGCATATTTGTTGAAAACCCCTTTTTGTCAGGCCCATGAATAATATGGGCTTCATCATCACTCACTCCACCACTTACGCCTGACCTAACACGGGCCCCTTGTTGGATTTTCCCTGCAGTTACTTTTTGGTCCACTTTTTCTTTATACAAATATGTTCAAGGGAAATCCGGGTTTCCAGAAAGCGCACCGGATCGTCAAGTATTTAAAATTAAAATGGATGAATTCGAGTATCAAATTCAGGGAACTAGTCTTAGATAGGGTTAAATTCAGAAATAAGGCATTGTTGAAAGAAACATTGATAATAGATTATTTAGAACAAAATTAAACGTCTAGGCTAAAAACAGTAAAAACGCAAGTAAGTAAGATTGGCAGCAGTAGGTAAAGATGTTGGGTCTTTCAAACAAACCAGCTAATGTATATAAAGATGTTTCTATAATTAATCATGCTTTTGTGTTCTATGTTGTAGCCTAAATTACTAAAACCTTTATCCCTAGTTAGACTGAATCAAGCTAAGCTTCTTCCTCAAATCCCTTTTGTTGGACTAGGATTAATTTAGACAACCCTTCTAGGTTTAGACTAACTTAAACTGAGCTTCATCCTCAGATCCCTTTTGTTGGACTAGACTAAGCTTAAATAGCTTATAAAAGTTTAGACTAATTTAACCTAAGTTTCATCCTCCGATCTCTCTTGTTGGACTAGACTTAGACCAAACAACATTATTGTAACAACATATTTGAAACCAAAACTTAATCCGTAGATTCCTCATTTAAGACTAAGTTTCAATCCTACTTCATTTAAGTTTTAAGGCAACAATACATTTCCCAATGCTAAAGTCACCTAACCAGGCACACAAATGGTTGATCAGACCAAGAGCATACAAAATTTAAGCACTAAAAGAAGCATTGAACAATGGAAAAACAATCAATTAGATATTAAAGTAATTACATCAACTATTCTTTAGAAATCCCCAACAAGGGTGTTTAGCCAGCCATTACAGAAAAACCCTAACAATAATGAAATTACAAAACCTAGGTATCTCAAGAAAGGCTGCTCCTCTTGCTGCCTCCAGAGCTCTTTTCCCAAAATAGGCACTGTGGTGTGCTCTGGAATTTTGTGCAAAAGTGTTATTAAAATTCTGTACCATAATTCTACACAGGACAGGCTTTAATGCGCTTAGCGCCACCCTCACGCTTTGCACGAGTAAGTGGATTTGAGCTTAGCGCCAATCATGCATTGAGCCTGGCTGAAGACAACTACTGCGCTTAGCGCACTGATCTCATGCTTAGCGCACGACCTTGATATTGATGCTTTGCCAGATTCTTCTAGCGCATTAAGCATGCCAAAGTTGCACTTAGCGGTGGATGCGCGCTTAGCCCACTGATGAGCTAATCTCAACTATCACTTTTAGCACTTCATGACTTAGCCTTTTTTTCACCTGAAATTGCACATATTTCATCATTAAATCCAATGGACATATTCTAGAGACAACTTTAACAATAAAACAAGATTTATTTACAAAATCACTACAAAATAACCATAAATTGGGGAAACTATATAAGTTTTGGAAAATGTTTTCTATACAAAAGTTAGTCGTGTAAGATGACTAACAAACTCCCCCAAATTTACAGTTTTGCTTGTCCTCAAGCAAAGAAAGAATAGTTCACTTGTCCTCAAGTGACAGGCTACAGTGATCATTTAAAATGGTGCTTGCTTCACAAATAAATTCAACCATATGAACTAAATATCATGGACTGCTTCAATCAATTGATTTTCACAAACATGCAGCTTTTCAAAGATAGGAACATACACATTAGAGTCATAACTGAAATAAGCTAGTAAGGATGGCAGAAATCAAGGAAGGATCATCAAACACAACCTCACAGTCATTGTTTCACTCAAGCTCAAGTGTTTAGGCTTATTCCATCATAAACAACTAACACAAGTCCCAACCTTTGCATTTCATCTCATATCATACAGCAATGAACACACAAAATGAATCTGAAGGACTTTCTAGGCTTGTAATGGGGTTAGGCTGCCAACAAAATCATGGTTTTTCTAGGATTCAAAAGCTTAGGTTCTAGGAGAGCATTCATCCATAGGTAAACCTTCACTTTTTCATTCATTCACTCCCCATACTTGCCTTTTATTTAGGCACTTAGCTTCATTTCATTATTTTGCAGCATACACACTTATTAATTTCATTTGTACTTACAGTTTTTTTTTACACAAGAAACAGAAACATTATGTGTATATACAACAATAGTGTGTGTATGCTATTTACTTTGACCATTTCAATTCTTACCTAGTGCCTCCCCCAAATTTGGAATAAATTTGCTTTGAACCACGCTTTCTATGGATGATGCTCTCCAATAGCCTAAGTCAAGGTAGCAAGAGATCACACTGTATAGGCTCAGGGTTCAATCAATCAATAATTCATTCGACTCAAACTGGGTGCAAAGGATAAATCATTCAAGCACGTGGTCAGCTTTTTGGCTAAGTGGCTATCACAATCAAACATGGCCTTCATCATCCTCAATTTCATGCATTTAGTCCATACTTCAGAGATTCACGCAAAAATTAGTACTAAATGATAGTCATTTCTCTCAAAATTTAAGTATCACACTCTCACCGGGATACGGTCAATGCATTCCTTCACAATCAATCTGACAAACTAACTAAAAATTTCAGTCATAATTCCAATCACATGCTCATTCTCTTCTAATTGATACAAGCTTGATCAAAATAATTATCTAATCATTCCAATCCATTCAAATCATACAATTGCTCATTCAAATCATTCTCAAACACTCATTTCATACAAAACAATCCACTGCATATCATTTTCAATCAATTCACTGTTCAAACACGCTTTTTGTACAAGCAAACAACTCAAAGTGCTGAAATTTAAATAACTGAAATTTAAAGAACTGAAACATAAAGACTGAAATTTAAATGACTAAACATAAATCATAAAATGACTTAAATAAACTAAAATGTTCAAAATGCATAAATTTAAATTTCCTGCTCCTGTGGTTGCTCCTGTGCATGCTCATTAAGATCCAACACCTGAGCAGCCGGTGAATCCTGAGGGATAGGTTGCTCTAGCTCAGATGCTGGTGCAGATGGTATGACATCATCAGGAATGGGTGCTAGAGATGGCTCTGGGATCTGGTCTGTGGAAGTCTCCTCCTCCTAAGCCATGTGTACACCTGAATCAAAATAAAAGGGCTCAGGAGGGGTGAGCTCATCCTCCCCTTCTGATGTTGCTGCTGCTGGCTCCTCTGGAATAGGCTCCTGGGCTACGGAGGCCCCACCCCCTCTAGAAGAAGAAGGCTGGGCTCTTGTCCAGGCCACTTGTGCATCAAACTCATCCATGCTCATAATGGATGGCAAGCCCAAGCCTTGAAGGCTCTGCATGATGATGGATTGCCCTCTGTGTAGGCTCTAGAGCATGGAATGCAACATCTGTGGTGTAAATGAAAAATTTGAAGGTCCTGCAGATAAAGGAGCTGGAAGTGGTATCTGTATAGATGCTAGAGGAATAGCTGGAGTTTGAATGGGAGGTACTGGAGCTATGGAAGAAGAAGGAGTTGTTGTCTCTGGTGGTGCTGAAGTAGTGGGGACCTCTGATCTCTTACCCCTGGCCTTCCTTGGTCCTCTAAATGTCACTGTTGGATCATCAAGATTCCAACAATTCCTCTTAATATATGCCAAGTTAATGGTAGGGCTCAAGCTCTCTAGGGATCTAGAATCTGATTGGACTCCTCTGGCCTTGCATATAGCTATGATCAAGGCAAGGAATCCAAGTCTGGATGTATCATGCTGTGTAGTCAGAGAGATCTGGTGGGAGATGAGGTACCCCACATTCATATCCATCTTCATCATGATGCCATAAATCAATTTGTCTTTGTTTAAGGTGACATAAGATGTGTGGGAGGTAGGAATTAGGTTAGAGAAGGAAAAAACACTCCATGTCTGAGCTAAGGTGCTCATGTTCTTCCTCAGTATCTTCAAAGGCTGCCCATCAGCATTTAGCTCGTATCCCCTCCTTGGGATGCAGAGCTTAGCAGCCAACTCCTGAGGATCAGGCCTCAGGAGTGTAAACCTGGAATAAGTACATAAATTCTCCCCCTCCTCCAAAATTACAGGGGTCTTCAGAAATGTGATCAAGGTATCCTCATCAAATTTCACTAGATGACCTTTCACCTTCACTTGCTTAGGTGATTTATCCTCGGGGTCATAGAGGTTCGCGTAAAATTCCTTCACTATGGCAATGTCTATGTTGCTGTCAGCAAAATCAGTTAGCTCCTCATCCCAGTGTCTTCTCTCGAGTTCCTCCTTGAACTCGTCAAACTCAGTGTAATAAACTACCACATTCCTCTCCGGTAGTAGTTTCTTAGGCACCGCAATATATGTATATCTCTCCCAAGCTTCTTGAGATGTGAACCTAGATTTGTCATATCTGGCCTGGGTAGGTGTATAAGAAGCCTTCCTTTTCTTATATGCCATCTGTAAAATATAAGACAAAACAAAAGAGATTAGCACAGGTTATTTTTCACAAAAACATAAAAAATAAAACTGAAATTTTGACTAGGCGCTTAGCACAGCAAGCTGAGCTTAGCGGGCCTTATGAAATTTTACTCATAGGCTAAGCGCACCAAACTGGCGCTTAGCCTGAAGAAACAAAAAATATTTTTTCTGTAGATTAAGCTTAGCGCATAGCTGAGCTTAGCCTAAGTCTACAATTTTCGAAACAGAAGAGAGTCTGAGCTAAGCGCAGTAGGGTGCGCTTAGCTCAGCCTCATCAGAATAACACTCTAGCTTAGCGTACAGGGTGCGCTTAGCCTAACCACAAAAACTTAAAAGACAGTGAGGGAGTTGAGCTTAGCGCTGCAGGGCGCTTAGCTCAACACAAAATAAGGGCTTAGCACACAGACGCACTTAGCCTTATTCGAAGGAAAACTTACAGAAGCAAAGTGGCTCTTAGCCTGACAGGTCAGGCTTAGCGCTGAACAAAAATTCTCAAAATCTTAATGTTTGAACACTAGTCCCGCTTAGCGATTAGACATGCTTAGCGGGCTCATCACTTACGTTCATCAGTAGGGATGAATGCACTTAGCGCGACATGGTCCGCTTAGCGCGTTCATCTGGAAATCCAAAATTTTAACAGTTGCGAAGCGCAGCAGGCGCGCTTAGCGCGTTCATCGTGATTTCCAAACAGAACCACAGGGGTCTTCACCCCTTTCAGCCACATTGCCCCTAATGGACTTCTAAGTTACATAAAATCCTACATTGACTAACCCTAAAACTAATGACCTTAACCTAACAGCATACGACTAAGAAAACGAGAAGTCATCTATCCTAAGGTTTGAGAAATAAAAATACAAAGAAACAATGCAATCACTTACTTGGATTGTTCTTGAAATGAAGCAATGAAGATGCAGACAAGTAGTACACACGCAGCAGAAATACACACTTTCTCAAGGTTCACAGAGGCAAAAGCTAAAGGTATTTGGGGTAACACCCAAGTGCCTCAGCCTTAGTGTTTTTAAAAACTGAAATTCGTATGGCACGCTTACCACAGAGCTGCGCTTAGCATGCCCACGTGATGTTTGAGTTTAAAACCCAAGCGCTTAGCCTAGCCTCGCGCTAAGCCAAACTTGAAGTTGTAAAGTCCAGTGAGCATCTGGGGCTTAGTGCGGAAGGCTACGCTTAGCGCTTTCTACAACACAAAATTTTCTGTAATATGCGCTTAGCCTGAGATGTGAGGCTTAGCGTACCATCAAGCTTCAACTTACAAAATTTTTTGTAATATGCGCTTCATGCTTAGTGCAACAGGCGCACTAAGCGCACTTTCCAGAATTCAAAACCCGTAAGAGATTGGTGCTTAGCGCTTCCTGGCCCGCTAAGCCCAACTTAAAAACATAAGTTACATAATGGATCTGGGGCTTAGCACAGGATAGCGTGCTTAGCGCTGCTACAATAAAATTTTTCCAGAGAAGAAGTGGGGCTTAGCGCATCCTCCACGCTAAGCCCACTGGTTAAGGTTCAATTACAATGAATAGAGGTGGGAATAGGCCAGGCCAAGCCAGGCTTTGAAAGGCCTGAACCTAGCCTACGATGAATCTTTGAGGCCTGAGCTTGGCCTATAGCCTATCAAAGGCTTTTATTTTGGCTCGGCCTGGCCTTTTTAAAAGTCTGGCCTGGCCTGATAGCCTTTTTAAAAGCCTTCTTCACAATAAATATTTAATATTTTATGGAGTAGGAACGTAATAGGAAAGTTAAAGGAAAAGGAAAGTCAATAAAAATAATGAGGAATATAAAAAGGCACATGACTCACACCTAAATTGTAATTAAAGTCTTACTTGATTATAGGAATAGAAGTTATGGAATAGTAATGTGTAATCAAAGTCTGATAGTTTCAAAAAAAAATTAATTGTATCCAAAAAATAATATAAGTATATATATATATAGGCCTGCTTATAAGGCTTTTTAATAAGCCTAAGCCTGGTCTATTTAATTTAATAGGCTTTTAAAAAAGCATGAGCCTAACCTTTTAATTAAATAGGCCAGTTCAGGTCAGGCTTTATGTAGGCCAGGTCGTAGGCCCCTGTAGGCCGGTCTGGCCTATTCCCACCCCTAACAGTGAAGATGTGGGGCTTAGCGCAGTGATGTGTGCTTAGCTGAACTATTCAGCCAACCAATCAAGGGTCTCTGTGCTTAGCGAGAGCAAGCTCGGCTTAGCGCGTGAAGACTGAGCGCTTAGCGCAAGGTCTGCGCTTAGTGGATAGACAATTATGGAAAATTTTTTTAAGTCTTTTTCTCTCTATCTCTTTTATGTGAACCTGAGTAGGAGAGGATCGTTTGATACAGGCTACGGAGATTTGGATGACGCCAATTCCAGTGAAGGAAGATAAGTCAGGGTAGACGCCACAAAGATTACCTTGATAAGTCTGAGATTGGTTCAACAAGGAACCTAGAGAGAAACTCTCACCAAATTTTATCAAATGTCAAAAGTTCCTTTATTGAAAACAAAAACCAATACTTATAGTGTATCTGAACAAAAGATAAAAATAGACATGGGCGTTCTAAATAGTTTGGGCCAAAATTACAATAAATAAAAATTATAACTAAAAACATATTTAACTTGGGCCTTTAAATTAGTTTGGGCCTTCAGCAACAATTAATAGTCTTGGTAGTGCCTCTGCCTATGGGCCTTTATCTTTCTCCACTTGGGCCTTCAATCATCATCAATGGCAGCTATACAAATGACCAGCCTTGTCTCTATGACGTGTTGGGCCTGTTTAAGTCTGCCTCTGGTCATGGGCCCTTCAAGTGCTTCATGGTCCTTGTCCTTAGTTGTGTCCTCATCACTCCCTCCTTCTAGAAAAGGATTTGTCCTCAAATCCAAGGCTCCTCCATCTGCATCAAAAAGAGATAGATCAGACACATTGAAAGTGGCACTTACATTATACTCACTAGGCAAGTCAATCTTGTAGGCATTGTCGTTGATCTTCTCCAACACTTAGAATGGTCTGTCTCCTCTAGGTTGAAGCTTGGACTTCCTATGTTCTGGGAACCTCTCCTTCCTTAGGTGTACCCAAACCCAATCACCTGGTTCAAGCACGACTTTCTTTCTGCTTTTGTTGGCTTGCCTTGCATAGCTCACATTTTTCTTTTCAATTTGAGCCTTCACTTGCTCATGTAGCTTCTTCACGTACTCAGCTTTAGCCTGTGCGTCCTTATGCTTAAACATAGAAATGTTTGGCATAGGCAACAAATCAGGAGGAGTCAAAGGATTAAATCCTTACACTATCTCAAATGGTGAACAATTAGTTGTGCTATGGACAACCCGATTATAAGCAAACTCAACATGAGGCAAACATGCTTCCCAAGATTTAAGATTTTTCTTTAAAAACAGTCCTAAGCAGTGTACCTAAAGTCCTATTGACTACCTCAGTTTGACCATCAGTTTGTGGGTGACTAGTAGTAGAAAACAACAATTTAGTACCAATCTTACCTCCACAAGGTCCTCGAAAAGTGACTAAGGAATTTTGCATCCCTATCACTGACAATGCTCCTCGGTAATCCATGAAGCCACACTATTTCTTTGAAAAACAAATCAACCACATGACAAGCGTCATCCACTTTCTTGAAAGGGATGAAGTGTGCCATCTTAGAAAACCTGTCAACAACAACAAACACAGAATCCTTTCCATTCTTGGTTTTGGGCAACCCCAAAACAAAGTCCATAGATATGTCAGTCCAAGGATATTCAGGAACAGGCAAAAGAGTATACAATCCATGAGGTTTAACCTTAGATTTAACTTGTTTACACACAATGCAATGACCACAAAACTTATGCACATCACGCCTCATATGAGGCCAAAAGAAATGCTCTTGTAGAATTTCCAGGGTCTTTTGAATCCTAAAGTGTCCCATCAACCCCGCCTCATGTGATTCACTCACAAGCAAATCTCTAATGGAACACTTAGGCACACACAATTTATTTGCTTTAAACAAGAATCCATTATGCCTATAGTAACCATTTTCAGAAAACTTTTCACATGCAGCAAAAATTTCAGCAAAGTCCACATCATTCACATACATGTCTTTCAAAGACTCGAGACCAAACAGTTTAGTTTCAAGCATAGCAAGTAAAGCATGTCTCCTAGACAGCGCATCAGCCACTACATGCCCTTTCCCTTTTTAATGTTTGATGACATATGGAAATTGCTCTAAAAACTCTACCCACTTAGCATGCCTCTTATTAAGCTTTCCTTGGTCTTTTAAGTATTTTAAGGACTCGTGATCACTATGGATGACAAACTCTTTGGGTAATAAGTAATGCTGCCAAGTTTGTAAAGCTCTAAGCAAAGCATACAATTCCCTATCATAAGTTGAATAGTTAAGGGCAGCGGCTCCTAACTTTTCACTAAAATAAGCTATCGGATGTCCCTCTTGCAACAAAACAGCCCCAATACCCACATTTGAGGCATTCTTCTTAACAACTTCAGTTAGAGGTGCAGCCCATGTACTAAAATTCTTAACAAATCTCCTATAGAAACTTGCTAAACCATGAAATCCCCTCACCTCACTCACGGTCTTAGGTGTTGGCCATTCTTGGATGGCCTTAACCTTTTCCACATCCACCCGTACTCCCTCAACACTAACAACAAAACCCAGAAACACCACATGATCAGTACAAAAGGAGCACTTTTCTAGGTTGGCATACAATTTTTCTTTCCTAAGCACACTTAAAACAGATTGCAAATGTTCAACATGCAAATCAAGACTAGTGCTATAGATAAGAATATCATCAAAGTACACCACCACAAATTTCCCAATAAATTCCCTTAAAACATGGTTCATCAATCTCATGAAAGTACTAGGTGCATTAGTCAAACCAAATGGCATAACCATCCACTCATACAAACCATATTTTATTTTAAAGGCAGTTTTCCATTCATCCCCCTCTCTAGTTCTAATCTGATTATAGCCACTTTTCAAATCAATTTTGGAAAACACACATGCACCATACAGTTCATCAAGAAGATCATCTAACCTGGGGATTGGATGCCTATACTTGATGGTGATGTTGTTTATGGCTCTACAATCAGAACACATCCTCCATGAGCCATCCTTCTTGGGTACTAGAATGACAGGTACAGCGCACGGACTCATACTATCTCTCACCCAACCTTTGCTCAGGAGTTCGAACACTTGCCTTTCGATCTCCTTAGTTTCTTGTGGGTTGCTCCTATAAGCTGGCCGATTGGGCAAGGACGCTCTTGGAATGAGATCAATGTGATGCTCAATTCCCCTCAATGGTGGCAAACCATCCGGTACACTTGCTGGAAACACATCATCAAAATCCTACAGAAGAGACTGAATACTAGAAGGCAATTTAAATTCATCAATTGGGTTAGCATGCAACATCTGATGTTGAGAAAACAATAAATAGAGGGGTTGTCTCACACAAAGCACCCTCCTTACCTCCCTTTTTTTTGCTAAACAAAGTTGTTTGCCCTCAAGTATTTCACTCTTTTTGTTTTCTCTCTTTTCCCTCTCAAGTGTTTCACTCTTTTTCTTTCCTCTCTTTTCCTTCTCAAGTGTTTCATTCTTTTTCCTCTCAAGTGTCTCACTCTTTTTCCTCTCAAGTGTCTCACTCTTTTTCCTCTCAAGTGTCTCACTCTTTTTCTTTTCTCTCATTTTTATCTGATCCTCACAAACCTCTTTAGGAGATAACGGTTTGAGAACAATTTTCTTGTCAGCTTGCTTTAAAGATATTTTGTTGGTGAAGCCATCATGCACTGCCTTGGTATCATACTGCCACGGTCTTCCTAACAGCATATGGGTCGCTTCCATTGGGACCACATCACACAACACCCTATCATTATATCTCCCAATAGTGAGACACACCTCAACCTGTTGAGTCACTTTTACCTCTTCATCTTCACTAAGCCACTGAAGTTTGTATGGTCTAGGATGGGGCTTAGTTTCCAAATTCAGTTTGGTCACTAATGTGGAACTTGCAACATTGGTACAGCTTCCTCCATCAACAATTAAAGAGCACAGCTTACCATTAATTACACACCTGGTGTGGAAAATATTTTCTCTTTGATTGTCATCCAGTGGCTGCATTTGATTTCCCAACAGCCTTCTCACCATCAACATATCACCTTGCATAGCTTCCTCCTCATACTCTTCTTCTTCACTGATTTCAGACTCACTAGTGATTTCTCCATCAGCCTTTATGATCATGGTCCTCCTGGTTGGACATTCAGAAGCAATATGTCCTCTGCCTAAGCACTTGAAACATTTTATGTTTCTGGTTCCAGTATCTGATGAGGAAGTGGAGGTGTTATGTTTGCTTCCACCTACACTGGACGCTGCTGACTTTCCATGCGGGGATGTGGCTGCAGGGCGGAACGAATTACCTCCCTCCTTCTTGGATCTGTTGGTCCAGTTCTGGTTGTAAGTATTGGGTGAGTTCCTCCTTGTTGCACTTTTTCTTTTAATTTGCTGTTCAACCTGGAGTGCCCTATGTAACAAGTCATCCAACGCCACATACTCCTGTAATTCAACAACATCTCTGGTTTCAGGGTTTAGACCATTCAGGAAACGAGCCATTGTGTCTTCGGAGTCCTCTTCGATGTTGGCCCTCACTAACGCCATTTCCATCTCTTTATAATATTCTTCCACGGTTAAATTCCCTTGGGACAGCCCTTGGAGTTTCTGTCGCATGGTTATGTTATAGCTAGTGGGCACATACCTTTTTCTCATCACCCTTTTCATCTCAGTCCATGTATCTACCTCTCGTCGTTCCTCTCTCAGCATTTCTCTCTGGTATTTATGCCACCAAACAAGGGCATAGTCGGAGAATTCAGCTGCTTCTAGATTGACTTTCTGCTCATCAGTGTAGTCATTGCAGGCAAATACATGCTCAATCTTCATTTCCCAGTCCAGGTAGGCATCTGGATCACTTCCGCCTTTGAAGGGAGGAACATTGAGCTTTACTCCCTTAACCCGGTTCTGCCTCGGTCCGTCATTACCGCCATTGTTACCTCTATTCCCATCTATTTTTCGTCTAGAATTCTGATTGGCTTGGTTCTCCAAAACTTCTAGTCGTCCATAGACCTCCTCAATTGTACGGTCCAGCAAACAGACGTTGAGCTCCGTCCAACTGATGATACTCGTCACCACCACCACCTGCTCCAGCCATAATTCAACAGAAAAAAAAAGTGTGCGATAAAAATTATTAATGGTTTCAGGACCTCATCACACTCTACGCACGTGTTTAACTCTTAGATGGTAGTACACTCGTGTTTGATGCTCTCAATAGACTTTTGTGTAATGTATTCCCTCTTGCCTTTTACCACTCGTGTTTCCTCTTAAGTTTCTGGATGGACCAAATTAGACACACAAGGTAATATAAAATAAAAGGAAAGACAATATAATGATCACAGAAAAATTTGATTTGGGATAACAACTTGAACTTGATTTGGATAATAATATATTAGATTGGATTTGGATAACAAATTAGCTTTAATTTGGGTAACATATATGATAACAAATAAGATATTAGATAGGATAATAGATAAGATATTAGATAGGATAACAGATAAGATATTAGATAGGATAACAGATATGACAACAGATAGGTCAAGTAAACTTCAAATGCTCATAACTTTTGCTACGATTGTTCGTTTGAGGCCCACTATATGTCAAAACGCTCAGAATTGAGAGGAGAATCCCTGGGCAAATCCTCAGAATTGAGAGGGGATTTTCCCCCACAATTTTCCCAAAAAACGCCTCTAACTGCCTTAAATTTGTGTTCAAAGATCAAACACCCAAATTTCTTCCAAACTTTTTTTTTTGCAACTGTTTCCTTTTTTTGTCTTTCTTTCTTTCTTTCTTTCTCTCTTTCTTTCTTTCTTTCTTTTTTTTTGTTCTCTTTTTTTTCCTCTTTTTTTTGTTTTTTTTAGACGTCCAGCTATTAGAATTCGTTCAATAGGCAATCATCATTAGGCAAATTTGACAATTTAGCAATTTGACAATTTAGCAATTCGGCAATTAGGCAATTTTTACCCCAAACAGAATTCGAATAGGCTGAAACAAAAGTTATGAACAGAAGACAGAATACAATATGACAGGCACAAGAACAAGAAACAAGAACTCAAACAGATTTTTTTTTACACAAAGTCTGAAAGACACAAGAAACAAGAACAAGAACAAAAAAACGTGACAAGAACAAGAACAAGAACGAAACAAAGACACAGACAAGAACGCAACAAGACGCAAACAAGAATGAAACAAGGACAAATTACAAAGAAAAAAAATAGGATAGGATAGGATAGAACCTGTATCAAGAGCCAAAGCTCTGATACCAGATGATGTGAACCTGAGTAGGAGCGGATCATTTGATACAGGCTACAGAGATTTGGATGACGCCACTTCCAATGAAGGAAGATAAGTCAGGGTAGATGCCACAAGGATTACCTTGATAAGTCTGAGATTGGTTCAACAAGGAACTCAGAGAGAAACTCTCACCAAATTTTATTAAATGCCAAAAGTTCCTTTTTTGAAAACAAAAACCAATACTTACAGTGTATCTGAACAAAAAATAAAAATAGACATGGGCCTTCTAAACAGTTTGGGCCAAAATTACAATAAATAAAAATTATAACTAAAAACATATTTAACTTGGGCCTTTAAGTTAGTTTGTGCCTTCAGCAACAATTAATAGTCTTGGTAGTGCCTCTGGGCCTTCATCTTTCTCCACTTGGGCCTTCAATCATGATCAATGGCAACTATACAAATGACCAGCCTTGTCTCTATGACGTGTTGGGCCTGTTTAAGTCTGCCTCTGGTCATGGGCCCTTCAAGTGCTTCATGGTCCTTGTCCTTAGTTGTGTCCTCATCACTCTTCACACAAGCTTAAAACCCCTTGTTCATTACTAAACAAGATGAAATTAATCACAATCACAAGCAAGATATTCTAACTACATGCAAAAGATAAGAATGAAAATAGAAAAGGGAAAGAAAAGTTGGGTTACCTCCCAGTAAGCGCTTTTTTAACGTCACTAGCTTGACGCATCGTCTTGTTATCCAGGATCCAAGCATAGAGCAGTGTTCAATCTTTCCATAGCTCCACCATGATATTGCTTCAACCTCTGTCCGTTCGCTACCCATGTCCTGTCAGGATCTTTAGATTGAGGATCACAAAGCTCCACTGCTCCATATGGTTGAACTTTCTTGATGGTAAATGGTTCAGACCACTTTGATTTAAGCTTTCCAGGGAACAATTTAAGTCTTAAGTTGAAAAATAACACCTGTTGTCTTGGCTGAAAGTCGTTCTTGAGCAACTTTTTGTCATGATACTTTTTAACCTTTTCTTTATACAACTTTGAAGATTCATAAGCGGTCAATCTCATCTCTTCCAACTTCAAGAGCTGCAACCTCCTTTGTTCTCTAGATGCAGCTTCATCAAAGTTAAAAAATTTCAAGGCCCAGTATGCTTTATATTCCATCTCCACTGGTAAATGACAAGACTTGTCGTACACCATCTGAAAAGGGGATAATCATATCAAAGTCTTGAATGTTGTTCTGTATGCCCATAAAGCATCATCTAATTTGATGGACCAGTCCTTTCTAGTAGAAGCTACAATCTTCTCCAAAAAAAATTTCAACTCCCTGTTTGATACTTCTGCTTGCCCATTGGTATGAGGGTGATAAGGTGATGTTACTTTGTGTGTCACATTATATTGTTTCAAGACCTTCTGTAACTGATTATTGCAGAAGTGTGTACCTCCATCACTAATCAGAATTCTGGGCACCCCAAATCTTGAGAAAATATTCTTCTTCAGAAACTTCACCACACTCTTAGCATCATTATGCAGGGTAGCCACTGCTTCAACCCATTTAGAAACATAGTCAACAACCACTAGTATATGTTCATTGCCAAAAGACGAAGGAAAGGGACCTACAAAATCAATCCCCCAGCAATCAAATACCTCAACCTCCATGATATTTTGTAAAGGCATTTCATTTCTTCTTGATATACCTCCCATCCTCTGACATTGATCACAGTGTAGCACATGCTGGTGAGCATCTTTAAAGAGTGTGGGCCAAAAGAATCCGGATTGCAAAACCTTGGCCGCCATCTTATCTCCACCATAATGGCCACCACATGGAGAGTTGTGGCAATGCCATAGTATACGCTTGGCTTCTTCTTGTGTCACACATCTTCTTAGAAGATTGTCAGCTCCTATCATGAACAAGTGTGGATCATCCCAAATATAGAATCGAGCATCATGTAGAAATTTCTTCCTCTGTTGCCAATTTAAGTCTTTTGGTATGATTCCTGCAGCTTTGAAGTTGGCCACATCGGCAAACCAAGGTCTCTCACTCACTACGAATAAAGATTCATCAGGGAATTCATCTCTAACTTCAGCTTCTTTCGATGTGACTTCTTCATTCACCAATCTAGATAAATGATCTGCTACAACATTTTCTGATCCCTTTTTATCCCGAATCACCAAATCAAATTCTTGTAGCAGCAAGATCCATCTTATCAATCTGGGTTTGGAATCATCCTTGTTGAGCAAATATTTAATAGCTGCGTGATCAGTGTAGATGATAACTCTTGAGCCTACCAGATAAGATATGAACTTCTCAAGTGCATAAACAATTGCCAACATTTCTTTTTCTGTGGTATCATAGTTCATCTGTGCATCATTTAGAACCTTACTGGCGTAGTATATAGCATGAAATTTTTTTCCCTTCCTTTGTCCAAGCACTGCACCTACGGCATAATCACTTGCATCACACATAAGCTCAAATTCTTGTCCCCAATCTGGTGTTGTAATTACTGGAGTAGACACTAATATGGTTTTCAAATCATTAAATGCATCCTTACACTCTTCATTAAACACAAAAGCAACATCTTTATTCAACAGATTGCTAAGTGGTTTGGCAACTTTTGAGAAATCTTTTATGAATCGCCTGTAGAACCCTGCATGTCCTAAAAAGCTTCTCACGCCCTTGACATTCATGGGGGGAGGAAGTTTCTCAATCACATCAATCTTTGCCTTGTCCACCTCTATTCCCCTTACTGAAATCTTATGCCCCAACACTATTCCTTCTTGAACCATGAAATGACATTTCTCCCAATTGAGAACTAGATTGGACTCTTCACATCTTTGTAATACTCTTTCAACATTTGATAAGCACCCTTCAAAAGACGGCCCAACAATAGAGAAATCCTCCATGAAAACTTCAATGCATTTTTCCACCATATAAAAAAAATAGCCATCATACACCTCTGAAATGTAGCTGGGGCATTGCATAGACCAAAAGGCATGCGCCGATATGCGAATACACCAAAAGGGCAGGTGAAAGTAGTTTTCTCTTGATCTTTGGGATCTACAACAATCTGATTATAATCAGAATATCCATCCAGAAAACAATAATAGGATTTCCCTGCAAATCTTTCAAGCATCTGGTCCATGAAAGGAAGTGGATAATGGTCCTTCCGGGTGGCATCATTCAGCTTCCGGTAGTCAATGCACATTCTCCACCCGATGACAGTCCTAGTGGATATTAACTCATCTTTGTCATTCTTAATGACTGTCATACCTCTTTTCTTGGGGACAACCTGCATAGGGCTAACCCATGCACTATCCAAAATGGGGTAAATAAGGCCTGCTTCTAGCAATTTAAGCACCTCTTTACGCACCTCTTCTTTCATGATTGGGTTAAGTCTTATTTGAGGCTGTCTCACTAGTTTGTAATCAGATTCCATATTGATTTTGTGCATGCAATAAGATGGACTAATTCCTTTCAAGTCAGATATGTGCCATCCAATGGCAGCTTTGTGTCTCTTCAAAATCTGCACCAGCTGATCTTCTTCCGTTTTCTTCAACAAGCTACTAATAATCACTGGTTTTGAGTCATTGTCCTCCAAAAACACATATGTGTAGGTAAGGTCTTCAATTCTACTTTTGGTTTTTCTATTTGCCCACTGTTCTTCAATTCCTCAAATGTAGAATGTCCCTCAGAAATTTCTCCTGCACCCTCCAATTCTTTAATACAAGTTTGCACTTCATGTTCCTCCTCTTTAGTAAAACATTCTACATGATTAATCAATGCTTTTTCCAAAGGAGAATGCAGTGCCATGGCTGTAGCTGCTATTTCTATTTCTTGTTCTACCTTGTCCAGATCAAAGCTAGCCTTCATATCATTTGGATGATTCATTTCTTCAAATAAGTCGAATGAGGCTTTCTGATCCTCCACAACCAATTCTAGCTTGCCTTTCCCTATATCTATTATGTAGTTGGTCATAGACATAAAAGGGATGCCCAATATTATGGGAATGTTAGGATCCTCCTCTATATCCATAACTACGAAATCTGTAGGAAAAACAAGATGCTTGACCTGAATTAACACATCCTCAATCACTCCATATGGCCTCGTGATGGAGCGGTCAGTTAACTAGAGGGTCATGCGTGTGGGCATCATCTCTATCTCTCTAAGTCGCCGACACATGGAAAGAGGCATTAAATTGATACTAGCTCCCAAGTCTATGAGAGCTTTGCCTACAATGACCTCACCAATAGAACACGGTATCGTGACAACTCCAGGATCTTTGTACTTGGGTGGAAGAATGCGTTGAATAACAACACTACAGTTACCTTCCACAACAATTCTGTCACTATGGATGTACCGGTTCTTCTTGGTTAACATATCCTTCAAAAATTTGGCATAGAGGGGAATTTGCTAAAGTGCTTCTCTAAATGGCAAAGTAATTTCCAGTTTCTTGAAGATATCAAGAAATCTGGCCAAATGTCGCTCTTTATCTTTTCGGGAGGGTACCAACGGATAATAGTATTGCATCTGCAGGCACATCCGCCAGTCTAATAGTATTGCATATCTCTATATAGGTGGCCAAGTGAGCATAAGGGTCTTCATTGGGTAGACCACGAAATAGATTTATTTTGAATCAGCTGTATCAAAGAAGGATGATATGTAATTGTCTGAGCTTGAACTTCTGGTTGTGCTATACTGGTGAAAAATTATGGAACAGTAGAACTTGAATAATCTTCTAGGGTTACTCTTCTTGGCTCTTTAGCCATGATTGGGTCTTCAACAGGTTCTATATGAGAATGCCCGGCAATAGGAAAACTAGAAGATGCCTTGGAAGATCGAGGTTATTCTTCTGGAGTTGTTGCTGCTTCTAAATCCTGCAAGAATTTTCTGATTCTCTCTGAATTATGCCTTCTACAGGTGGTGTTAATCTCCAAATCAATGGGAATTAAATCACCTGCAGTAGATCTTCTTTGCATACAAGAAAACAGAACAACAATTATCTAGTTCAAAAGAGCAATGAATGTACGGTAAAACTGAACTAAACTCTTCTTGGATCTAGTTCCCTGGCAACGGCGCCATAAATACTTTGTTGGATTTCCCCTACAGCTACTTTTTGGTCCACTTTTTCTTTATACAAATATGTTCAAGGGAAATCCGGTTTGCCAGAAAGCGCACCGAATCGTCAAGTATTTAAAATTAAAATGGATGAATCCGAGTATCAAACTCAGGGAACTAGTCTTAGACATGGTTAAATTCAGAAATAAGGCATTGTTGAAAGAAACATTGATAATAGATGATTTAGAACAAAATTAAACTAAGTCTAGGCTAAAAACAGTAAAAACGCAAGTAAGTAAGATTGACAGCAGTTGGTAAAGATGTTAGGTCTTTCTAACATACCAGCTGATGTATATAAAGATGTTTCTCTAATTAATCATGCTTTTTTGTTCTATGTTGTAGCCTAAATTACTAAACCTCGATCCCTAGTTAGACTGAATTAATCTAAGCTTCATCCTCAGATCCCTCTTGTTGGACTAGGCTTAATTTAGACAGCCCTTCTAGGTTTATACTAACTTAAACTGAGCTTCATCCTCAGATCCCTCTTGTTGGACTAGACTCGGCTTAAATAGCTTACGAAAGTTTAGACTAATTTAACCTAAGCTTCATCCTGAGATCCCTCTTGTTGGACTAGACTTAGACCAAACAACATTATTGTAACAACATATTTGAAACCAAAACTTAATCCGCAGATCCCTCATTTAAGACTAAGTTTCAATCCTGCTTCATTCAAGTTCTAAGGTAACAATACATTTCTCAATGCTAAAGTCACCTAACCAGGCACACAAATGGTTGATCAAACCAATAGCATACAAAATTTAAGCACTAAAAGAAGCATTGAACACAAGAAACACAATCAATTAGATATTAAAGTAATTACATCAGTTGTTCTTTAGAAATCCCAACAAGGGTGTTTAGCCAACCATTACTGAAAAACCTCTAACAATAATGAAATTACAAAACCTAGGTATCTCTGGAAAAGATGCTCCTCTTGCTGCCTCTAGAGCTCTTTTCTCGAAATAGGCACTATGGTGTGCTCTGGAATTCTGTGCAAAAGTGTTATTAAAATTATGTACCCTAATTCTACACAAGACAGGCTTTAAATATGCTCTGAATTTGCGACGTTGCGCTTAGCGCCACCCTCGCGCTTAGCACGAGTAAGTGGATTTGAGCTTAGCGTCAGTCGTGCGCTGAGCCTGGCTGAAGATAACTGATGTGCTTAGTGCACTGATCTAGCGCTTAGCGCACGACCTTGATATTGATGCTTTGCCAGATTTTTCTGTCGCGCTAAGTGCGTTGAAGCTGCGCTTCGCGGTGGATGCACGCTTAGCCCACTGATGAACTAAGCTCAACTGTCACTTTTAGCACCTCATGACTTAGCTTCTTTTTTACCTGAAATTGCACATATTTCATCATTAAATCCAATGGACATATTATAGAGACAGCTTTAACAATAAAATAAGATTTATTTACAAAATCACTACAAAATAACCATAAATTGGGGGAACTATACAAGTTTTGGAAAATGTTTTCTATACAAAAGTTAGTCGTATAAGACGACTAACACCCCTTCAACAAAAAATTGTTCCAAACCCACCACAAGACATACCACGTCCTTAACATCAACGCTAATATATTCTCTTGCTTCTAACTTGTCCCCACACACAATCTCATTCTACTCACGATTAATGATAGGTTGACTATGTATTCTTTCTCCATAAACGCAAATCATACCATTTCCACCATATCTTTTGGGATATCTTCATTAACACAAATTTATCAGTATCCTTATAATCTCTTCCCAAAACGTCTATCAAATCATCCCCCAAAAACTTGTTTATTTTGAAAATAAAATTCTTCATTATCTGCATTGATGAACTCCTCCACCTCCGACCAACTGTACTCCAACCACTGCTCATCCGAGGAAGATTCTAAACTCTCTTTTCCATTGTCCTCTTACCACTGTACTATGTTGGCAAAAACAACTCCTCTACCAATCTTTATTGTGAAAAGTGAGCAATTGATTCTTACCTTTTTCACCAAATTAACCACACCCCACATTAAAGCTTTCATAAGAACTCATGCCATGCCTAGTTTTTTCTTTAACATGATATCCATGTCCACCGTTAAAAAAATCCCTAGATCGCTTGTTATAAACTCAAAGAAACTATTATGCCAAGCATGTAATAGAATCCCACTGCATCTAATCCACACATGTCTCTCATTTGACACATTAGTTGGTTTCCACTTTCCAACTTGGTAAAAAAGCTGCTCCAAAATAGGTTTAGTCCCATGAATCAACACTTCCAAGTCCTCCCTATCCACTAGCTTGATTAGTACCATATCTCCACCCATTAGTGTGATTAATCAATTTATCTTGGACAGAATAAATAATCTCTAGTTGGATTAATCTCCCCACATAACACTACTCCAACCATTGAGAAGCCTCTTCACCCATCATGAAAGACAACCCCCTCCACTCATCTTTTTTGTCAGATGCTTGGATAGGCTCTACCTTTCTCGGATGCCATTCCCAAATTAACTTTTTATGCACAACAACATAGTTTCTACCATCCCTTTGACCCTTCTATTGTGGTGCTCCTTCGCTTCTTTATTGTCTCCCCATAATAACTGCTTTAGGTTTCAGCTCTTCCTTTCCAAATCTCCTAATGTTATTTTGATTTTGTGTGTCCCAATCCATTTTGATTCATCTATTTCTCCAATAGATTAGCATTTGTCAGCCCTTCCATTGTTACAAAACCAAACCTATCCCCTCTTCTATCAAGCTTTGATGGAATAACCACATCTCCGACCCTCCCCCATCATCAAAAAAATTTCTCCATCGCCATTGCATCATATTTTCCTAGGAAGTTTGGAAAGAAATTTTTTTGGCATTTTCCTTGGTTTGTCTTGTCCTTCAAAATATCAGATCCATTACTCGTCTTCCTTCGTCGATTCATAGTTTCCATGTTTCCATCTCATTCATGCTCACACACTGTTTCATTCACTTACTCTCTGTCTCTCACCCGTTTTGTCTCACACTCTCTCTACTTTCTCTCTCATCTCTCAATCATAATTTCAAATAAGACTTACACAACCATTTATTATAATGTATTTTATTGTTTTATCTCTTAAGAAAATAAAATAATGTTTTATAGGTAAAACAAATTGGGGATGTACCTATTACATACATGTGTAAGTTAATTGGGTTCAACCTATGCATATTTTATAAATAAAACATAATACTAGATGGTTCAAATATATTTGTTAACTTGTTTTTAGTTGGATTATGTTTGAAAGATCTAAATAAAGATGAATAGAGTGCATATTAGCAAATTCTACAAGTATTTGTTAATATATACTCACTTTTTTTTTTGCTGAAGTAAATTAACAAATTACATTGCTAGTGTAATTTAAGGTAATTCCTAATTATAACTTGTCACTATAAATTAATAAATCCCCCCCCCCCCCCACCCACCCACCACACACACACATATAAAAGAGATCATATTATATTAATTAATTTAATTTTAATTATTTTTATGTAATTATATGATTCAAATTTATAACTATGATATTCGTTAAATAATTTTAGTTGTCATTACATATGTCCTTTGCACACTCATGGATGTTTAAGATTTAATGTCATGTGATTACTTAAAAAATCATGAATTTTCTTAAAGATCTCACATGTATGTTTTAATCTTAACAATTCATGACAAGCAAAATAAAATAGGATACAATAAAGAAGGAATAGTGAATTGTGTGCATGTGATCTTTAAAACTTTTTGCTAACAGATATAATTTAATAACACAAAAGATCATCCAATATGTAAATGTGAAAAGGGATAAGGGAAAATAGAAACACAACGGTTTTATATTGGTTCGTCTTCAACTTGAGATTACGGTCAATCCTTCAACCTTGAAAGATTTCCACTGACTGACTAACTAGGGTTACAATACAACAAAAACTTAATCCGAGATTACTAAAGCTGCATATTCTTTAACACTAACCCTCCCCAAGCTTTCACAAAACACAAAGGTTCTTTCTAATATAACTCACAAAAGTGAGGATATGAAACTAAAGCATCATATAGAGCTTTGCAAAACGGTAAGAATATGAAAGTTTGAGAGCTTAAGGTATCAGTCAATAATTTAGTTTGTATAAACACTTGGTTCTTTTCAAATTAGTTCTTGATAATGAATGTCGAATCGTTCAAAAACAAATAAAGCTAGGAAGTTCTGTAACATGGGATTAACCTAGGTCGAACTCAAAAGTATGATTCAATATGGTTCCTACATTCATTCACTTATAAACAAAAGGGGGGAATTTCATCGAACAAGTTGTAGGCGATTCTATAAGAATGTGAAAATACAAAAACAGAGTTCCAAAAATAGAAAAGAACAAGAACAAAATACAATTGAACATTAAAAGCATCAATCCAATTCACCAAACCAACACAAATAGAATTATCACAGTTACTACGAATGATGTTCAATGTGAAAGTTCACTCAAATGCATTAGAGAAAGTTCAATCGAATCAATCTCTAAATTATTTGAAATCACAAATTAGAGTGGACAATTATCCAAACAATTTGTGATTATTTTTCAAAATTATGAAATAAATCCATAAACTAATCCATTTTCAATCCTAAACATAATTACAATCATGAAAAAAGAAAATAGGATTTAAAAAAAAAAAGAACATTCACAAAGAGTAGAAAAACCAAACCAGGACTCAAATTCAACTTTACTTGGAGTGGATCCTTGGAATGATTTATTTTTTAGCCCTCCATGATCATCACCAATGGAGAAACCACGAAATTTGTGTAAGAAAATGGTGGAACAGAAATGAAAAGATGAAGAAGAATGAAGAACAATTGAGAGAAAAAGAGAGAAAAAAGAAGGTTTGCACAACAAATTTTGTACCAAATGAAGTTCTAAGTGAAGTTCAGTCACTAACTAACTAACTAACTACCTAACACTAATATATAGAGTGTTAGTAACTAACTAACTACCTAATCAAACTAATTACACAAAACAGAAGCCCAAACTCGCAGTCCAATTACTCATGTGCAGAGATTCTGACTTCCAAGCTCAATTTGACCCTTGAGATGGGAGAATTGACCAAAACTTATTTCTAACAAAATTTAAGATCTTTTTCTTATCTTTTCAAGAACTATTCACATGATCCATTTGGATTTATATAGTTTCCTCTAGGACCTGCACGAGGAAGATAAGTCGAGTAAGCACAAAATCTGAAATTTAGCTACAATTCTCAATTAAGCTCAATCATTTTCCTAAGACCAAAACAAGTTAAGGTGAGAGAATAAGGATCAAAGAGATGTCATTTGAGCTAAGAAGAATAAAAAATTATTATATTACAAATTCTCAATTAGTTCCATACTTTTTTAAACTAAGTCTTCATTTTATAACTAGTAAAGATATAACCATTGAGATGGTCTTCTTCCCATTATGAATATGAATTAATATTGTGTTTGATTTAGAGAATGAAAATAGAAGAGAATTTTTTTAATTAAAGTAGAGTGCAAAAGGTGTGGTCCCATATGAGACCCACAAATTTTTTGTCTTATTTCTTTCCTCCCTCTCTAAACCAAACACAACCTAAATGCATGGACTTTCTTCACATTATAAGGACATGCTTTGTCCTCTTGGAGGAGATAGAAAAAGAGTGTAAAGTATGCGACTTTTTTACCTTGATAACCAAAAAAGCCCAAATAATCCATCCCCGGAATTATTTACCCAACTAACCCAAATTCCTATTTATAATGAGAAATCAATTTCTTTTCCTACAACTGATTACACTCAACTTTTTTTAAAAAAAAAAGAAATCCTGTCAAAAATGATTTTCTTACAAAACTAAACCACGTCATTTCATTAATGATAGCATGGAAAATAAATGTAGGTATATGGTGATAAACTTTGAGTCTAGCATGAAATGTGGCTCCCTTAACAAGAGGGTGAGAAACATCATTTGCTTGCCTCTTGAAAAATTGTATCCCATAGTTTGGATTCTGCACAAGTAATTCTTCACATTCCAATATAATGGAGCCTACTTCTAAGATATCTACACTAAGTTTTTTTTTTCTTATCTACCACAAATTTGCAACCCATTTTGATTCAATCCTACCCCACAAGGGCATTGGATAGAAGACTCCAAGAAGATTGGGCCAGAGATGCAAGAGAAGGCCCTAGGGTTCTCATGAGCCTTAGGGTAGATTTCGGGCCCATGGACTAACTATGAGCCCGCTTATCTTTGTACATATTAGACTAGGATGTCATTATATTTGGTCCTTGTATTTAGGGCTCCATAATGTAGGTAGGGTACCCTAAAAATATAGGATTTTTCAGCCCTTGTATTTTAGGGCACCTAGACTAGTTTTTGTATTAGGGGTAGTTTTGTAATTTCACATGCACTAGGTGAATATTTGATGTGTGTGGTTGGAAATAAATTTAATTGAATAGGTAGAAGCCCAATCCAATTAAATTTTAGAGGGGGAGGTGAGCATTTGCTTACTACACCCCATTGCCATATCATATAGTCACACTTTGTGCATGTCCTTCATGCTTTACATGCCTCATGACACCTAAGCACACTTAGTGGAGAATCTTGGAATTGATCTTGGATTAGTGGGCTGAACCATAACTAAAATTCACTAAGCATAATTAGTGAAATTTTGGCTCCAAAGTTTGGCTCCACAAATTCAATTTCAAATTCAAGTGAAATTCAAATTTCCCTCCAATTTTGTGTGACATTTAGGCTATAAATAGAGGTCATGTGTGTCCATTTTTTCAACTTTGATCATTTGAATATTAAACTTAAGATTTCAAAGCTCATTTAGAGCACAAAATTTCGTGCTCTTCTCTCCCTCTCCCCTCATTCATCTCCTTCTTCCTCCAAGCTCTTATCCATGGCCTCCTATGGTGGTGAGCTTCTTCTAGACTCATCTTCTCCTTGAAGTGGCGTCTCCTCTCTCTCTTCCTTTCTCCATTCCGCTGCCATTCATCTTCCAAGAAACAAAGGAATTCATTGATGAAGAAGATCCTAGGCCTACAAGCTCCAATGGAGCTTACATCATGTGGTATCAGAGCATCTTCATCTAGGTGATGTTCTTTTGCTTCCTCTATCTTTTTGTTCGGTGAATTCTCTTTAATTTCTTGTTCTTCATCTTATTCTCCATGTATATCTTCCATTGTCTTGTGGTTTGGTTCTGTTTAGAGTAGATTCAAAAAAAATAAACCGATTAAATCTTAGATCTACACTTGTTCTTGCATTTCTATGGTTCAAATTTTGTAGATCTACTCTTGAATCATGTTTTTGTGTTGATTTTAGGTTCTATCATTTTTCATTCATAATATTCTAGTGCTGAACCTTAGATCTAAATTTTCTTCCAAAATATTTATTAGAAAAAAAAACACAAAAATCTAAGTGTAAATCACTTAATCAATGTTGTCTTAGAGTCATGTTTAGTCATAGTAATTGTCACATTATGTTCTAAGTTTGTGTTGAATTTTTATTTTGTTGATTGAATTCTAGATACATTTGTTCATGTATTCTTGTCATTCTTAGCCTATCTTTTGAATTTTGAGTCTAATTCATGCATGTTATTTAGTTCATAACATGTTCTAAATCAATTCCTAGAAGTAGTCTTGTTGTTGAACTCTTTTTTTTTTTGTTTTGTTTTCTAAGTTTCCTACATGATGCCTATGATGAAGTTGAGTTGTGGTTGGATTTGTGAATCAAATAAGTCTTAAGCTCTCTTGAATTGTGTTATTCAAGATAATTGAGCATAAGAAAACACAAATTGTAACTATCCAAGCCTTAAGCAACATAAACACTACTCTTGATTTCTAGGTTGAAATCGCTGGTGCTGGCAGCTTGAACATACAAACTTGTATAAATTAATGGGAATTGGTCACTACGTTTTTTGAGCTGATATTTTTACTGAATTTTCTAGACATCTGGACCAAAATTATAAAAAAAGAAACAAGTGATTTAGTTTAAAGGAAAAAATAAGAAAAATGACACAAGTTGGCAGAAAAATCAGTGTCCATGAAAAAAAAAGTTAAAGGGAAGTGTACTTGTTGTTTTGGCTCAAAATTTGTTCTATAATTGGTGCCTATTTTATACCAATCCTAGTTCTGAAATTTCAATTAAAAATTATTGTGAAAACAAGTGCCAAAACTAGAGGTTTCTTGGGTTTTTTTTATAGTTTTTTTACTCTACTCTAGAGCCATTCTAAGTTTCTATTTGAGTCCTACCTTGCTTTTATGTGCTTTTCATTGTTTAATTGTTGAATCATCCTTGAATATTTGTCTTGTCAAAACTCTTTTGGTTTAGCTTTCATCTCATTTTTTGGTCTTTGGTTATTGCTTGTCTCTTTGTTTCCTTGTTTGTGAGTTGCTATATAGGGAATTGGAAAGGAGGATTGGTGTCATCCCTTGAAGAATTTGAGTCAAGAAGCAAGGGGCCAACCACCTTAAGAGCTATTGGAATAAGAAGCAATCCAAATTGAGTGAAACACAAAAGAGAGAATAGCCACCAAAATTGAGGACTTTTTTTTTTGTAATTTGTAATTGGCAATTTTCTTTGCTTTCAAACTTTGTAACAAAAAGGCCTTTCATTGGAAGTAAGTTGGGAGCCTCCAATAGGTCACCCTACTTCCATTTGTGTGTAATAATTTTAGTCAATTTTCCCTTAGGATTGTGAGTGTTTTGTTGGGAACCTTAAATGTGGTCATCCAAACACTCTTAGGATTCGCCTAGTTTACATTTCTTGCTTACTTTCATGTTTGATCGAGTGGCCTCAGAATAATTAAGAAGGAGGGGTTTGAATTAATTATTCCTAAACCTTTACCAATTAAAAAATTACTCTTCTAAGGCTTTTACTAAATTGTTAAGAGAATGAGGAGTAGAAGAGAAACTTAACAGAAAGTAAAAGCAGAAATTAAATGCACAGCGGAAAGTAAAAGAGTAGGGAAGAAGGAAACAAACACACAAGAGTTTTTATACTGGTTTGGCAACAACCCGTGCCTACATCCAATCCCCAAGCGACTTGCGGTCCTTGAGATTTCTTTCAACCTTGTAAAAATCCTTTTACAAGCAAAGATCCACAAGGGATGTACCCTCCCTTGTTCTCTTTGAAACCCTAGTGGATGTACCCTCCACTAGAACTGATCCACAAGAGATGTACCCTCTCTTGTTCTCAGTCAAACCCAAGTAGATGTACCCTCTACTTGTACCACAAAGGATGTACCCTCCAATGTGTTGAAACAAAGATCTCAGGCTGTTAAACCTTTGATACTTTATGAATGGGGATACAAAAGAATTCTCAGGCGGTTAGTCCTTTGAACAATTTTGTATTAGGGAAAGGGAAGAATCAAAAGAATTCTCAAACTGTGTCGTTTTGAATTCTTTGACAAGGGAGAAGGGAGACACAAAAGAATTCAGGCGATCAGTCCTTCGTTCTTTTGGAAAAGGGAGAAGAGAGACACAAAAAGAATTCAGGCGGTTAGTCCTTGGCGAATTCTTTTTGGCAAAGGGAGAAGAGAATGAAAGGATGAATAGCACAAGTTTTCAAGGTTTGGAAAACCAGAAAACTTCAGAAAGCTTTTGGTACAAAGAAGAAGAAGAAGTTCAAAGAGATTCAAGGCTTGTAAAGGATTGTAATGAAACGATTGGAAAAGTATTCAGGATACTTGAAATGCAAAACAAAGCCTTGCTTTTATAGACTCTTCATGTCTGGTCAAGAAGACCATTTAGAAGAGTTATAACTTTTAGAAAAACTTAAAACCAATTTGAAAAATTCAAAACCCTTTTGAAGAGTTACATCTTTTGATTTATTCAGAAATAGTCACTGGTAATCGATTACCAAATCAGTGTAATCGATTACACAAGGCTTTTAAGTGAAAGGATGTGACTCTTCACATTTGAATTTGAATTTCAACGTTCAAAGGCATTAGTAATCGATTACCAAAACATTGTAATCGATTACAACTTTTTGAAAATTAATTGGAACGTTGTAAATTCAGTCTGAAAACTTTTTCAAACTCATTTTGCTACTGGTAATCGATTACAACAATATGGTAATCGATTACCAGAAAGTAAAAACTCTTTGGTAAAAGGTTTTGTCAAAAACTCATGTGCTATTCAAAGTTTTGAAAAACTTTTTAATACTTATCTTGATTGAGTCTTCTCTTTATTCTTGAATCTTGATCTTGATTCTTGAGATCTTGAACCTTGAATTCTTGACTCTAGACTTTCTTCTTGAGTCTTGAATTCTTCTTGATTCTTATCTTGAACTCTTGACTTGTTCTTGATTCACTTGAGTTGTTCTTTGATTGATCTTTGAGCTTTTTGTCATCACCTTTGTCATCATCTTTTGTTATCATCATTGTTATCATCAAAACACTTTTGAATCACCTTTGATTCACCATGAAGCTTTGCTTCTACATTTCATAACATATTTCCTTTACCTTCTATTGTTAAACCGCCTAGATAGCTTGCCTTTTACCAATTAGTTTTTACCATATCTTTCATACCTCTTTTAGTGTTTATTTTTGCTAGTTTCAACCATAGCTTCTTTTACCTTTTGTTTTCAAACCCCCAACAAGAAAGAACCACAACTTAGGAACCAACATGAGTCTTCATTCTTCATCTAGTGTTAATGGTGAGGGATCTACTCCTAAGGACCCCTTGTATAAGATATTAGATGAGTTTAGATCCCTTAAGTTGTGGAAAGAAAAACAAGAGAGAAAAGAAAAAGGGAAAAAAAGAGTGGAAGAAATAAGTCAAGATGAAAAAGAGAAAATAAGGGAAGAAGAAAGAAGGAAAATACTAAAAGAGTTAAGAAAAGAAAAACATGCCTCCTTTAGTAGTCATAACTCTTGCAAGAGCCTAAGTGAAGAACTTCGTGACTATTATGAAGGAAGGCATAGGTCACATCTTAGACCTCACTCCCATAGGAGAGAAAAGGAAAGAAAGCCTCAAGAGGCTAGCATTAACCTCCCATACCTCCATGGGAAGGACAATGTAGAGGCTAACTTAGATTGGGAAATAAGGGTAGAGCAACAACTTAAAAGGAAGTCTACTTCAAAATCTTATGGCTCTCACTCTTATCCAAAGAAAGACCAAGGTCAAGGCATCTTAGGGGTGACACCTTCTAAGACCAAAGATGAAAAGGGGAAGACAATAGAAAAGTAACCCCTTAAGGCTAGTATGCAAGAGAAGACTAGCTCCATGAAGTGCTTTAAATGTCTTGGAAGAGGACACATTACTTCTCAATGCCCCACCAAGAAAACCATAATTATGAGGGGCCAAGACATTTATAGTAGCCAAGATGATGCTACTACTTCACCTTCCTCTAGTAAAAGTGAAGAAGCAAAAGGGAAAGAATCTAGTGAAGAGATCTACCCCCAAGAAGAAGGGCAACCTTTAATGGTTAAGGAGGAGTGTAAGGAGGTAAGTGTCTCCTCCAAGAGGTTAGCTAAGAAGGAAAGATATTTTGAAATAAAGACAAATACTAAAGAAATTTCCCTTCTTAGACAACCTCCACATTTTCTTCGTTGTAAAAAGACACTTGTTAGCATTGCCACACCTCTTAGGCTTGAGTTTATTCCTCAAGTAAAGGAGTTGTTGGATGAGGGTTTGGTTCGCAAGAAGGAGGTTTAATGGGGCATTTTGGGGTCCAAAAGACTCTAGAAACATTACAAGAACATTTTTATTGGCCTCATATGAAAAAGGATGTGCAGAAATTTTGTGAACATTACATTGTATGTAAAAAGGCAAAGTCTAAGGTAAAGCCTCATGGATTGTATACTCCATTGCCAATTCCGGAGTATCCTTGGATTGATTTATCCATGGATTTTGTTTTGGGGCTGCCAAAAACAAGCAATGGTAGAGATTCCATTTTTGTGGTTGTTGATAGGTTTTCTAAAATGGCCCATTTTATTCCATGTAAAAAAGTTGATGATGCTTCCCATGTGGCTGATTTGTTTTTCAAGGAGATTGTGAGACTCCATGGCTTGCCAAAGAGCATTGTTAGTGATAGGGACTCTAAGTTCCTAAGTCATTTTTGGAGGACTTTGTGGAGCAAGTTGGGCACTAAATTGTTATTTTCAACCACTTGTCACCCACAAACCGATGGGCAAACGGAAGTTGTTAATAGGACTTTGGGAACTTTGCTTATGACAGTTTTGAGGAAGAACTTAAAAACATGGGAAGCTTGTTTACCCCATGTTGAATTTGCTTACAATAGAGCTGTTCATAGCACCACTAATTGTTCTCCTTTTGAAGTTGTTTATGGTTTTAACCCACTAACTCCTCTTGATCTTTTGCCTATGCCTAATGTTTCTGTTTTTAAGCATAAAGAAGGTCAAGCAAAGGCGGACTATGTGAAGAAGCTTCATGAGAGAGTCAAAGATCAAATTGAGAGGAAAAATAAAAGCTATGCTAAACAAGCCAACAAAGGGAGAAAGAAGGTTGTCTTCGAACCCGGAGATTGGGTTTGGGTGCACATGAGAAAAGAAAGGTTTCCGGAACAAAGGAAATCAAAGCTTCAACCAAGGGGAGATGGACCATTTCAAGTGCTTGAAAGAATCAATGACAATGCTTACAAAGTTGAGCTGCCCGGTGAGTGTAATGTTAGTTCCACCTTCAATGTCTCTGATTTATCTCTTTTTGATGCAGATGGAGAATCCGATTTGAGGACAAATCATTCTCAAGAGGGAGAGAATGATGAGGACATGAGCAAGAGCAAGGGCAAGGATCCACTTGAAGGACTTGGAGGACCTATGACAAGGGCTAGAGCAAGGAAAGCCAAGGAAGCTCTTCAAAAAGTGTTGTCCATACTATTTGAATACAAGCCCAAGTTTCAAGGAGAAAAGTCCAAGGTTGTGAGTTGTATCATGGCCCAAATGGAGGAGGACTAAATGACACCACTTTGTTTCAATTTTAGAGTGTTTAGTTTGTCTAAATAATGGCCCAATCCTTGTAAAGTTGGCTGACCAAAAATATGTTTTGGGTTAATCAACTAAAAGGGATTTAGTTAGGTTTAGTTCAATTTGTAATAAGGGCCCAATTGGCAACCTAGGCATCAGCCTTTTGGGAGACCAAATGGTGGCTGACTTGTTGGCTGTTGGGGGTGACTTTTGGTTGCCACAATTTCAGTTACACTCAGCCATTAAGTTTTTTTTAATTCCCTAGGTTAATGGCATTAAGTTATTTTAATTCTAGGTTAGTGGTTCATTACTAAAATCTGCTGTAAAGCTTCTATATAAGCTGAACCATTTTATCAATAAACACAAGTTGAGTTTTATTCAGAAAATTAGAGTTTATCTCTTTTATCTTAGTGAGAGTGATTCTCCTAAATTCTTGAGTGATTCAAGAACACCCTGGCTGTATCAAAGGACTTTCACAACCTTTGTGTGTTGCCCTCGCTGGAAAGAGTGATTATTTCCTTCCTTTCATCTTCACCCTTGTTCTTTCAAACCACAATTCCAGAAAATCCACCTCTGCCCAGAATTATCTCGTGGCCATAACCCATTTTACGCATTCAAATTAAGTGATTCTTGAGCCTAAATTGAATTTCAAAACGAGACCTTTCACCTCGTTTTGGAATCACCTCATTTGGATCCCTGTAGCTTCAGTTATTGTCATTTCTATATTTCTGTCCAGCCACCACTTAACCTACGTTTTACCATCCCATTCATTCATTTTATGCCAAGAACCACCTTATTAAGACCCACGAAATTAACCACCTTATTTTCCATCCTTTCCTTAATCAATTTCCGCATTTTCCATCAAGGTTTAATCCTAGACGATCCTAAGTCATCCCTTGTGCCATGAGGGTTCATATCATTCAGTATACCAAACACCACTAATACATATGTTTTTGTTCTTTTTATAGGTGTTGAGGAAAAAAGCCCAGAGTTTCAAGAATCTCGGGATTTGAGGTCAAATCCTTTTCAAGGGAGAGGGAATGATGCAATCCTACCCCGCAAGAGCATTGGATAGAAGACTCCAAGAAGATTGGGCCAGAGATGCAAGAGAAGGCCCTAGGGTTCTCATGAGCCTTAGGGTAGATTTCGGGCCTATGGACTAACTATGAGCCCGCTTATCTTTGTACGTATTAGACTAGGATGTCATTATATTTGGTCCTTGTATTTAGGGCTCCATAATGTAGGTAGGGTACCCTAGAAATATAGGATTTTTCAGTCCTTGTATTTTAGGGCACCTAGACTAGTTTTTGTATTAGGGGTAGTTTTGTAATTTCACATGCACTAGGTGAATATTTGATGTGTGTGGTTGAAAATAAATTTAATTGAATTGGTAAAAGCCCAATCCAATTAAATTTTATAGGGGGAGGTGAGCATTTGCTTACTACACCCCATTGCCACATCATATAGTCACACTTTGTGCATGTCCTTCATGCTTTACATGCCTCATGACACCTAAGCACACTTAGTGGAGAATCTTGGAATTGATGTTGGATTAGTGGGTTGAATCATAACTAAAATTCACTAAGCATAATTAGTGAAATTTTGGCTCCAAAGTTTGGCTCCACAAATTCAATTTCAAATTCAAGTGAAATTTGAATTGAAATTCAAATTTCCCTCCAATTTTGTGTGACACTTAGGCTATAAATAGAGATCATGTGTGTGCATTTTTTCAACTTTGATCATTTGAATATTAAACTTCAGATTTCAAAGCTCATTTAGAGCACAAAATTTCATGTTCTTCTCTCCCTCTCCCCTCATTCATCTCCTTCTTCCTTTCTCCATTCCGCTGCCATTCATCTTCCAAGAAACAAAGGAATCCATTGATGAAGAAGATCCTAGGCCTACAAGCTCCAATGGAGCTTACATCACATTTCCAAAATAACATGAGTCAAACCAAAATCAATCAGCCATTTGATGGCTTTTAGCAACCCCAAAGCCTCTCCTTCCATTGTATGCACTCAAGCCTCTCCTTACATTACTCATTGTCTTGCCTGTTGGATTCATTGCCATTTGCTTGGGCCCAATATTGGGCCGCCATGAATTGTTTTGCAGATGTAGCCTCTTGCTAAGATGGTAGTTGCAGACATAGCTATGGTAGTTGCAAACATAGCTTGCTTCAGCTGATCCCAAAATTGATTTCTCAATAGGTATTTTCCTTCTTTTTTTGCATTATTGGATTCCTATTTTTCTTCTAATTTCTTTTTTGACTAAATTATAATTTTGGTCCCCTATAATTTCAATTTTGTGATTTTGTCCTCCTACTTTTAAATTGAGACATTAAGTTCCCTTATTTTTCAGAATCATCAATTTTGGTCCTTCCGTCACTTGAAATGACACTAATGTAAAGTGTTGACATGATGTTTATGTGACAAAGAGTTAAATAAAGTGAAAAATTAAAAGTTTCTAGATAGGAATTGAACATATGACATGTTGTGTTATTATACAATGACAAGACAATAAATCACTATACCACCTGTTTTATTTGATTAATTTTATAAACAATATTTTCTATGTATCATTACGTCAAGAATTATTAATTTTTTTTCTAATTATAAAAGTTATAAATTAAACAAATTTATTTAATATATATTTCTTTTTATGTTTATTTTATATCATTTTACATATTAGTATTTATAATAGTTTACATATTTTTATTTTTATTTTACCAATTTACAATTAAATTTCATAAATTAATATGTTAATTAGTTACATAAATAATAATATAAAAGCTAATTTACACTTTTGGTCTCCTATTTAAATAATCTAAAAAGTTAAATACTAAAATTTTATAATTACAATAAAAAATTATATAATTTAATAACTAAAATAAATTTATATAATTTATATAAATTACATAAAAATAATTTTTATAAATAATTTATGTATTAATTTATGTAATTTTATTTTTTTGCATAACTGGAATAAAAAAAATTATTAAATGAATTTTTATATTTTTTTAAAAATATTAATATATAACTTTTTAAAAATAAATATTAAATTTATGAATTTATATAATTAGAATAAAATAATTTACATATTAAAATGAATTTATGTAATTTGTGTAAATTACATAAACTAACTTACGTATCAATTGATGCAATTATATTTATTTATATAATTAGAGTAAAAATAATTTATATATTAAATAAATTTGTTTTAATTTGTAAATTTTTATAATTGAAAAAAAATTAATAACTCTTAACGTATTGATAGATAAAAAATATTATTTTTAAAGTTAATTAAGCCAAGTAGTTCACTTATTGGTTTATAGCCTTGTTATTATATAAAAAGGTCATGTATTTAATTCCTATCAAGACTCTTTTTTATTTTTCACTTCATTTAATATCTTTTCACATAAGTATCATGTCACAACCTACATAAGCACCACATATGCCACATTAAAGTTAAACATTGACTTTGAATAATCAACTGACGGAAGGATAAAAAATACTTATTCTGAAAAATAGGAAAACTAAATGTTTCATTTTAGAAATATGGGGATCAAAATCATGTATCAAAATTATAAGGGGATCAAAATTGCAACCATCTTTTTTTAAAAAAAAATATTTACCAAAATAGTTTGCCAATTGGAATTTTTTATTTTAATTTGTTTTAAAAATGGTTAATTTAAATTAAATTAAGTTGTATTTATTTGTTGTTAATACGACTATAAACAATTTGAAGGAGTTCAACTAAATTTAAAAATTGATTTTTTGAGTTTTCGAACACGATTTTGAAACTCTTTTAGGTTAACTCAAGTCATTAAAGTTATACATTGAATTCATTTACATGAAAAGTATGAAAATGCATTGTTGCTCAAACCTAAGAATCTCATATGCATAACCAAAAGGCTTAAATATAGTGGAGGATTCAAAAACTTTCTTTAGTGGAGACAAAAAGTAGTCCTTAATATTTTTTTTTATAGAAAAATAATATTTTTTAATACCATAAGTAGAGCCTCTGACACCTTGATGAGCCCTTGAGATATCCTAAAAAAATATGGTCACTTTATCATACTATGAGATTAATCATCAATATGGAAGTTACAAGTAAAGCTTCTCATCCTTTTTTCAAGGATGTGTTATAAGCTTTTTACAAAACACATAATCTTATAAAAAAAATTCAACATACTTAAGTTTTTATAAATTACAATGGCTTTCTATGCATTTTCATATTTTGAAAATGTTGTATGATTGTGCACTTTCATATGAGATATCATTCTTTATATATGCAACTAAATAATCATTCAATCATTTATCTCTCACATGATTGTGCATTTCATTCTTTAAAAAATTCATTGCAGAGAAAAATATTTAAACTTTTATTGTTACCACAAACAAAATCAAAAGTAAATATATCATTAGGTACACAATATGATTTATAGTTTTCACCAACATTTTAAAAAGATGAATAATGCTTTAACTTTGAAAATTAGTCATAAAAAAGTATTTATAACATAAGTTTTCAAGTTAACTACTCTACAAGAAAATTATGATGAATAAAACTTAGTCAAATGAGTCAACATTTGTGTTAAAGTGTGCTTGTGTCACTAACTCACTATGTGTTTAATATTAGAGAAGAAAAAAGGGTAAAAATTAAAATGATAAAGTGGTAACATTAGTACCAAAATTTTTCCTTTTTTATCTCTTATAATTTTATTTGTTCATTCAATAGAAATTATTTTATGGGGACAACAATTAATTTTTTGGGGGGCAATTTTTTTATTAAATATATTTATTTAAAAACAAAATCCTTTTGGGGGGGGGAGGCAATTGCCCCCACACCCCTACATGTGCATCCACCTTTGTTTATACATGTTGGTTTTCATGTTCATATCTATAATATAGTATACTTTTATTTTATTACCTAAAATTTGCTTTTTTTATTTTACTATCTAAATTTTTTTTGTTTGATTTAGTACCTACCATCAATCAAGATCTGAAAAATAATGACACGTAGGGTGTAAAATTAACATATTTTTTTAGTTGGACTATAAAATAACAATTTCCATTTGTTATATTCATCTTATAAAAATACTAAAGAATTGATGCAAAAAGAAATTTGATAAATAATTAATATGGTGATTTTCTTTTTAGAAATTTGACGAGGTGACATTAACTTTTGGATGATTATTTTAAGTGGTCGTTCTAAATATTATTATTATTTCTTTGATAGATTCTAAATATTATTATTAATGTTAATATAATTTAGGCTAAATTACTCATGTGGTCCATTCACTTAGGTTATAATTTGATCTCTTATTTACTAAAAGTTGTAAATTAATCTCTTAAGTAATACAAATTATTTTTTATTTCAGGGTACAATTTTAAACATTTTTTTAATGGATTCAACACAAAAAACATATCAACTAAATTAACCTATATAAAATTATGGACCCAAATTAATGTCCCAACCAAAAAAGAATAGAAACAAGATAAAAAAAAAAGGTGTAATAAACAAGGTAAAAATGTATCCATGAGAAAATGGATTTTTTTTAAATATCCCAAAATTAACTAGAAAATTACTCGCGAGTCTAACTTTTCATGTGATTTTCATCATAATCATGTCTATCTTTTGTCAAAAAATTTGTTGGATTTCATAATTTTCATGTAGCTGAATCTAATAAGACAAGTTTCATATCACAAATCAATTAAAAAAAATTTCAAAATCATGCTCCAAAATAAATAAAAAATGATGAGTGTTTCTAAAATGATAAATGTATTAAGAGATCAAATTACAACCTAAATTAAAGTTAAGGTATCACGTGAGTAATTTAACCTACAATCTATTAAATTATAGACCTTTATAGAATGAGTTAGTTTTCTATGTAATAACCAATTTATATTTAATGGAGTTTTTTTTATCAGCAAAGCAAATGTTAGTCTTTAATAAAAGAAGAGAAGGAATCCAAGACTTTTTCATTCTTTCTTTAATCATTCAATTCACTTTATATTTAATACAGTTAATTAATCTTCCCAACCATGTTCAAGCATTCTTGTTTGAATGTTGAATTTAGAATTAATTGTAGTTGATAAAATTAATTGTTAAATGTATACGTCTCTTTTTTCAATTCATTAAATGTACATTTTCCTTCTAAGCTATACATGAATCATGCTTAATGACTACCTTTATAGTCAACTAATAATTCTACTTAAATAGTCTTGTTCATTTAATACTGAACCCGTTACAATATTCATTTCAACACATTTTCTACTAGCAACAATTGTTTGAAGATCTTCTTAATTTGAGGAATCAATTTGCGTGATAATTTTTAAAAAGAT
Source organism: Glycine soja (assembly GCF_004193775.1). NCBI lineage: Eukaryota > Viridiplantae > Streptophyta > Magnoliopsida > Fabales > Fabaceae > Glycine > Glycine soja. The sequence continues at coordinate 40,264,140 of NC_041016.1, read as the reverse complement.
TAATCTGGTGACACTCTTTAATCAGATAATCAAATTAAAAGCTTTTTTCAAAATATAATTAATGATTATATGTTAAAGTATTCGGCTTCATGACTATTTTTTTGGGTGAAATGCAGGGCTAAAAGCCCACCCGCAAAAAACTGTTAATATTAAAAAACTCTAAAAGAGTCAGACAAACAATACAAGAGTGTTGTTAGGTGCACCCATCATTTTTGTTGGTGCACCCAGCAGTTGATGCAAAAATACCTTTGTACCACTGGCTTAAATTTTTTTTTAAAAAAAGAAAAACGGTTCATCTCTATCCCTCCCTCCCTCCCGCGTTTGCCTTCTTCTTCCTCGTGACCCCTCACCATTTTTTCTTCTTCTTGCTGGCGTGAAGTGGTTTTGGTCTCCTTCCTCACCCCTGACCTCACCTCAGCCGCGTTCTTCTTCCTTTCCTTTGTTTGCGTGAAGTGGTTGTTGGTTTCAGAAAAGCTTGACCCATTGTCGAGGTCCTCCGTGTTGCGCTCCCCCCGTGAGCGTCGTTTTCTTCCTCTGTGCCGAGAGTCCGTGTTCTATGACCGTGCCACCGTTGGTGTTGGGTAGCCCAGGCATTTTGAGGGTGGTGTTCTCCCTCTGCGTCGGCATTGTCGAGGTAAGCAGCTCTTCGTCTTCGATTTCCAGTGTTGTTATTTGATCCGTAAACGTTTTTAGTTGATCCGTAAAAAGTAGTTAGCAGTAGTGAAGATTACGGATCAACTTGATCCGTAAGTTTCATCAGACAGCTTATGGATCAAGTTGATCCGTAAGCTTCTTACGGATTAACTTCATCCGTAAGAAGCTTTCGAATCAACTTGATCCATAATCTTCAATTTTAATTTTTAAAATTGGGAAATATTTCAAAATAGTGAGTTTTTTTAAAATAAGGATTTAGGGTTATGTGATTAAGTTTATAATACTTTGAAATTTGGGGGATTATGTGTAGAATACAATAACATTTGAATTTGGTGTCTTTTTGTTCTGAAATTTGCAGGTTACTCATTAAGTTGGTGGATTGAGTTTCTTTCTCACAAGGTGTTTGAAATTTGTATGTACTTATATATTATAGAATATTTTTTTCAACATTGTGTATTACTTTGGTAGAAGATTAAATAATACATGTAATTTAGATCATTCTTATTAGATTGTTGTCACAATTTGGTTTGTCAATTTAGCAAGAGCATTGGTAACTGTGATGTTGTATATTATATTGTTGTATATTAGCAATGTGGTTTGAAGTCTTGAAAGTGTTATTTGTTGAAAAATACATATATTTTTATAATTTGATTTGCTTGCCTAGTTGAATATATTGTCTGTCAAGGATCAACTCTCTTAAAAGGCATCATTAGAGTGCATATTAAAATTTAAATGAGGACAATGCACAGGCTTATTCTGCCTCATTTTAAAAATCAAATTTAATTAGTAGAATCTAGTTGACAAGAATAAAGGTCTTGAGTGTTGACCGCTTAGTCATGTAGATGTTTTAATATTATGTCCAAGACCTACACTTAAGAGTTAAGCTGAGGGTTCAAGATTAGTCTTATATCTTCTATTATTACCAATGTCTTTTGTAGTTGTTGTTGTCATTTTGAGTAAGTAGTGAAGCAACCTAATTGAGTAGCAAGTTAGGAAAAAAAATTGATCCAAAGATTAAAGTTATCTGACATGCAAGAATTTGTTAGACCTTTGTTTTGCAAGAAATTGTTTTTGATCCAAAAATTGAATGAAGCACTTATATGAAGCTCGATTTGAGCCAAAATGTTTGAGGTTGAGTGTTCTTTGTCTATTATATGTTAGCTTTTAAATCTAAACATTAGACTTATCCTAAAAGGAAGGAACAATGTGCAGACTTTGTCATAGAAGTAACTTGTTATAGGCACAAATAGTCGTTACAAAGACCAAAACATGCACATGAATAAAAACTATGGTTTTTAGAGTAATTTAAACATTAATGCACACAAATCAAGATAATTAAAAAATGATGAATGTGATGCAACATCCCAGTATTTTACATTCCCATCTTATGAAATCCTAACAACTTTTGAAATAAATAATTAACTGAATGACAACCCTACAGTCAATTAAATCCTGACAACTTGCATGACTTTGAGTCAGTGAAATTTGCATTAGACCAATGAAATTTGAGTGAATGAAATCAGTGATGGAATTTGTGGTACTCATTTGCAGATCATGGTTAGGATCATAGGATTAGGTCGTGCCTTAGGTCACATTACTAGCAGAGATGTGGGTAGAGGAGATCATGATGATTCCGATGATGCTCCGCAGCGTCGACGGCCTACCGCATTTGCACGTAGGCAATGAGCACCTGTCACTGCTGTGCAGGATGAGCCAGTGGACCCTGCGACAGAGGCTGACATATTTTCGGATGAGCCGATGCCAGGAGGTGATGTAGAGGACACTGGGGCAAACATTCCTGCACACACAGGCGCACAGGCTGCTGAGGATGAGCCTGAGGGATTTCCGGGTGGTCCGAGCGACCCATCCGTGTTGACCCAGTATGCGAATCATGTTGTAGCCAGCGTATGGACGGGAGAGGTATTTATAATATTGAATTTTAGTTAGTTGTTAATTATACTTTATCATTGAAATTTGTTTTGTTAATTATACTTTATCATTGAAATTTGTTTTCCTTTAAATGATGATGTTAACGAATTGTGTGTTCCTTTATACTTCAATTCAGGAGCATCCTGAGTTGAAGTTATCCTCTCACGGGAGGAAGGTCCATAGTTTAGGCAGGCCTGTCCCTGCCATTGAGGGCCTAGTTGCTGGGACAGGACTAAGTCCTCTGATCGCGTGTTCGGTAGACACTGGTGATCGGGGACTTTTGTCGTCGTTTGTCAAGCGGTGGCACCGGGAGACGTCTAGTTTTCATCTCCCTGTGGGAGAGGTGACAATCATGCTGGACAACATCTCGTCTCTTCTGCATCTTCCCGTGGTTGGCGACTTGCATGCCTTTCAGCCCTTGCACGTGGATGATGCGGTACAGATGTTGGTGGACTTATTGATGGTCTCTGCAGAGGCTGCTAGGACTAATAAAGGGAAGTGCCGTGGACCGTACGTACGCCTAAAATGGGTACATGATATCTATGAGCGCTGATGCCCGGCAGGTCATTGGACAGCTGTGGCTCGTGCGTATCTTCTTCATCTTCTAGGTTGCACTCTTTTTGCTAACAAGAGTGCAACCAATGTTCATGTTGTGTTTTTGGAGGCCATTCATGACCTTAGTTAGACCGGGAAGTACGCCTGGGGAGTAGCTGCACTAGTCCATATGTACAACCACCTCAACGATGCTTCTATCAGCACCAGCCGACAGCTTGGCGGTTACATCATGTTGCTGTAGGTAACAAACATGTTTTTCATTCGTTGAGGTTCAACAATGTTTAACTTTAAATTTTTTTAGACTTTCATTATTAATGTTTATGATTTTCATGTTACCTCTGTAGTGTTGGATATACGAGCACTTTCCCTCAATCACGGAGTCCACTGCTGATCCGGACTACGACGAGGATTCACCGCATGCCTGTAGGTGGATTGCTACGAAGAAGACCGTGAAGAGCATACGTATACCTGTGTACAGGGAGCACCTGGACCGACTCCGGATTCTGGATTCCGGATGTCTGTTGGATCCCATATGGGGAGCACCGATCGGTCCGGGACTTCCATATGATTTCATGCTATTCCGATCTCCTGCGCTAGGGGCCCGTTGCTGTGTATTACTGACCAGAGAGGGTCATGCGGCAGTTTGGATACACCCAGACCATTCCTGCTCCGCCTGTCGATTCATGGGTGTCGTATGATGATATACACGACGGGTGGATGCACTATTCAGATCATATGGTTGTAGCAGGTGAGGTGTGCGTTGTGCCAAGTCAGTGTGCCAGCGACTTCATAGACTGGTTCTTCCGCATTTCGCATCTTTTCATGACACCAAGCCAGACATCATATCCTATGTCAGATGGTCATGCTCCATAGCCCTGAGTCGTCCCTGAGGTCCCAGAGACAAATATCCCTCACGTGCCGAAGCCAGGAGCACCATCGACATCTGCAAGGCCCGTTGTGGACGAGCCTAGACATACAATGGTAAGTAATACTAATAATTTACGTCATTTACGTCAATATTTTCATTATAATTTGTCTAATTTGTTTGTTTTGTATTTAACAAGAAGTTTGCTATGGGATTGCTGAGAGGTTGGAGCGCCATCTGAGCCTAGGGGTGGTCACGCCAGGCTCATCGACACATGAGGTGATCGAAGAATGCCTCAGGATGGTCAGGAGTCTCACACAGGACCAGCTAGTATATGTTAGGTCTCGACGTAGGCGGCACACAGATCAGGCGTAGTTTATTTACATATTTTATATTGAAATTCGATGTATATACAGTTATTGTACTTGAACCCATTTCATTAGTAATGTTGGTTTTATTTATTTCCATTAGTAATGTTACTTTTATAGCCTCAACCAATTAGTTGGTTCTCATAAAAATTACCCCTAATTCGATTAAGGTTTAATTACATAGCCTTAACCGTATTTATATTTTATAATTTTATAATTAGGCGAAACATTTATATTTTATTTTAAGAGACTAAAAAATAAAACCTTCTAATTTGAGAGACCAAAAAATAAAACCTTCTCATTTGAAGCATTATACTTCATATTAAATTAATAATTGACTCATATAATTTATTTATTTTCTTGATTTCCATATTTTGCATCAGAGTTAAATGTACTTTGTTAAATATTTTTAACTAGTTCAACATTAAATTATTTTTAATTGATGACAAAATATATTTTAATTAAATTTTAATTTTATAGTAGTTTCGTTTAAAAAAATGAACTACTCGAGTTTAAATAATTAATTGTTATTTTTCGTTTGTTGTAGTTGTTTTTTTTTATATTTAAAATAAATTTGCAACACCGACAAAAAAAGTAAAAGTAGTACAAATAAAATTTAATAGAGAACGACAAGTTGTCTTCCATTTCCAGAAAAACAAAAAAAAAAAGAACGATTGTGCAATACATTAATTCAAATCGTACATTAACTTCAACATAGTCGAACGAAATTAAATTTGCATCAAATACTAGGACTAACTCATGCTAATTTTGCGACAAGGATAACTCGTCTTCCATTTCCATTACAGGTTTACTGAAAACAACTAAAATTTCTATAGGCCCAGTCTTTTTCCAGTAGTTAGACTCAAGTAACACCTTAATCACATCATCGTTGGTTTTGAGTTCAATTATTTCGAATTTTATAACTTTTTCTTAATACTCATGGTGACTTGATTTCCGAAAAAACAATCGCCTTACCATTTGTGTTTCATGAATACCATAAGGGGGAATCCCAGCAGGCGCAACTTTCTTGATCAAATCCTTCAGTTCATCCATGGTACATCTGGAAGGAATGTCAAACTTTTTGGGATTTTTTCCTATGAACGAGTAACCAACAAACTCATTTTGGCATGACATGTTTCACCTTTCATTGTAATATAGCAGGGCATCATGAGTAGGGGTCATAGTGGCTTGAAGTAAGTTTAAAATACCATCTGGTGTTCTAGCAATGCTACATAATAACTCAATCAGACCAACAAACAAAAATTGATGATTACACATTAACATTGTGTTAAATTAGCATCATTTTTCAGTTGCATACATTAAAACCGAAATTGATTACCTGCATATGTGAAAGGCTGCCGGTAGTAAATTTCATCCAAAAATTGCTTGTTGGTTAGCTTAAGGGTATTGTGTATTCTGGTTTTTAACATTTGAAAATCACAACTTTTAGGTGCTCGAATGGGAACTGGAGTGGAAGCTTGAAAGGAAACACCATTGTCGTTGTGAACAATGGATCTATTTGGAAAAATAAAACCTAATGTGGAGTTCACAATTGTATGACTACTTGTCTCTTCCAAGAATGCCATAGTTTTTTGTAAGAGTTAGGTTACGACTGAAACTTGTGGTTTTTTACAGTGTTAGGTTGTGTCATATATATAGATGAGTTTTAACATCAGTGCTGCATTTTTTAAAGATTAAAAATACACATGCACATGTTTTCTGTATGTGTTGTCAACTACACCAATGACATGACATGCTTTATCTTGCATCAGATCTGCATGTGTAATCATGTTGTGCAAGGTCCTGTCACGTGCTTTATGTTAATGCAGACAACAATTTATCATACATGATTTTTCACAATGTGTTGTCAACTCAGACAATGATATATCATACATGCTTTTTTACAATTAAGTAATAATTTTGTTGTGGACGTAACAAATATTACAAAGACACATAAATGTGAATATCCAATTCAAAACAATCAGTCATTATAAATTACATGTTCAATCATCATTTATGTCAACATAGTCTCTCTTGAACATCACGAAGCTCTTATAATGCTGCATTCTGATAATATATGGATTTGGCCACGGCTTCGCTTGAGGATGATAATTGCTAGTCCATAACAATGCTACAGGCGGTAAGGAACAACGTTCTTTTAAATAAACCTGTTATACATGCGAAAAAAGTGTTAACTCAATCCTACAAAACTCATTGCATAAATATTAAAAAAAAACACTTCATATCTACAATGTACCTCAACAAAATGATTGCCATACACATGACCGATACAAATTATACGATGCACTGAAGAATTTGCCAGCGGTTGACTTCTAAGAGGAAAGAATGTCATGCTTTGTTGTTTAAACAAGGATACAACGATTATATTATACATTGATGTAATGACATATCCCATGTCGGTTATATCCATCCACTTATCCATAGTCACCTGAATGAAACAAATATACACGTCAAACTTAATTTCAAAGTTAAGTCTTAAAAATCAAATACATAAATTACATACCTTGGTTAACCCATCAACAAGTAGTGACATCCTTAATTCCTCAAATCTCTCCGTGCCACCAAAGAGCTTGATATAGTCTTCTGAGAATTTGCTAAGTTCTTTAAGCAGATGGTTGCGGACCACCGACCAAGAGTCTTCATCCATACCTAATAAACCAGCAACCGACCGATATCCACAGTTACCATCAGCTTTGACATCAACAATCTTATCAATGAAGTCGTGCATAAATGGTTGAAACTGGTCCAACATGGACATCATCGTTCTTCGATTCGACTGCTCAGAGGATGATGCATTACGCCTCACCGACGAATTGCTATTTTGCATAGATTCAAAGGCATCTGCATACTCCTAGTAAGATGGATCGCGCTTTGTTAACCTTAGGTTCCTGCTCATAGCTTTCTTTAGTGCCCCCTTTGTGTTAACCTTTGCTGGAGGAGGACACATCGAATTCTGATTAGGGTATGCAATTTCCCAAAGTTTAGTCTTTAGAGTAAACTTGCCACAAACATCAAATTCTTCAAATCTTTTGGATATTGTTTCTATTTCTGCCTTGATGCTCACTTCGGGCTCAGATAACCCTTGGTCTAAAAAACTTAGTCTCCTCCAAAACATATGGATTGAATCCAATGGGATGCAACCACCAACATATTTGGATAGCTCACAAGCACAAGACCAATCGTGGTTTTCACCACGCAAACACAACTTGAGGGATTCTTGCCAGTATAGTCAACACGCTCTAATTCAGCAGCAATCTGATTTAAAGCATACCTTGAAACCATTCCAAGAAGCCTCATGTATAAGGTTTTTTTGAAGACATGTCCAATGACATGTGTACTTGTTTCAAATGATGTTTTAATCTCTGTGTGCTGCAACGTAATCATGTTGTTCATGGCATCCCACACACTGCATAAGTCTCCAAGGCTATTTTGTAACAATCTTTTTAAAGATGAGTGAGCAGATTCAACCCTACATTTCAAATACACAAATAAAAATAAACATATACAATAATACAATTCCATAAATTCATCAATGTTATTAGAAATAGTTGAACAATTTCATACCTGTTTGTTGTTGTGTTTCCTAAGTGCATCACCTTATTAGTCCAGGCGGAAACAAATTTTTCCTTGTGTGGTATTATCCATGTTTCCTTGACATAGTCAACAAACATTGGCCAAGGTGCGCAGACCATTTCGAACTTCTTCAGGCATTCATCAAACTGTGGTTCTGAAGGACAATCAGTCAGACATCCCCAGCAATCCATGACATAATCCCAAGCATTTTTTTGCCCAATTAGTGATTTACATTTGGCCTTCATATTCTTGTTTATGTGAAAGCTGCACAACAAATTTGTACAATCAGGGAATACAACCTTCACTGCATTCATCAATGTTTGGTCTCTGTTAGTAACAATAACTCCAAGGAGGGCATCACGCTTTAAAAAAAGGCCTCGAAGCGTTGTAAAGCCCAGACCATATTATTAACGCGTTCACACTCCACATATGCAAAACCGGCAGAGAATGTCATCCCATTCGGTGTCACCCCAACAAAATCAAGCACTAGAAGTCTGTACCGATTTGTTTTGTAGGTGTTGTCTATCAAAAACACCAAATTACAAGCGTTGACTAACTTCATTGCATCAAGGTGACACCAAAAGATATCATGAACCACGTCTTCGTCCTTTATTCTATGCCAATGAATATACTGATCACGTTCAAGAAGCTTCATCAGATGTTGCATTTCAAGATCGCTTCCTCTTATGGAAGAACGGAATGCACTTCTTGCATTGTATATCTATTTAATGGTCGTACAGCTATTGACATTGTGTTCCTTTAGAGTTAGAAGAATGTTTCTTGGCTTCACCATGGACTTCGTCATATCAGCAATAAGTGTTTTTTCAGCTTTTGTCAATCGCCCCGCATATGGATGTCCAACTAATGACTTAGCCAATTCATGATTATGCACTCCACAAATCAACTTCACCATCTAGCCTTCTCCTCCAACCACTGGCTTGCAACGAAGCTTGAAGAGACACCCATATTTCCTAGTCTCAGTGTCTCTTTTGATAAATTCTTTTTTCCTACACCTATACTCGCCACTCCTTTCACAACCTATTAACACAAACGTAGTCCTTCCTCTACTACATGTGTTTGTGTCCGACCTTAAAATCACCGTCACAAATCTGTTTTCATGAGCAACGGATCGAGTCCACTGCAAAACATTCTCTCGACACTCAAACACCTACAAAGCAATCCACATAATTTAAGTTTTCTACCAGTATTCATTTTATTAAATCTGTGACAAACATTAACATTATAACCTGAGAAGTATTGAACGCATCAAAACAATCAACATGTGGTTCATTTGCACCACATGCTTCTTCATTTTCATAATCCATATCCGCTTGTTCAGACATTATTTCATACATCCACTCATCTTCGTCCATCTAACCAACTCAAATAAAAAATGGTCATACAAAGAAATTAATAATTTTAAAAAAAAGGGAAACTAAATTCAAAAAACATCAAATATTAAAAATAATTACTCTTATGGATGAAGTTGATCCGTAAGTGAAATACGGATCAACTTGATCTGTATGAGTAACACACCAATTTACGGATCAAGTTGATCTGTAAGTGACTTATGGATGAACTTGATCCGTAGGTTGGTGTGTTACAGTTACGGATTAAGTTGATCCGTAAGTTACTTATGGATCAAGTTCATCCGTAAGTCACTTATGGATCAGGTTGATTCGTAACTGTAACACACCAACTTACGGATCAAGTTGATCCATAACTGACTTATGGATCAACTTGATCCGTAAGTCATCCGTACATCCTCGATAGATCCACCACCTTCTGTGTACCTCGTTTGTCGCCACCGACCACCGCAACGCTCAACACCAGAACCTTCACCTTCACCTTCACCACACCTAACCGTTCACAACGAACCAACGAACCGGAGACAATGCCGCACGAAAACCACAAAAGCAGAGAAAAATAGCGAACAAAAATGGCAGTTGTGTGCATTTCCGAAAAAAAAGGCTTTTATAATGAAAAAAGAAGTCAGGGGCATTTTTTCCATTTATAAATTTTGTTGGGTGCACCTAGCAACACCCACAATACAATACCAGAAAGTCTGAAACAGAATTGAAAACAGATAAATTAGTGGAAACTATTAAACCACGCTTAGCTAGTTCATCTGCAGGACGATTAGCCTCTCGGAACACATGAAAAACTTCACCAAAGACCTTGAAACAACAAGGAGCTTGATTTTCTGGACCAAGCTATAACATTGATGAGTCTCCGAACTGATAATATTCTAAATAATACATAATTATATTTACAAAAACAAATTAATTAGATATTCAAAGAATCTTCATCTTTGAATGTTAGGTTTAGAGGTTAGATCTGTCATTGATAAATTATAAAAATGTGTACATCTCCTTTTCATAATTAATTGTGAACCTCTTCCCAGCTTTAAATAAAGCTTGATTATCCTTATAGTTAGTTACTAGTATACATCTTTGTATCTTTGTATCAACCTATATACAACTTCTTATAATGATTATTTCAACACATTTTTCTTATGCTTATAATATAATTTGTTCTTGTCTAAAGATGGTTGGATACTTTATTCTTTATTGTGTCCTTCACTTTGGCTTGCCCTTCTTTAGTTCTCCGTGAAACAATTCTTTGAAGGGTTGAGTTCTTACAAAAGACACTTCAATGCTTAAATTAATTTTTGGTGCAAAGAATAATCAGAGTATAAATGAAATAATGTGTCTAACCTTAAAAATCCAACCCTTTATATACACATATTTATGGGTTTTACCTCTTAATTAAGAAGATTTAATATAAAATTTCCTGACAATATTAATTATAAAATTATGTTAAATAAACATAAAAAAAAACTTTATTATCCATAATAATTTTATCCAACTCAAATAGAGTTACCTCCCAATAGAAGTTACCTGGAAAAAAAACATTTAAACATGTATAGTACAGTAAAAACTACTCTCTCTCTCTGCGCGCATGTTTAAATAAATATCGAAATAAGGAAACATGCTATACATATGTATATTAGTATATAAGATAATAAGCATGAACGACATTAATATTAGTGACATTGAAATAAAATGACTTGTTTAAATTGAGTTAACAAGTTAAATTGTTTAAGTGCAAAGTGATCTAAATTCAAGCTATTTTTTTTTTATATCAAACTCAAGCCAAGTTTCAAATTGAACCAGTTTATATCAAGTTTAAATAAAGTGGAGTCATTCCATCCTTAGAGTAAAGAAGTGTTAAAAGAAAAAGGGAAGACCTTACACGGATTAAAAATTGCTACCAACACATTATTTAAAACACCTTTTTACTTATTAAAATTAATTAAAAATTACAAAACTTTTTGAGTCACTTTATTTATTGAATCTTATGATTTTATAATTTTTTAATAAATTTTAACAAATAAAAAAAATGTTATAAGGTGGGTTGCTAATACTCTTTCATGATAGTTACATAAAAATAAAAAATAAAAAACACTCTCACATGAATAGGCAAACAGATGTACATTTAGATTTATATTACATGTGTAAATGATAAGGTCAAAATTACAAGGCATATATAAATAAATAAAAGAGTTGCTTAATCTATGTCTCCCAAGTCAAATCCCTATCCCAGAAAATTTAGATAACAAATTATTACCACCACCACCACAGAGTAACAAACTACCAGACTCAATTCTACTTTTTAGCAGTACTCTATCAATCAACAAGCTCTCCGCTGATGATTGAAAACTATACTCACGAGGGTCACAATAGTTTGATCTCATAGTTGAAGACTTCAAAACATTTTTTTCGAACTTTTTTATGTACTGTTGGATGTCTTGTTGAAGTGCAGAGGTTTCAGATGGTTTCTGTGCAAAGGAGAAGCAGGGTTTGCTACCAGTTTCTGTGCTGTCAGTGATTGAACTGACTTGACCGTGAAAATCTCCCACAGTATCAATGTTAGCAGGTGGTTGTGAAATGTCATAATGGATATTCATGGATTGTCCTCGTGTGCCGGATTCCTGCGAAAATGTAAGATTTATTTTCAGAAAATTCATGTTCATAACTCCTTTTAGGGGCGTGTAAGACCAAGGCAGAATATGTAACAACAACAGTAACAAAACCTTATCCCACAAAACCTTATCCCACTAGGTGAGATCAGCTACATGGAAAGACAAAATATGCAACGAAGTCAAGAAATTCAAAAACTGGTTTACATCACCTAACAGTTTCCAATGCTTTTTTTCATAAATCCTTTACATTCAATGGAATGAAAAATTAAGGAATTGGAATCAATATTAGCACATGACTATGTCCTCATTAAAAGTTGAAGCAAATGATCACTCCATATATTAGAAAACCTTTCCTCCACTTACTAACTTTTGTACAAGATCTCCCCTAACAAGCCATTTGACAAGAGTTCACTCTTTGACTGTGTTGTGTGTGAGAAAAATGTTACCGGCACAAAATTAAGCAGCCTTGAATTTATTATAAGGTCTAATATCAGCATGAAAAGGCAAACACTAAAATCTGAAGCTTATAACACGCCTCTTTTGATGGATAATTATATTAGAATGCATATATTTTAAATCCCATTCTCAAATATCTATAAGCATGATGGTATCTAGCCCTTAATTAGTTAATATATTTCAGTATTAATGTCTTGAGCCACCAAGATAGCAGGTTTCAAATATTATTACATTGGAATAAGATTAAGTAACAAGATATTATTATCATTTGAGTTTATTTCAGATTCAGAAAAATATTATGCAAGAAAAGAATATCAAGATAGACCTGTTAATCATTGAGGAAACTACCAATGAAATTAGAAACTGAAGCATTAGAACTTGCCTCAGTTAAACATACAGGGCTGCCAGATGGAGTAGGAGGACCAACGAAATTGAGTGGGGGATCCTCTGGAGATGAAAAGTCAGAACTATCAAAAGTTGATAGCGAGACACACTCATCAAAATAAGCCTTGGCATCTTCTGCAAGACGTTTTGACATCCTCCTTCTTTCAATGCTAGACTGTGACCACGTTTTTGGTTCATTAACAATGAAATAGAATTAAATATCATCAATAAACAAAAACTATCTAACTACAACAACTACAATATCATCATCTTCATCCCACATAGCTGTGAGATTAATGAGTTAAAATATGCATAAATAAGATTCAGTATATCTGATTAGAAATCTCAACAAGGGAAACATCGATATCTTGACTTCAATACTTGAAAAAACAGACGGGCTTTTGCAATTTAATATTTTGAAGTTCATGTGGTCAGAAATCATATTTTATTTATAACACAGCTAAAAATAGTAGAAGCTTCTTCCCATCCATGAGAAGTCCATATGAAGATTCAAGATTCATAATTAAAAGATAAAATTTGTGCTTAGTACATGTCTGAAACAAGTTTTTTTTAGATTTCCCCCTCATCTTTCTGCTTTTATCCTATAGCCCCCCTAGGCAAATGTTTCCTCTCTAAATACGTAATTTATAAAGAATATGGTCCATGTACAACACAGAATAGAACACACGCTACATGTGTTTTAATGGGCAATGTATTTAAGAATCTCACACAACAAGTTTGAAAAGATGCATTAGACTAAACAAAATGCCAAAAGAAAACCTACTTTTCTTGCTGGACGAGGCTTTTGTATAATAGGGGTCTTGGGATATGGAAGAACTTCTTTCAATATTCTATCAAGTTCTCGTCCACGATGTTCTTCAACAGCCAGATCTGCTCGAAGATTTCTCGCTCGCTCCTGGGACTGCAAGTATGACAAGGTCTACTTAATAAAGTGCAATTTAAAGTAGAAACTGGAACCTGAATACACAAGACAAACTACTTGAGGAAAAACACATTAGGGCTGGGCAAGATGTTCTGTAGTCAATGGCAGATCTAGGACCCTAAGTGGGGAGGGGGGGGGGGGGGGGGGGGGCAATTTATTTAAAAAATGAAATATAATAATTGATATTATGAAAGGGGTAAAAAAATAGGAGCGGGGGAGTCAAATACACAAAATTAGGAGGGGCAAAATCTACACTCAACATATTTATAAGTAATTTTTAAAAAATGAGGGGGTGCATTTGCACCCCTCATTATAATGTGATTCGCCACTGTCTGTAGTCATTTGGTTTGGAAAGGGTAAATGAATGGGTGACTCATTTGAGAGTTGCCACATATGTGATGACCATCAACAAACAAAGAAAAAGTTAACCATACTCCAAGGAGAGAATATCACCTCTTCAAGCTTTCTGGCATACTCTCTTCTAATCTCTAAAACTAATTCTACTGCACCAGGGTTTACCAAGTCAGGAGGAACATCAGACACATTAGTAACAGCAATGGAAGTAGCATTACTCCTTTGGATAGCCTAAAATTCCGTCAGAAACAAGTTAGAAAATAGCACAAAACTTCCTTTTCTAATTATATTACAATTAAAAATTAAGCATTCATGCATCAACAACAAATAGTACTCAACTATTCAGACTTTGTAAGATGTGATGAGCACCCAAATTTTTTAGTACAAGATATAAGGAAAGAAATATAATGAATAATGTGAGTATGCACTACCCTGGAAATATAACTGAAAATCACAAGACATGCAGGAATTGCTACACTTCATGTATAATGCCGTGGTGTTGTATTCCTGGACCAGTTGAATTTTCAACTTCTAAAATGAAAAGACCTGAAGAAATTTTCCTCAAATTTTTATCAGCTACAAGTTTATGATACAATCACAGAGAATGAACTGCCAATCTGCCATGCCCTGCTTCTTTGCTTATTCTGTTATAATAATGACTAGTAGGGGTCTTATCCAACCTTTTTCTTTGACGGCTTTCTAAATATTTATAATGCATGATTTTAATTATTAGTCTTAGACAGACACACACACTCATAGAGAGAAATGTTTTCATTAAATAATGACATATTGTATCAATCACCATGAGCTAAATCAATTCAAATAGAGCCAGTTGACAATGAAAAAGATAAGAGTTCATGAAACAAACACTTTCAAGGTCAATCTGAATCTCAGAAATAGCACGCCTCACTTCAGAACGAACTGTTTCATATATATCACTGGCTTCTGGCATATCTCCCTGTACTGACTGCAGAATTCAAGACCCAAACACATACCAAAAGTTATCCATTTGTCATCAAGAACAATTATTAATTTTATGCCTAGTCTTGTATCATAGAAACATTAAAGTTTCTCCCTAGCAAGAATAATTTGTCATGGATTGAAATTTCCTATATGTAGAAAAATAGAACCTTCATCAATGAACCTGTGGCATAATGTTTTTTTTAAGCATGCATGACATGACATGATGATACGTAACATTGTGTGGATCTTTAATGGTAGGAGGAATGAAATAAAACTGAGATGAAATGGAATAAAATAACTATAATATTGTTCAGATATGTTATGATAGAATAGATTATAAACTATAAGGTTGGTTCTATCATATACCACCACATTGCAGATGAATGAGGAAGAGGATAAATTGAGAAAACAATTGCATGAGGATTTATGGCGGGTAGCAAGCTCAGTTGAATCCATTGCTTGGCAAAAGGCAAGATCAAGATGGGTTAAGGAAGAGGATTGCAACTCTAGATATTTTCACTTGACTGTAAATTGGAAGCGACGTTACAATATGCTTAGAGGAGTGTATGTTGGTGGGTGCTGGATAGATGAGCCAAGTAGAGTTAAAGAGAAAACCAAACTTTTTTCAAAAGGAGATTTGAGGAACCTGATTGGGAGAGACCGAGGCTGAATGGGGTCAGATTCAAGTCTATTGATCAGCAACATAATGATCTGTTGGTGGCACGTATTGAAGAGGAGGAAGTGAGGGCAGCAATCTGGGATTGTGGTAGTGCGAAAAGCCTTGGACCAGATGGATTAAATTTTAAATTCATCAAAGAGTTCCGGGATATCCTCAAACCAGATGTGCTTCCCTTTTTTAATGAATCTCATGCTAATGGAGCTATCCCCAAAGCTAGCAATGCATCTTTTCTGGTGCTGATCCCTAAGGTACACGATTCTCAAGGCCTCAATCATTACAGACCTATCTCTTTAATAGGCTGTATTTACAAAATTGTGGCAAAAGTCCTATCTAGAAAACTTAAGAAGGTGCTGCCTTATATAATAGAAGAACACCAATCTGCTTTTATGGAGGGCAGGCATTTACTGCACAACGCAGTTATAGCTAATGAAGTTGTGGAAGAAGCAAAGAGATGCAATAAAAGTTGTCTGGTGTTCAAAGTTGACTATGAAAAGGCATGACTCTATATGCTGGGATTTTCTGACATATATGATGAACCGAATGGGGTTCTGCATCAAATGGGTTAAGTGGATTGAGGGTTGCTTGAAGACAGCCTCAATATCAATACTTGTAAATGGAAGCCAAATGAGTTTTCCCCTCAGAGAGGTCTCAGGCAAGAAGATCCACTAGCCCCATTCTTGTTCAACATTGTAGCTGAGGGGCTAACTGGATTGATGCGAGAAGCTCAGGATAAGAATCTATTTGAAGGGTTTAAGGTAGGGAGGGATGAGGTGGATATCAAGGTCATGCTGATGATACAATTTTCTTTGGAAAAGCATCATTGGAGAATGTAAAAGCAATCAAGGTCATGCTGAGGAGCTTTGAGTTAGTGTCGGGGTTGAGGATTAATTTTGCCAAAAGCAAATTTGGGGCAATTGGCATGTCTCATCATTGGATACAAAACACGGCCAATTACCTAAGTTGCAGAGTTAGTGTCGGGGTTGAGGATTAATTTTGCCAAAAACAAATTTGGGGCAATTGGCATGTCTCATCATTGGATACAAAACACGGCCAATTACCTAAGTTGCAGAATGTTGTCCATACCCTTTTAGTATTTGGGTATCCCTATTGGGGCAAAACCAAGGCGTAGTGAGACATGGGATCCTATAGTTTTTGAGGTGTGAGAGAAAATTATCAAAATGGAATTAAAGATACCTATCTTTTGGGGAAAGGGTGACTCTCATCAAGTCAGTCCTAAATTCAATTTCTATTTTCTTCTTTTCTTTTTTCAGGGCTCCAAAGAAGGTGGTCAGGAGACTAGTGAGGTTGCAGCGGTGGTTCTTGTGGGGGAGTTCAAACCAGCAGAAGAATGCATGGGTAAACTGGGAGACAATCTGTCTGCCTAAGGAGAAAGGTGGAGTGGCATGCAGGATTTAGTAAAATTCAACCGTGCTTTACTCGGAAAATGGCGATAGAACCTCTTCCACCATCAAGGAGAATTGTGGACGAAAGTATTAGATTCCAAATATGGAAGTTGGAGAAGTCTGGATGAATCAAGAAGAAATAGTAGAGATTCAATTTTGTGGCGGGATCTAAGTAGCATCTGCAATGCATTTGAGGAGGGGAGTTGGTTCAGAAGTGGGTTAAAATGAAATATCGGATGTGGGTCAAAGGTGAAGTTTTGGGAAGATGGTTGGCTGGTTGGAGGGATCTCGCTGTTGGAGAAATATCCACATATGTATAGCATATCCCAACAACAACATCATTTTGTTCAGTAGTTGGGGGTCGCATCAGTAGGTGGATGGGAATGGCAGCTGCTATGGAGGAGGCTTTTTAGGGAAGTGGAGATAGATATAGTTGCAAAATTCATGGAGGACATCAAGGGTATGGTACTGTAACTTAATCAGCAAGATAGTTGATGTTGGGGGCGAGTGGATCCCAGTGGGGTACATACAGTGGGCAGCGCTTACAAAGTGATCAATAGACACTTATTAGAGGAAAATGATGATGAAGTGTTTAAGGAATTATGGAAGCTCAAAGTTCCAAGTAAAGAGTCACATTTGCTTCGAGGTTGATTCGGGATAGGCTACCAACAAAGGCCAATTTGAGGAGGAGGAATGTGGATCTGAATGATGCATCTTGCCCTTTCTGTCGATCTACTAAGGAGGATGCGTCCCATCTGTTTTTTGGCAGTGATAAAATATTGCCTCTATGGTGGGAAGCATTGTCTTGGTTAAACATAGCTGGTGCTTTTCCAGAATCACCTAGAGACCATTTTCTTCAGCACTCTCACGGATATCTCAAGGGTATTAGAATTCAGCGATGGCAAACGTGGTGATTTCTTTAACTTGGTGTATATGGTATCATAGAAACAAGATTGTTTTCTCATTTGAAAGTTTCAACGGTCAAAAGATGATGGAGGACGCCATATTTTTCTGCTGGATATGGCTCAAATATATGGAAAAAGGATTTGATATCCCTTTTCATTCATGGGCTAGCAATGTAACAGTCGGGTTTTTTAATCAGGGGGAAATGTTCTATAGTTTAATTTTTTTGGAGGGATGTCTACATTAATCCAAAACTATGGATATTTAATTCTTGCAATACAACCTGTATTAGGACTCCATAGGTCTTTACATAGTATCGAAACAACGTATATATATCAGTACTACTTGTACTAACCTTATGACTATAATATATATTATTTTTGCTGATAAAAAGAAAACCACCACATTGCAGACTAAAAAAGTATACCACAAAATTGGAAGATAACAGAGATAACAGATGGGGAAAAATGGAATTGGTTCCACTTGGTTTCATTCAATTTCACCATATTTTGAAGTGAACCTTCAAACTAGTTGTCCAAAGTTACACGCATCACCACATAAGTCCTCCGAAAAATTTCATCACTAAACTAGTTCTTCAAAGATCTAGAACATCACTGTAACAGTCCTCCAAAGATTTTATTAAGCAATTAGTCCCTTGAGACAAAAATTCTAGAGAACTAATGTGGTGGTATGTCTAACTTTGAAGGATCGACTTGAGGCTTTACCAATAATAATTAATATTATTCAATTCCTTTCCTTTCAATTAATCCAGACATAACAGTATACAAGCTTTGTTATACCTCACCTTCATTTGTTCAAAAACTGCCTTGATAGTTTTCTCATCAGAACCAAATCCAGAACTTGCCGTCGAAGCTTCATCATCACAGGTTTGAGTTTGCAGACCAGGCTATAGACAAACAAAATGATCACTAAACAATAAGAAAATTGTTCCTCATCTCAATGTTTCTAATATGCCTCAAGCACACACCAGTAAGTGAAGGAACTTACCAAAGTGGCAGCAAAACTATCTGAGACCTCAACTGTCAAATGCCGACTAGACCACGTCTGCAAATCTTTCACTTGACCAGTCACACCATTCTCACTTCTTCCAACCAAACCACCTTTTCTGTTACTCCCCACTAACTTCAAACCATTCCCTTCTTTAGATTCAGCTTCACTCTTCACAAACAGAAAATTTGCAAATAAGTTAAACACCTTTGATACCCTTCTTTCAATGTCGCACACCATAACAACGAAAGTTTCATTATAGAATTTAATTAGAATGCACTAATACTGTAAAATTTCATTATTGAATTTAATTAGAATACTCTAACGTACCCCAATGCCCAGAGGGCAAAGGCTCCTCACTATGCGAACGTATGGCAGAGGATCATTGTATGTAGCCTTATCCTTGCATATGCTTAATTTGAATAATTAACAGTGTAAATTGATATTGTACACAAGACTATACAACTATATCTTTTCCTTACATTCTTTCTTTTTCGTATGCAAGCATCTCAAAAATACACTGCACCAAAGGAGACTACTTTTTTTTGTTCATGACACATTCCCTCATTGACAATGTCTAGGAGTCTCAACTCTTCAGTGAATCTCCATATTTGTGCTTGAGAAACACATTAGTCCTCAAACGTCAAAAGTACAAAAACTTCATCTTAGTCCCTATGGAAGAACCATAAATATTAGTTCTATTAATCCTTTTGAGTGACTAATGTGTCAAGTGTTTAAGGATTAACATCACCTTTTTATTGCTTTTAAGACTGATGTGAAATTTTTACATTATTTGGACTAATGTGTCCTGTGCCTGCCATTTTAATTTGATTTACTTTATATAGAATAAATTATATATGCACTGTCAATCTTAAGTTTTTTAAATTGTTATCCAATTATAAATTGTCATATTAGTTTATGGAAGGTTTGTTGACTTTTATAATAATTACTCCCTCCTTCCTTTTTACTTGTTGGATTTTTGAGGAATTTTTGTTCCTATTTATGTCATTTGTAAAGTTCAAAATCACATTAATTACTCTTTTATCAATTATACCCTTACCAGTTTCCTTATCTTTAATTAATTAACACATGCATTTATTGTGGAGTGGAAAGAGAAATGGGTAAAATAGGAAACTCAAAAACTATTTTATTAGAATCAAGAAAATTTATAGCATTTCTTGTTTTTTACAAAACAACCTTAAAAGAAAATGAAAAGGAACGAAGGTAGTCCCTTACACATCATAATTAGGATCTCTAAAAGAATTTTCCATTATCATTCAATTACAAAATTTTCATATATGATAAGTCCGTTGAATTTTAATAATTACCTTAAATATCATTGTCTATAAGTTTTTTCCATTGTCATCCAATTATAAATTGTTAAATTCTTTGACTTACAATAATTACCTTAATTAGGATCATTTTTTACCTGTTGACAATCTAAAAACTTTTACATAAAGTACATGTCTATCTATTACCCTCTAATTATATAGTTATTCATTTCAAAGCATTCCAACTTACATTTATAATATGAATAATTATAAGGACAAAGCTTAAATACAGTTACTTAAGTTTTGTTGGTAATATTCTCCAATCAAAGTTGGAGTCTCAATAATCTACGTTATCCTTTGAGGTGAAACTTCCATTCAGATTAGAGAACTGTATTTAAGTATTGTCCTACTTTTAAATCTTCCACATATCCGTTTTAAATTTTCAAGATATTGTTGGAAAAAAAATTTAAGTTATTACTACATTTATTTATTCAAGTACTTGGAAGATTTGTAATACAGGATGCAGTGCAACATTTCTCTTGATATTAAATAATCAGGACTAACGTGAAATTCTCGATACAAATTTGCGTTTCCAAACACTCAAAATGCTGTAATAAAGACACAAAATAAACAAAACATTCATTCCTCGATTCACATTCCATATTCTTTAAACAAAATTAATTAACATTTTTTAATTGTAATTAAAAACACCAATTTAATTATCGTCTCCCATTGGAAAAATAAGGTGAGTTGGAAAGTTAAAGAAAAAGGAAGGAAAAAACAAAGCTCGTGGGTTCAATCACCTCAGCTAACAAAAAAAAATTGACTTACCTCGGAAGTATAAAAGTTCAGATTCCGCCTCGAAACCGGGCACTGCGAAGCGGAGCGGGTGCGTCGACCCGAATTCACTCTGAATAAGGCCCGACCCGTTTCCATCCGACCCGGTTCGGTGCTTCGCGCCGAATTCGCGGGCGTGGAAGTTTCCAGAAGAAAAACAGTGGCGGATTGCTTTTCGTCGAAGAAGAGAGGGTTGTCCCTCTTGTTGAGGAACTCGGTGGCCGTGGAAATGTCGGAACTGCCCCTGGAGAACGCGCTCACGCTCCTCGACCTGCGAGTCGGGTTCGGAGCTCTGGTGGAGGATCTGCCAGAAGACGACGTCGTGTTCGGAGGCGCGTTCGAAGGCGCGGAAGACTGGGTTGCTCTTCGCGAAGAGGATTTGAAGGCTGCAACCGCCATTAGAGAAAGAACAAGAGAAATTGTCAGAAAATGAGAGAAAACGATAATAATAACGGAATATGGAAAGGGGATGGTGGGAAGGTCGCATCCATCTTTGAATTGATCGGAATCTGCAAGGCTTTTTTGTTAGTATTTTATCTTATCTATCCTCTTATTATCTTATTAGCATTTATTTTATAGTTTGTTACTTTGTTTTATTATTTGTGTGGCCTTTTTACTGGATCTCTTGTTATATAAGAAAGTTTATTAATTATAAAGAATCAAATGTTCTTTTAGGAAACCAAGGGTTGAAGGATTGTTCATTGCATGAGTTTTCAAGACTCTTTAAAGTGTTACTTGTGAATATTTTTTACGTAAAAAAAATACCGGTGTTAATTGTAAAAATTATATTTATTTTTTCAAAAAGAAAAATATTTTTAAGATACTAAATGATTTTTATTAAATGATTCTGTTAACAAATAAATATTTAAAACTAAAACATAGAATCCATTTTTTATTATGAGTTATTTTTAGTTAAAAAAATAAGTTATTAATTTTTAACTTAATAGAGAATTGTCTAATATTTAATACAAATTACATTTATAATTTCGATAAATATGTTCATTTGAATTATAATAAGATAATATAATAACTTTTGAAAAAAGTGTTTTTGATTCAATGATTAGTTTCTAAATAATTTCGATAATAATAAGAAATAAGGATTAAGAAAGTACATTTTTTAGAAGAAATAGAGATTGAAAAAAGTATAAAATTTAGTGACTAGGAGTGGATCGCCTGATACATCCTACATAGTCTTGGATGACGTCACTGAAGAGGCAGGATAGACGCCACAAGAATTACCTTTGATAATTCCAAGATTGGTTAAACGAGGAACCCAAAGAGAAGTAAGTTCCCACAAAATTTTTATCAAATGCAAAAGTGCTTCTATTGAAAATGAAATTCATACATATAGTGTATCTGAACGAAAAAAATAGAGATAGACATGGACCTTTAAATTAGTTTTGGCCAAAATTATAATGAAAAAAATTATAAATAAAAAATAGAACATATTTGGCATGAGTCTTCAAATTAGTCTGGGCCTTCAACAACGATTAATATGCTTAGTAGTGCCTCTGTCTCTGGTCTTTCATCCTTTTCCACTTGGGTCTTGTTAAGTATGTCTATTACCATTTGTTGGAGGGTATCTACTAACTATTTGGTGATCATATTCTTGGTCATAGGTCCCTGTATTTGGACAGTTTTAGGATTCTCATCATCCCCTCCTTCTTGGAAAGCATTTGCCATCAAATGTTCAGAATCATCACCTACAACCGATGGAGTCAAGGTAGCAACATTAAATGAAGAACTTACTCCATACTCACCTGGAATATCGATTTTGTAAGCATTATCATTGATCATTTCTAGTACTTGGAAAGGTCTGTCTCTTCTATGTTGAAGTTTGGACTTCCTTTGTTTAGGGAACCTTGTCTTCCTCATGTATACCCAAACCCAATCATTATTCACCCCAGGGGGTCATTATTTGCATGACTAGTACCCACAACCATTCCATTATTCACCCCAGAGGGTAAATTGGTTTGATTTTGTTCATTGTTGCCATTATTATGAGTACAAGTGTTTGTAATGTTATTATTGTGATTGTTGTTATTACTACAACTTCTTTGACTATTGTTTGTCATTGTACCACTTCTAAACAACATACAATTCTCACTAAGATTTATTCTTAAGATCGAATTTTTGGCAAACTAGTCCCACCTGGCGTGGCAATTTGTTAATCATGAAAATTGTATATATTCTTTGAGAGGAAAATATTTTGAAGATAGGAAAATAATTTTCACTAAATAATTCTATTAACAATTTTTTAAAAAAGTGAGAAAGAATGCATTTTTGATTATGAGTTCTTTTTAGTTAAACAAGCAAGTTCCTAGTTTTCAACTTAAAAGAGAATTATCTAATAATTAACGTAAATCATGATTATAATTTTGATAAATATGTTCATTTGGATTATATTAATATTGTAATTCATAAGATAATAGAATAACTTTTGATAAAAGTTTTTTCGATTTAATGATTAGTTTCTAAATAATTTCGATAATAATAAGAAATAGGGATTGAAAAATGAAAGTTTTGAGAAGATATAGAGGTTGGAAAAAGTAAAGGGTTTAGAAATATGCAATAAAATAAACAAACATGAATTCATAAAGTTTGGAATTGAATACATACATGATGATCTACTGAACCTTTGTCAATTTCAACGGTAGGCGTATTGGTGTTTTGAGGAATTAAGTGATTGTGTTATTAATTTGCCGAAATTGACATCAAAACTTTTATTTATAGATTTACGATACTAACAATCTAATTATATGATTTCGGCATGGGTATAAAGACATTCCTATATATAGCAATCTAATATTGGTAATTGTCTTTACATAACTTCTCCACAACTTCACTAACTAGTACTTTGATTTTTTGAAAAAGAAATTTCTCTTCGGTGCTTTCCAATCCCATGTGCGTAAATGAAATTATCAAAAAGAACAATCTACATTGAAATAAGTTCTTTCAATTGCATAATCAAATTTATCAAAAAAAAATTTCTTACTTTTGAAGGAATTCCTCTATTCATCTCTAGACAAGTAAATCAAAATTTCATTTCCATAACTTAATCAAATATTACAAAACATAGGTAACAACTGGTAAATATTTTTATCGGATAAATGATTAATTTGGTACTTGAAATACTCATTCGCTGATAATTTGTCCCCTGAAATATAGAAACAACCAATTTAGTCTTATGTAAAATATTGTAACAAATTAGTTTGATCGTCAAGTTTTATCCATTTCTGACTTTTTGTTAATCCTTGTGCATACCTGGCACAAACTTTGTTGATGTGACACATTCATGAGTTAAAGTGACTTGGCTCCTCAAAACACACCATTTGAGACCAATTTGTCTATTAATGTTTGCCTTCTCTAAACACAACATTTTGAACCAATTTGTCATGAAATGTTTGTGTCCTTTAAACACAATTTTTTGGACATTTTTCACCTCAAAAGTAAACCATTCAATTGAAAGAACCCATGTTACCATTCACACTCACTTTTCACACAAAGACTTGGTGTCTCTTCTTCTTCCCGTGCTCTATCAAATGACTATGACAACCGGCAACAGACCGTTCACAATAGAAATTTTAGTTGGACTAGGTAATATAATGAACAAGGTTAACTTATGAAAGAACACACATTACCATTCACACTTTTGGCAGCTATGTTATTGGTTGATGTGATCAAATTTTAAGATGTTTTTGCTAGCTATACTAAATAAAATTTAATTGTATTTAAGTTATACTTCAACTAATTATTTCATTCCTTAGAATCGCGTGGACTATATTGTTATTTAGTTATACTTTTTTGGACCATTTTGACAATAAGTGTAAAAACCAGGGACCAATTTGACAAACTTTAGCATATGATCAAAAGTTTCCATGCATAAGTGATCTCCTCAATTAAATTGAAACTCGTAAAAAAAATAATTTGAAATTGCAATGAGATTATACAAGAACAACAATGAGATTATAAGGAACCTCCATTATCAAAAACACAAATTTGAAAATGGAATTGATGAGATTACAACAAAAAGAACATAACAAAAATAAACACATTCTTCATGGGATTACAACACATTCTAAACACCCAACCACAACATTGAGGGGGCATCATTACCAAATACATAAAAAAACATAACAAAAAAAAACTTCTTCAAAATCTTTACTTCAAAGACCAACAAATTCATCTCCACCACAAGGTCTTCCTTCTATTTTTCATCATCACCAATAGGAACCCAATCAAAGTAATTACATGATCAATCATTATTCTATAAAAGAATTATAAAAAGTTAGATATATGCCAAGTAAAATAAGCTAAAGCAGAGGAGCTATCCAATGACATTCAAACAAAAATTACCAAACCTATGGCAGTGGGCATATGTAAATAGCTTCCTTGGATTCTTAGTTATTTTTTAAGTTCAAATCATAACCTTTTCTCACAATTACAATAACCAATATGACCGCCATTGTAGTGTAAAGAAGAAGCACCTTTCGTTGATTCTTATCCACCACCCATTCAACATAGTTAAGGATTATTGAATGAGAACAAACTCTAAAATGGAGAGTGGGAGAAGAAAAACGGGAAGCATAATCAGATTTATATTTGAACCCAAAGATATTATAAAGAATCAAAACTTTAGAATATTAGTGAAGAAGAAGAATCAAAACATTTCATGAAAAATTAGTCCAAAATGCTTTGTTTAAAGAAGGCAAATATTGGCAACCAAATTTTTCAAAAAATAGTGTGGTTTGAGGAGCCAAGTCACTTTACCTTGTGGAGTTGCCATGTAACCCACGTTTGTGCCATGTATGCACAAAGTTAACAGAAACAGAGAAAATTTGATGGCCGGACCAATTTGTCACACAATTACACATTTGATTAAAATGTGTGTGCGTTGGGAGATAAATTTAATTGAATTGGGAGAATCTCAATCCAATTAAATTTTGGACCATCTTAAGGGGGGAGGTGAGCATTTGCTTGCTATACCACATTGCCACATCATATAGTTACACTTTGTGCATGTCCTTCATGATTTACATGCCTCATGACACCTAAACACACTTAGTGGAGAATCTTGGACTTGATCTTGGATTAGTGGGCTGAACCATAACTAAAATTCACTAATCATAATTAGTAAAATTTTGGCTCCAAATTTGGCTCCACTAATTCAAATTCAAATTCAATTGAAATTTGAATAGAAATTCAAATTTCCATCCAATTTAGTGTGACACTTCAAAGTACAAACCTCATTTTTTCAACTTTGATCATTTCAGAATTACGCTTCAAAGTAAAGACCTCATTTGAGGCATAAAATTCATGCTCCTTCTCCCTCCAGTCATCTTCTCCTACCTTCAAGCTCTTGTCCATGACTTCCTATGGTGGTGAGCTTGTTCTTGACTCATATTCTCCTTGAAGTGGTGTCTCCAATCATCTTTCTTCCTTCTCCATTCCATTGTCATTGATCTTCAAGAAGCAAAAGACTTCATTGATGAAGAAGATTCAAGGCCTACAAGCTCCACATGGAGCTACATCAGTATACAAAAAGTCTTGTTGAAGGAAAAAAGTAAGAAATATTTGTGGGAGATCAACTACTTTAGTCTTTAAAGCTTTTGGTTTATATAAGCCTCGTCTTCAAGTACCCATTGTCTCACAATGGGTAAATCTTCATTTGATCTTCATTTTATAAAAGAGGATTGTTGGCTGCATTTAATGCATGTCCTTTTCTTATGCAAATAAATCTTTATTTAAGGTTTGTGGGTACAAGAAATTACCGCAGATAGTCATATCTTTATGTCAAAGCAGGTGTTGCATAGCAAAGTTCTTCTTTTGGTAGCGAAAATGGTATGTCAGATCTTCACTTCATTTATTCTTCATAGGATTCGAAAAATCCTAGGAGAATGTTTCTGCAAATAGAATCTTGGACACAAAGTAATAAATGAAGTTTTAAAGGTTATACCACATGCAACAACAGACGCATGTGTTATAAAGATATCAGACACATATGTTATAAAGATATCAAATGCATACCATGCATCATTTTACCTTTGTATTTGTGCACATCTGATCAAAATAATTAAGGGTCTTGATTTGTCTTTATGACATAAATATCCTTTTGACTCAACAATCTCTCCATTTGTTATGATGTTGAACAATCACAAATGCAGAAGATGAATACTAACTTAAAGTATTTCATTGAAAAACACGTTAGCAGTCTTATCAAATGCAAAGAAGTATAAGATAAAAAACAAAACTTAAAGCATCATTAGACTTCGATAGAAAGTCTGAATAGGTAACAAATAGTATTTCTCCTCTCTTTTATTCATGTAAATATTTTAACATCAAGGAAATTTTTTTGGAGTACATAATAAACAAATATGACAAAATTCACCATAGGAGCTCCCCCTTAGATTATGCTTCCTTCAAACATAAGAGCTCCCCCTCAGATTCTGCTTTCTCCAGACTTTGACATTTTCCTACCAAATGCTTCAACTTTTCTCTTTAGCTATTATTTTTTCTCGCTCTTTGTTTGGCAATGTCTTCATCAAGCTTCCTTAGAAACTCATCACCAAAGTCCTTAGAATCAAAGGACATGGTAAAGGGGCTACCAGGAGGTGTGGGAAAGTGAGGAGGCTTCCATCCAATTGCTTTCTTGTAAAAGTAGTCTCCAATTAAAGACCATTTATAAGCCTCCTTCTCAGCAAGGGCATGATCCTTCAAGGCTTGAGCAAGTGCCTCTTTGGTTTTGATAAGCTCTTTTCAAGCAATTGAACATAGATGCAAGAGGGTGGAGGATCATACACTTGAACAACCATGGTGCTAGACGCAATATCAGTTTTTGAGTCAACTTTTCAATGATAGGGCCTACATGATGGGTGAAGAAGAAGTGAGAGAAAGGAAATATCACCATAAAAGAGAAGATGTGATTAGACGTAGCATAAAAATCCCTTTGCCATGAACAAATCAATTGAAGGGAGTTTCTTAAGTGAAACAGGAGTGGTTCGGAGTCTGATAACTGCTAAACTTCATGATGATAAGAACTACCAGGTGGCTTCTCTTCAGATTCCAAGTCAATGCAATACTATTGCAATTTGTAGAATCTTTGCATGGCATATTCATCGAGAGTTGTGGGCCCAAATTTGTGTTTGAGCGCTTCAAGCTCATGTTTAAATAAACGCCAGGGGCGAGCTTTAACAAATTGGACATAGGCTACATCCTTTTCATTTTCAAGGAATTCTTCTTTGCCCTTGTAGCATTTGAACTTCTGATAGAGTACATGCTTCTCAACGGAAAGCTAGTTTCTAAAGTGGCCTGGCACGAGAATTGGGTCCCAAATACGAAGGGCATGTGAGTGTTGAGTCTATGAATTATGCCTAAAGAGGATTACCTGGATCAGATTTCCTCTCTGTAGGTAGATAACTTCATTCTGAGTTCTAGCCCATAATCTGATAGTTCCCAGTAAGAGAAATTTGGACTAGCTTCAAGATCATCCAACAAAATATCTTTAATTTGGAAGATCACATCAGACTAAGAGCAATCCCAAGGAAGAACATTAAATATGCATAGAAGACCCATCAACTATTGTAAATCCAAGGGAGTAAAGAAAGGTAGCAAATGCAACTTCTCTACTCTTCCAGATGATTGCACCAGGAGGATAAACCTTTCACTCTATTGGTAAATGCATAAAGACAATGTTTTTAGGATTAAGAGCAACAGTCTGTTAGGGAGGAAGCATTTGAATGATTGGTTCGCCTGCACCATAGGAATCAAGAGCTTATTGCTCCTCTTCAAGTAAGGTGTCCTACGATGGATATGAAAAAGGATTAATCCTTGGGAAACCTTCCTTCCAGAGCTTAAAGAGATTTATCTTTTCCAGCTACAACTTTTAAATCTCAGTATTAAGTACTTGACTTCCAATATTAACCTTGTTTCTCCATACTTTGTTGCTGGTTTGCCATTCCAAGATTCGATGACCCCTGAAGCCTGGGTAGAATCTGACATTCCCATTAGGTTCAACAGTAATATTATTTGGGAATAGATGGAGGCAGTGAGCTTGAAGGAAGAAACCACTTAGTAGTTTGTTGATTATTCTTCCTTGTCAGATGTTGATCAAGATTTGCAAAGAGAGTTGACAGTCTAATAGGTTTTGTTCTACTTATCGTGCATTAATATCTATAGAGAATACCTTAACTCCATGCTAAATTGTAGACTGAAGTCTCTCAAGCTCTTCGAACTCAACTTGTTTAGCTTCCAGTGCAGACTGTGCTTGCATAGATTTTATGATGGCTTCTTCTAGTACTGGCTCACCATCAACAACAACTATGGTAGCCTCTTGAACTATTTTCCTTTGAATTTCATCAGTAAACAAAGTCTTTAGAGATTCTAAAACAATATCTTCTAGAATTTCTTTAGAATCTTTACTCACCAAGACCTTTAGAGTTGTGTCCTCAGCCTCTTTCTTCTTATGTTCTTCTATAGACATAGCTTCAACAAATGCAATGATGTCTGCTTCTATTTGTATGGCATATTTCCTCTCAAGATGTTTATCTATCTTAGCTTTTCTTCTAGACTCCCCTAGAGATTGTTTAGTTTCTTTAAAAAGGGAAGCTACCTTCTTCTTGCTTATAATGGGAGAGGTTGGTTGGGTACAGGTTGAGGTGGAAGTACGAAGGAGGGTGAAGATTGATGGGTTGGTATGTTAAGAATCTCTACTTCAGAATCTTGGGTGTTTGATTGTGATGTTGGTTTGGGTGGTGAGATAGGCAAAGGTTGAGATTAGGGATCTTTGATTTTTATGGTTTTCCTTATTGGTGGTCAGATGATGGTTGCTTCTTGGATTTCTTGGATAGGTCTAAGGGTTTTGGGTTAGATGATAGAGGTGGATATTTTCTTTTGGTTTAAAGTTTGAGTCTAGGATGGCTAGGTTTGGAGGATTTTGGCTTGGCTTGAGCTTGCTCCCCTTGAGTCTATTGAGATGGTGCCCTAGACTCTAGATCAATAGATTGTGACTAAACTTGCTCTGATGGCACTGCCACAAACTATGGTTCCTCCTTCTTGACCTTTATTTTGACATGCTTTTGAGTGTATTAAGGGAAGTTATCAACTATTCCCATTTTAACAAATTTCAAACCTTTAAGTTGCGTGGTTCTTGTAGATAGTTCCATCACAGAGACATCTACTCCAATATTCCTCATGATCTGAGTGAAAAAAATTCCATAAGGAATATGATTCTTCTTGTTCTTGGCCTGGAATCTAACCTTGAATGCATGAAGCCAATAAAAGAAGATGACTTTAGGCAGATTTACCTTTTCACCTACGATCACCTTGTACATACAGAACTTGTCTTTGTCACTTACATAGTCTCCTAGTCCCACTTTAGGCATGACTATGTTAAGCAAAAAAAAAAAGTCAATGAGTCTGTATATATAGGTGAAAATGGTGGTCCTTGGGAAACTAACTAGACCCTTCTTATCAAACGACTCTGGGCGCTACTTTCAATAGAGCATAAAATCCACCATTTCTTGGGTTATTTCCTTTTCCACTTAGAGGGCCATGTTGATGATGACCTTAGAGAGGGAAAAGGATTAATTTTCATCCTCTCTTGATATGTTTGCATGTGTGTACATGATGGAGGATATTTGCAGTCAAGAGCTTCATGAGGATTGACACACATTACGAGAAAGGAACAGATGAACGAGGTAGCAAAATTGTGTTAGAATTATAAGGATTGTTGTGTCAAGAGTTGGGGCATGACCCTACAATAAGTGGAAATACACTATCTAATATCTATTCATAAGTACCAACGCGATCGTCGTTCATGCATCTCATCATGAAGGATGAGTAAGGATTCGTTTAGTGAGGATGGATGACATACTATAGGTACACTAAGGGATGGTCCGAACAATTCAAAGGAACTTGGGGGAATATGGAGTAGTGATAACCTGACTAAGGGCATTGCCAGTTAGTTTGGAGGACTTGCTCGCCTTACTTGGCATTCCTTACTACATCGGAGTTGTATCCATGGTTGGTGAGAGTGGAATGTCCTATATTGGCATTTGACATGTCTTCCCAATTGCCATCCATATGTTGTGTAAGACCACAAAGGTTTGGAAGGCTTAGTGGCAGTGTTAGGTTCAAGAATAAGGACTCATTGCAAATTAGGATGTCGTGAACGATGTATGTTAGAATACCACATGTGGTAGTTGTTTAGGTCATGTGTGGGACTTGATGTTTGTGCATGTGGTTTTCAAAAGGATGAAGTACCCACTCCCTTATCACCATTTTCAGGATTTGATGTCAAACACACCATCAAATTCCCTATTGTTCATTGACTCCATCGAGACACGATGGGAACATGATGATATGCTTCATGTAGATCATTTCTATAGGTTTCTCTATTGTTGTCATGCATCGATAAATGCACCAAGATACAAACCCACACAGTTGACTTCTACGTTTGGTGGACCCAACCCACGCCATCATACTACCGCTTCATCATGCCCGTCCCAGAGTTATTGAGTTGCATTCATCAACTGCAGATGATGCAATGCCCTATATTGGATTCGACTCCTCATCTGAGGATATTGAGGTCATTTCCCCTATTCTGATGTCTCCCAGATTAGAGTTGCATGAGTCTCAGGTACCACCTGAGGTAGATTGGGTAGATCTCATGTTAGAGGACTATAGAGAGGATTTGGAGAAGGACACACCTTTTGAGGAGGATTTGTCGATGAATAAGGAGGATTCTGTCATGAAGCTAGAGTGTATGGAGGAGGATTCTTCACAGGATTCCTCTAAGAAGTCTTTCTAGGAGGCCTCTTACACCAAACCATACTTTTTTTTGTGGATACACCTGACTTTGGGCTTGGGTATAGGTGACTACTTTGAGTCTTAGGTTTTTGCTCTTAAGTGTATTTTAGGATGGGTAGACCTAGGCTCATACCTTTTGTACTTAATTAGACATTACTACTTTATATTACTTTACTTATTTAGGGTTGTATATGTTACTCACTGGTTTCACCGAGACACACATGTTTTGCTACTCTTTATGGCACATGACACTTATTTATCTATATTTGGTGACCATGGAGGTTCACCTATTTATCGTTATCTATTATTTAAGCATGTATGGTTTGGTTACGTTTCTATTTTTTTACTTGTTGACTCGAAGTTTTAACATATTAAGCAGTTCCTACGTTTTATTAAGCATGTTTTCAAAATCAAGTGATGGTTTACGAAATTGAAATGAAAAGTTTGTATTTTCTTCAAAAAAAATCACTATCTTCTATAATATTTTGAGTCAACCATGAGAACTCAGTCGTTAAGTAAATCAATGGGTTGTTTTGAAGACTATATTAAGGGTGTTGCATTAACTATATTTATTTTTTATATGCAAATTTCAGCTACCATATTGAAAAGAATTCAACTCTCATTTTTTTAACAGTAGAAATACATCCTTATCTTATCATCGCCATTTCACTTCTAATCAAACTTATTTGTCCCCCTTAATTTGATTAGTATGAGAAACTATGTTAGGATTTTGTCTCAAGGGTGATAAACCAAATCTCCTACCTTTCATTTGAACAAATTTGATAATTACTTAGCTTGTGTTTGTTTTAGTCTTCTTAATTTGTTGTGATTTATAATTCTTGCTTACCAATCCAACAAAACTATTGACTATTAATAAATTATAACTTCTACACCATCTTATTGGTCTCATTTGTCCAAGAGTTCCTCAAATATTTCTCAATTCCTTTTGGATTATTGTGAACTTAGTATCCTTAGTATTTACGTTTGTATGTTTAGGAGACAACAAGTTACTCTCTATATGGTATTCTTCTCCACCATTTATAGTCCATCACTAATTCTAAAAGTTTAAGAGAACTTGAATGGGATAAAGAATATGGTTGTGGTAGCTTAAATATGTTGAAGCTTATCATCACTTATTAGCCTTATTAGAGATATTTGATTGAGGGACCATATGAAACAATGTTTTTTGTGTATTTAATTTTCCAACAAATTTTCTAACTGAGTCAAGATGGTATTTTATATTCCAAATTTCAAGTAAAATAAAAATATTTGAGCTTCCAAGGATAAATGATGGCTCATGGCTGCCACAAATATTTCATGCTTAACATCTTTATACATGAAAATATTGGTAGCACATAATGGCTTGAGATCTGTTAGGAACAACCACCGTGAGCTCATAGCAGTTGTTTATCTTTAAGTAAACATTGTACTTCATGCTCTTACCTTTGCTACACAGTCAAGGAGTGGACTGAGCTTGAACACCCTAACCTTTTTCTTCTTGTTGCTTTTATTATGGCACAACTGGTAGTTGTAATGAAGTAAGTTTCTTTTTCTAATATTGTTACTCTTTCATATAAAAAAAAAATTAATGAGTGTTGATATGTTGTTTTATGGATTATTTCTTAGATTGCTATGATAGAAGTTGTGTGTGAATTAAGGCTTTGCAAGGATTGGACGGGGTTGAAGCAAATGTCATTTGGCTCTATAGCATAATTTAGTTTCTACATATGCTTGGATATATTCAAGTTCATTATCCAATATGGATTAATCGACAAGGCATGGAATAATATAATCAAGATCATGGAAACTTTTTAATCTCAATGTCGAATTTGTTGCTTATTCTAACTGTGTTTTCAATGTTGTGATGTAGGTTTCACTACTCGAAAAAGTGTTTTCTACGACAGCGAAACAACGAGTGTTCCTCAAGAACCGTCTTAGTATACAAGGCGATGACAATTTTGTAAATATGGGGTTTTTCAACGAAGTTTTAGAAACTACCATTCTAAGATGGTTTCACAAAAACCGTCTTAGAATGGTTGTCATTTCAAGACGATTTTTGTAAAATTATCTCAGAAGACTGTTATTATAAGACAATTTAGAAGTGAATGTAATTTTAATTTTTATATCTCTTCGTCTACTCTCTTGCATGTCTGTCACTCTCCGACTCCCCCTCTACCTCCACCCACCTCTTTCACAACGAATCCCCTCTCCCTCCACTTCCTCCACAATGAACCCCCTCTCCGTCCACCTCTTCTCCTCCACTCCTTTTCCCAAACCCTCAACAAAGCTATTTCACTCTCCAAAACATGCCAACCAGAAACATGTCACGCGATCACTGTTGATGGCATGCTCAGCCACCACGTTCTTCCCCTCGGTGCTGATGGTCTACACAATGATGTTTGATTCAGGGATCGTGGATGAGCCTGAAATTGATAAATGTCCTTGACCTTGTTTTGGTGGATGACCTCTTGGATCTCTCAGATGTAGTCCTACCTCGTCTTGCATCGCGACAACTTCGTGCACATCTTCTCCCTCTGCAACGACACCATTTCTCAAGCACGCGAGGTCTTCGATGATGTTGCCGCCATCCTCTAACTCCTATCTAATTGCTTGATCAACGTCAAGGTATGCGACTTCATGTCTTAGATGAAGGCGAAGAAACCTACAAAATGAATCCTCTACATACAACTTTGTTTGTCACTTGTGTCTTGCAAGCGGGAAATGGTGGCTTTGGCAATCACTCCCTCATCATTTTCCCCCATTTTCTCTTTCTTTTCCTCATTTTCCATTTTGGATACATTTCTTTTTATTTGTTTCTATTTTATCTTAAATAACTGCTCTTTCTCTCTCTCAGACTCAGAATCCAATCCTTCGTTTATGAAATTTTCCCAAGATGGATGAGAATGTGCTTGATGATATTATCCAGAGGCTTCTTGCGGCGAAGAAAGGCAGAACCACGAAGTAGGTGTAGCTTATCGAGGCAAAAATTTGTCAACTTTGTGTTCCCTCCAAAGAGATCTTTCTCAGCCAACCCAATCTTCTTAAACTCGAGGCTCCTATTAAGATTTGTGGTATATTTTATTGATAATTTCGATTAATTGATTCATTGTAACCTTGCTTTTTGTTTTATAAGCTTTTTTGTTTTGTGCTAATTGTGAATTGTGATGTGTGGATTCTTTAATTGAGAGGAAAGTATTGGGAAACTGGCTTTTGTTTCTGTTTATTATGTTTTACATGCGATTTGTGATGAATGATGATCATTGTACATATGTGTCATACCTTAATTTTGTCAAGGGACTATCGTTTGATGATCTTTTGATCCTTGCTAATCGACTTGTAATGTTAAATGCCAGTATGGTGCGAAACAGATGATCATTCAATGTTGTGATCAAGGATGTGAAAATACCAAAAGGGGAGGGTAAAATGGTCATTTTAAGGCATTTTCTGAACCTAAATAACTTCATGGTGAAGTAACCTGCTCGCCTGGGCAAGCTGTCATGACCTCAAATGCCTTGTTTTGCTATAAATAAGCATGAAGAAGGGCTGAGAGGGTGGTTCTCAGGTCCAAAGGTGAAAGATTGGAGAGAAAGAAGAGAAAAAGAAGCTAAACCACTATCGAATTGCGACTGTAATTGTTCTTCGTTCTTCATCCGGTTAGTTCTTGTCTTTAAGGATTTGAACGTGATTCATGGACCCTTAGGGGTCCTCTTTATTGTTTTGTGCATTTTCATCTCCTTCTCCTATCATCGGTAATGATTTTTCTCTTGTAAAGCGAGTTTTAACCGATCATTAGTGCTGCAAATTATCTTTAAAAAAGGTTGAAGGTTATTAAAAAAAAACCAAGATACAACCAACTCATAACTAACTTCCATTTATCAAACATCACTTGAGATCATTTCAAGGTCCGATGCCTTAATGATTCTCTCCTCTTTACAAAAAAAAAAAAACAAAAGATCATTTCAAGGTTCAACGCCTTAAACGACTCTCTTTGCTTTTCAAAAATCAAAAGATCGTTTCAAGGTCCAACACCTTAAACGACTTTTGTTTGCGGTTAAAATCAATCTTTCAAAAAACATAAAAATAATTTAACACACAAACTTTCAGACATGAAGAACTACGTAGGTTTGAATTCCTCATCTCACCTAAGGATACTTAGGAGCAAGGGCAACACCCTTGTCGACCCCAAAAAAATAATAAACATAAAAAGGGAAAATACATGATTTTGATGTCATGTTTTGCACATTCAATTAAAGGCTGGCGTCCATTGTGACGGGTGCGTGGGGTACTAATACCTTCCCCGTGCGTAAACAACTCCCGAACCCTCATTTTTAATATTCGCAGACCTATTTTTTTGTTTTTCTAACGTTTTCCTCAAATAAACGTTGGTGGCGACTCCGCTTGTGTTCTCCCTTGGAGACAAATGCCTTGGCCCATGATCACGGCCTTTTCGCACCCCCACCAAAGGGTAGGTTGCGATAGTTGGAAACTCCATTGGGGACATTGTTAGAGTGTTAGGCTATTCAATCAGTGTGCAATATTTTATCATGACTTCTTTATTTATTTTCCCTTTCCCCTTTTACCTTTTGTTTGTCCATATTTGTATACAACCTTTGCTATTTTGTTGTGTTTGGTGTGTGTTTGTCTATCGATTACATTCATAGTTAGAAATATTTTTTCTACACAGACATGGAACCTACACCTCGCACACACATTGAGATATTAGGCCTTATACCCGAGTCTATGTGTGCCATAAGGAGGTGAGGTCGATCTGTGGTCATGCTGGGTCTCCGACTCGCTTGATGACAGTGAAGCCTCATCTAGAGTTTTTCTCTTCTGGTGATGCATTATTACTAATAGTCCCTATCACCACAATGTATTACCTAAGAGGATGATATCTCTAGAAGCCAGTAAAGTTACATGAAACCACCCTTGGGAATTATCACTAGAAGTGGACTTTTGGATCCTTTCCATTAGATTCCCGAATTAGGGGGGCACATAGCAAACTCACTCTGGCATGTTCTTTGATTGCATCATACATCTCTTCATGGCATTGTAATGGACATATCATTCCTGCATTTTTCATTTATCATAGTTGTGCATTGCATTTGCATAAATCATTGCATCATCATATATCTTCATTTAACATGCTTTTGTTCTCCAAACTGCATACATTTTATCTTCATCGTTCACATGTTATGTTCATTCATGCATGACTCTTGCATTTTCCTCAGCAAAAAACAAAAAAACAAAAAAAAAAGAACAAAAGAAAGTCACAATAAAGCATGAAATTTTACACCACATTCTTAGTTACATGTGTTGGATACTGTGATGATGGCCGTAAACCAACCATGTTGGGATTATACACTCATTTCTCTTTTTAAAAAATGATTGAAAATCACATGAACATGGTACCTAATGCATTCTTAACTAGGAAATGATGGTCCTTCGGGCATCTCATGTCGGTCTCATAATTACATGCATAGCATAAGTATGCCCTAGTCATTCATCTCTTTGATAGGTTGTCAAAGTATTGACAAATCAAAATTTCTATTCCTTGGATTATGGGGTCGAACCAAGCATGATGTGAACCTAAGTAGGAGCGGATCGTTTGATACAGGCTACGGAGGTTTGGATGACGCCACTTCCGGTGAAGGAAGATAAGTCAGGATAGACGCCACTTCCGGTGAAGGAAGATAAGTCAGGATAGATGCCACAAGGATTACCTTGATAAGTCTGATAATTGGTTCAACAAGGAACCCAGAGAGAAACTCTCACCAAATTTTATGAAAATGCCAAAAGTTTCTTTTATTGAAAACAAAAACAAATACTTATAGTGTATCTAAACAAAAAGATAAAAATAGACATGGGTCTTCTAAACAGTTTGGGCCAAAATTACAATAAAAATAAATTATAACTAAAAGCTTATTTAACTTGAGTCTTCAAATTAGTTTGGGCCTTCAGCAACAATTAATAGTCTTAATAGTGTCTCTGCCTCTGGGCCTTCATCCTTTTCCACTTGGGCCTTCATCCTTCTCCACTCGGGGGCTTTGTCCTTCTCCACTTGGGCCTTCGTCCTTCTCCACTTGGGCCTTTACCCTGTATTTGGCCAGTTTCATGATTCTCATCAAAGCACATGCTTTTAAGAAAAGGTTTTCATCAAGTCAAGGTCAAGTATGGAAGTAACCACCTTGCAAAAGTTGGGGCAGTAGATGGATCAAGTTACATCGCTCCTTTGTCTACTGCCAACACGTGATTGAGCTAAATAATTTACAAAATTAAGGACTGTTGATGTCCATGTTTATTCCCAGTTTCACTTTGACCCTGGCAAGATGATGAACAATGTTGTTTTAATGAAAATCTGAATTGATTCAACCCTATGTTCTACTGAATATCCTGTGTAAAATTTGCAATACTTCGACAATGCATCATTCGCATACATCCATGTTTACTTTTTCACATTGTTGGCATTGCTCATTGCATTCTTTCCTTGAAATTAGAACTGTAATCATTGTAATCAAAAGGAAAGAATGCATTTTACAGTGCCCTTACCGAACACGTGGCAGAGCTAGAGTAATGAGTGGAATAGAAGAGGTACAAGAACAGTTGAAGGTCGATATGGAGGCCATGAAAGACCAAATAACCGCCATAACGGAGGCCATGTTGACCATGAAGAAAATAATGGAAAGCAATGCAGCTGCAATTGCCACTAAGAGTGTCGCCATTGAGGGAGACTCGACTCACCCATTGGGCCTTAAGCAAGTAAATCCTCCAATCTCGGATATGGTAGGTCAGGAAGGAGAAGCATTGGGAAGCACAGGCGGTCCCATGTTGTGCAGAGCAAGAATTATTTCCCACCATGCAGCTTGCCTCCCAACTATACACCACCCAATATTGCACATACTCCCAAGAATGTCAATAACTCTACTCCCATACTCATTGAAAGCCAACAACCCCAATTTGATCATGCACATGTCTCTCAACCCATGGGGGAGACACATGAAGTACCCCACCATAATCTAGCCGACTTTGAGCCTCACCTCGGATATGCCACTGAGGGGCAGGCATTTTGTGGCGTACCCATGCCAAACATTTTGGGGGGCTCTCAATACCACCCACAACCAGAACCCTTGCCTTTTGTAGTGGGAAGACTCCCTCTTGCCATAGTGGAAAGGGAAAAATTCAATCATATAAAGGAAAGGCTAAGGGCCATTGAAGGAGACAGAGATCATGGTTTTGCTAACATGGCAGAGTTATGCCTAGTTCCTGACGTCATCATCCCTTCGAAGTTTAAGATGTCAAATGTGACACCCTCTACCCCTCACATATATATTAATAAAGGAATAAAAATTCAAATATTAATTAAAAGTATTTTTAAAACATTTTTAAATACAAGCTTTTCAAATGGGTAAAAGGCTCACATTCACTTTCTTCTACATCATATTCAAACTTGTCCAAATAAATAATAAAGTCATCTCGACTCAAAGAAAGTCATATAAGTCTCATACAATTAATATAGAACCTATATCCTAATGTCACATCCTATCAGAGCGTGGTGTTCCCGTGTCCTCTAGCATGAGGTTCTTCATAGTCATCCACCTATTCATCTGCTCCCCCGAACACAAGTTCAAGATCATCACAGGATCCATACACAACAACATACAGGGAGTGAGTTATTACATTCCTAGCTAATAGAGAAACAAGACAATTAAATATACATATTATATAAATGAGATACCACTTGCTTAAACATAGCTCACGTAACTTCACCACTTCGTCATTCAAAATTCACTTTTCAATTATCAATCACATTACACAAGAATCCCACACTTCGATCAAGATATAATAACACATCAATTAGCAAGCATATGCAATAGTTATGCTAAGACTCAATTCTATATGCAATGTGGTACCATGTCAGTGAAAAACCACCCTGGGGCGCTTAGGAGTACATAACAAGACACACCACACAATGGGTTTGTCAGGTCACTCTCACTAAGTAAGATCATAGGGAGACCAGTCAGGGTCACGATGTTTTGCGAGAATGCTCCAACCATATGAGATCAGCATAGGCTTAAAGGAGCACTCAAACCCGGTGACCCCCAAGGCCTACACTCCGAAGAGTCCGTCAGGGCCTCTCCCTCCTGATTCAGGTCCAACCCCTAAAATAATTTTTTTTACATGCAGACACTGCTCATGAATTATACAATACCCACGATCTTACACTCGTGTTTTAAACACGTTCAACACAATTGCGCTACGATTTAACACTGGTTCCTAAATAGGAAACCTACATTTTCTCTTTAACACTGCGCATCAACGCTTTTATCAAGATAACGCTGGTCGGGTATTGTACAATTCATAGCTTACAACACAAGTAATTTCACATCAAGTGTTAACTACACACTTATCCACAGCTAGAACTCATTCACAATTTCACATCTCATAGTGTCACAATCCACCATCACATGTTCACATGTATCTC
This sequence comes from Glycine soja, assembly GCF_004193775.1. Classification (NCBI taxonomy): domain Eukaryota; kingdom Viridiplantae; phylum Streptophyta; class Magnoliopsida; order Fabales; family Fabaceae; genus Glycine; species Glycine soja. Next base: position 40,223,701 of record NC_041016.1, on the reverse strand, counting down.
ACAAATTAACACATGTTCAACTTTACACTTATACTCAATCTCAATAACAATATTATAATCTCAAAGCAACATGTTATTCTACAATTCATCACATACTCACAATTTGAATTATCATTTCATATCCTCAATATAACAATTTATATAAAAGACTATCACAACATGAGGACTAAAACCCCTCAAATAATATTACACAATTATATCCAAATCATAGGTCCAAATATACAAATATCAAGAGCACAATTTATCAAGCAATTTTCATCAGGACATCAATATTTTATTTATAATCATAAAGGAAAAATTGCAATTTAACAAACATCCCAAAATAAAATCCCAATTTAATCCTCTAAAGATCCCTACACATGTTCTCACTAGTCCCCAACCGTGAATAACTCATCCCTTATCTCTAAGCGGGCTCACGTGTCTTCAGCCAGCGATAGCAACATCTCTAGCGGTTCCCGGAAATTCTTTCAATTATTCATCCGACTGCTCCGATAGAATTCCCAAACGTCAGAGAGACAGAGAAGAGATTGAAACCTCCACTTGTACTGTCTTCATACGATTCCTTTTTCTCCCTCCACGAATATTATCTCGCAAATCCCAACGGTGGAAGCGTGCGGAATTGAATTTCGAACAACATATCCAAATTTCACAATAATCCAACGGTTAACGAAATCGGGATCATAGTTTTACCAAGACAGCTCTGGGTTTCTGCGGGAAAGAAAAAGGCTACAATGCAAAGGGTTTTTCTCTCAGTTCAGACATGATATCGAAATTCCCAACGGTGAGAATGCTCGGAATTGTGTTGCGAACATGATACTCAAATTTCACGACGATCCAACGGTGAACGGATTTGAGATCATCGTTTTTCTGAGACTAGTTTGGTGGGCTGCGGGAAAAAGAAAGGGTTTTGAGAGGAGAAGGGGAAAAACGAAAATGAGGCCAAAAGGAGGCAGCTGACTTAACATAACTATTTATACCTAGGGTACTCAGCCTATTATTTGCTCTATATTTATTTATTTATTTATTTATTACTAAAAAGCTTTTTAAATTTATTTACGAAAAATTGGAATGTTACATCAAACTTCGATAAATACAAGGGAACTATTTGCCCCAAGAATCACTTGAAGATGTACAACAGGAAAATGGGGGCATACTCGAAAGATGAAAATTTGTTGATGCATTTCTTCTAGGAAAGTCTTACTAGGGTAGCCGTCACCTAGTATACTAATTTGGAACCTTCTCGAGTCCATTCTTGGAAGGACCTAATGGTTGCCTTCATTAGGCAGTATCAATACAATTCTGATATGGCTCCAGATAGGATGCAGCTACAGAGCATGTGTAAGAAAGAGCATGAATATTTCAAAGAATATGCCTAGAGGTGGAGGGACTTGGCAACTCAAGTAGCCCCCCCAATGATGGAGAGGGAGATGATAACAATGATAGTCGACACGTTGCCGGTGTTCTACTATGAGAATATGGTGGGTTACATGCCTTCAAGCTTTGTTGATTTAGTTTTCGCCGGCAAAAGGATCGAAGTGGGTTTGAAAAGAGGCAAATTTGATCATCCTACTTTGATAGATAAGAAGCTTGGGGAAAATGGAGAGAATAAGAAGGAGGGAGGAACCCATGTTGTAACTATCGTTCCTACATGGCCAAATTTCTCACTAGCTCAACAATGTCAATACTCAGCCAATATCATCCCTTCTCATTACCCACCACCCTATCAGCCAAGAACACCTAATCATCCACAAAGGCCACCCCTAAATTAGCCACAAAGCTCACCTGCCACATAATCGATACTAGACACCACCCTTATCATGAACCAAAAACCAACCAGGGAAGGAATTTTCCAGCAAAGAAGACTATAGAATTCACCCCAATTTTGGTGTTGTATGCTAACTTACTACCATATCTACTTAATAATGCAAATGTAGCCATAACCCCAGCCAAGGTTCCTCAACCTCCATTTTTCCAAGGATACAACTCAAACGCAACATGTGCTTATCATGGAGGAGTCCTGGGGCATTCCATTGAGCGTTGTATGACCTTAAAACATAAGGTACAAAGTCTAATTGATGTGGGCTGGCTAAAATTTGAGGAGGATAATCGCTTGTGAATTCTGACGTTGGCAAGCGATGCTGTGCATGGGGCAATAAGAAGATTGTTGCTAGATGTCTCCAATCACTCATTAGGATTTTCAAGTTTATGCCATTACTGTAAACAACAACCACAATGCTAATAATATGGATAAATTTGATGTCCTTGTCTCATTCTCTCACAATTACATCTTGGCTTATTTAACTTCCACTAGAATGTGAATATAAGCCGTTGGTCTATTTGCTCAAGCGACCTACGCTCCTGAGTTTGACTTCTAAGTCTGTTCAATTAGAAATTGTTTGTTCTACACGTTTGGTGAGGGTGTCATAAATGACAAGTAAAAAGTAAAAAAAAAATGTTTGATTGAATGTGTTTCAAATAAAAAGTACAAACATTCATATGAACTCATTTTATCATTCCTAAAAGTTGTCTTTTTGAGATAAAAGTGAGTTATCAAGAATAGGAGTCATTTGACTTAATCTGTCAATTGAAAATCCTTTAAATGTTTCTCGTCCTTGAAAATTCATTTTCAAGAATCTGCATAGTTTCTTTCATTTCTCCTTGCTACAAGGTCGTGACAAAAGACAACAATAGATACCTTAGAGCCCTACACAGGGGCAATGAGAGGCAACATGCATGAGCCTCAAGCGAACCTAGGGGTAGATTAGAAGTTCTTACTTGGTAGGTCGAGAACCCAAAAGGGCGGCCTAGGCAAAAATTAGGGTAATAAAAAAGCACAATCAGGGGCATGTTATTAAGGTTGTGTCCCAAAATCCAAACTCAAAAGGATCTAAGTCAAGATTTGAAATGACACATGGTCATGTTTCAACATCCCAAACACTAGTTTATCCTTTGCTACCCCCTCCAAGCCAAAGCATATTTGTTTTCTAAAAACAAAAACAAAAAACAACTAGAGCAAAATAGAAACCCTGAGTGGGAACCACCACTAAACTAGTGAGAAGAGAAATGCAAACAACACATGCATGAAGTTGGGAAGCAATTAAAACAAAAGGAGATAAAATCCACCAAAGGCGAGTGAAGAAAAAAGAGAGACAAAAGATCTCCAAATTCTACAAGAAAGGCAAAAAGTCCAATAAAAGACTAATGTGTAATACAAAAGAAGTAAAGCCCAACCTAAAAGGTACGAGCAACACTCTTGAAGTTCTTACTCAATGTAACCCTCAAACACTCTTTTGTAGAAGCAAGCTTCATGATGATGAATCAAGTTGATTCAAGTAGTTTTGATAATGACAAAGATGATGACAAAAAGCCCAAAGAATGATTTCAAGATTGAGTCAACAAGAATCAAGAGAAGTTTGATTTCATGATTCAAGAGAAGATGAATTCAAGTTTCAAGAGAAGAAATCAAGAAGACTTCACAAGGGAAGTATTGAAAAGATTTTTCAAAAAACAAACATAGCACAATTTTGTTTTTCAAAAGAGTTTTTCTCAAAATTTTCTAAGTTACCAGAGTTTTTACTCTCTGGTAATCGATTACCAGTTTCCTGTAATCGATTACCAGTGGCAAAGTTTGATTTCAAAAGCTTTTAACTGAATTTGCAATGTTCCAATTGATTTTTAAATGATGTAATCGATTACAATATATTGGTAATCGATTACCAGTGTATCTGAACGTTGAAATTCAAATTCAATTGTGAAGAGTCACATCTTTTCATAAAATGCTTTGTGTAATCGATTACATGGTTTTGGTAATCGATTATCAGTGACAAGTTTTGAATAAAAATCAAAAGATGTAACTCTTCCAATGGTTTTCAGGTTTTTCTAAAGGTTATAACTCTTCTAATGGTTTTCTTGACCAGACATGAAGAGTCTATAAAAGCAAGACTTTGACTTGCATTTTAAGAACAACTTTTACACAACTTTTCATATATTATTTTACAACCTTTGAATCTCTTTGAATATCTTCTTGAACTTCTTCTTCTTCTTCCTTTGCCAAAAGCTTTCTGAGTTTTCTGGTTTCCAAACTTTCACAGAAAACAAAAGTGTGCTATTCATCTTTTTCATTCTCTTCTCCCTTTGCCAAAAAGAATTCACCAAGGACTAACCGCCTAAATTCTTTTTGTGTCTCTCTTCTCCCTTTTCCAAAAGAACAAAGGACTAACCGCCTGAATTCTTTTGTGTCTCCCTTCTCCCTTGTCAAAGAATTCAAAATGACACAGTCTGAGAATTCTCTTGATTCTTCCCTTTCCCTTAAACAAAAGATTTCAAAGAACTAACCGCCTGAGATATCTTTTGTTTCCCCTTCACAAAGTTTCAAAGGACTAACCGCTTGAGAACTTTGTCTTAACACATTGGAGGGTACATCCTTTGTGGTACAAGTAGAGGGTACATCTACTTGGGTTGTTGTGACTGAGAACAAAAGAAGATACATCTCTTGTGGATCAGTTCAAGTGGAGGGTACATCCACTTGGTTGTTCAAAGAGAACAAGAGAGGGTACATCCCTTGTGGATCTTTGCTTGTAAAGGATTTTACAAGGTTGAAAAGAAATCTCAAGGACCACAGGTCGCTTGGGGACTAGATGTAGGAACGGGTTGTTGTCGAACCAGTATAAAACTCTTGTGTTTGTCTTCTTCTTCCCTACACTCTTTAATTTTCGCTGTGCACTTTAATTATCGCTTTTACTTTTGGTTAAGTTTCTATTTCTGTTCTTTACTTTCTTAACAGTATAGTAAAAGCCTAATATAATTTAGTAACATTAAGAAGAATAGATTTTTAATTAGTAAAGGTTCATTAATAATTAATTCAACCCCCCTTCTTAATTATTTTGAGGCCACTTGATCCAACATCTTTGAGCCACTCTAATCCTTTCTTTCGTAGCCCTCTTACCCCTAACCACGTTACAAGCCCAATAAAGCCCATGTGGATCAAGGAATGACTAATTTTGCTTTTAAGTTGGGATTCTGGAATGAAACCCGCGCATGCTTGTGATTTTTGAAAATATATATTTATATATATAAAGAAAGAAAAACCCCTCAGGTTCGCACTTGCACATTTGAGAAGAAAACTCATTTGACCAGGAGCTCGTGGAAGATGCCCAAACATCTGATGTTAGTCTCTCATGCAAACTCTTTGGGATTTCTTTCGAATCCAAGGGTAGCTCCGTTATATAAATTCTTTTGAGATCAACCCATGTCATCAATTTTCAGCGGGATCAACAGACCCTTGGCGCCACTCTATCAAGAAAGTTTCACTTGGTCACATACCAAAGTGTGACAATTCATTGCCACCCTTCAGTGGGGCGCACGATTGATCCCAAAGCCTTACGTTTTCTTTTTGCGCAGAATAATCGAAGTTTTTAAAAGGAAAAGGGAAAACCCTAGGATCAATATTTTGATTGATTGAATGTTAAATGGCTCCCAAACAAAACATATACTCTGAGGGAGTCCCAAAGGAGATTTGCAAAAAAAGAAGAATGAGGTTGCACGAATTATAGCGTCTTCCAGAAAGAGACAGTCAATCTATGTTTTCCACAAAAGAAAAAAAAGAAAAAAAAAATCAAATCAAAATAAAAAAAAAAAATAGGAAAGAATGTCATGAGCATTACACAATTCAAAACCTTTTGCATTTCAAGATAAAGGTTGCATGCATCTGCATCCCAAAATCATGTTCATATTAGGCTATAAGTGCATAGATTTCTCTTTATGTACCACTTTCCCAAATCTAATCTTTCAAGTTTAGGATGAGGGGGCCTCTCAAAGACTCAATCTCTGGCTTTCTCATAAGGTTGAGCCCTTTGGTATTAGTGCCCATTGGCTTGTTTCATAGGACTCAACGTCCTTTGCTTTATGCTTTCATATGACTCAAAGTCCTCTGTCTTTGCTTTCATAGGACTCAAAGTCCTATGTCATTTATATTTCAAAGAATTCAATGTCTTTTGTAAAGACTATCATAGTCTTCTTTACATTTCAAAGACTTCAATATCTTTTATTGAGACTATCACAGTCTTCTTTACATTTCCAAGACTATCAGAGTCTTTTGTCAAAACTATCACAATCTTCTTTACATTTCCAAGACTATCAGAGTCTTTTGTCAAAACTATCACAATCTTCTTTACTTTTCCAAGACTATCAAAGTTTGTTGTCTTTTCCAAGACTATCAAAGTCTATTTTCTTTTCCAAGACTATCAAAGTCTGTTGTCTTGCGGAGACTATCAATGTCTTCTGCCCTTTATTTTTCAAAGACTATCATAGTCTTTTGTCTTGCAGAGACAATCAAGGTCATCTGATCCTTTACTTTTCAAAGACTATCAAAAACTTTTGTCTTGCAGAGACTATCAATGTCATCCACCTTTACTTTTCAAAGACTTCAATATCTTTTCTCAAGACTATCACAGTCTTCTTTACATTTCAAATACTTCAATGTCTTTTGTCAAGACTATCACAGTCTTCTTTACTTTTCAAAGACTATCATAGTCTTTTGTCTTACAGAGACAATCAAGGTCATCTACTTCTTTACATTTTGAAGATTATCATAGTCTTTTGTCTTGCAGAGACAATCAAGGTCATCTGCTCCTTTACATTTCAAAGACTACCAGAGTCTTTTGTAAAGATGACAATGTCTTCATTTACATTCAAAAGACTTCAATGTCTTCAGTCATTTATGCTTTCAAAAGACGACAATGTCTTCATTTACATTTCAAAAGATGATAATGTCTTCAGTCATTTATGCTTTCAAAAGATGACAATGTCTTTATTTACATTTCAAAAGACAATAATGTCTTTAGTCATTTACGCTTTCAAAAGACTACAATGTATTCATTTACATTTCAAAGACTTCAATGCCTTTTGTCTTTTATAGGACTCAACGTCCTTGTCTTTGTGCTTCATAGGACTTGACGTCCTCTGTTTCAATGCTTTGAAAAAAATATGTGTATAAAAAAAAGAGAAAAGAAAAAGAAGAACTTCAGATATCTTCCACTCTACATAACTTCAATGTCCTTATGTTTTCTCGGTTTCACTTCCTTGGTTCGCCAATTGCCCAATCGAATAGTAGGATCGCTCAAACGAAATTAATGTCTTTATCTTTACTTCCCTTTTATTTCCAATAAAAGATAAGTAAAGAGGGGCAACTGTCATACCCTAATTTCGTTTGGGGACTATCATTTGTTGATATTTTGATCCTTGCTACTTGACTTGCAATGTTAAATGCCAGTTACAGTGCGAAACAGACGATCATTCAATGTTTTGATCAAGGATGCGAAGATGCCCAAAGGGGAGGGCAAAAAGGTCATTTTAAGGCTTTTTCTGAACCCTAGCTCGCCTAGGCTAGCCTCTGGCCCACCTAGGCCACCAAATAACTTCATGGTGAAGTAATCATCTTTCCTGGACGAGCTTAGCTCGCCTGGGCGCGAGCAAGGTTGCTTTAGGATGAAGCAACAACTCACTTGGGCGAGTTGTCATGATCCCAAATGCCTTATTTTTCTATAAATAAGCGTGAAAAAGGGGCTGAAAGGGAGGTTCTGAGGTCCGAAGGTGAAGGATTGGAGAGAAAGAAGAGAAAAAGAAGCTAAATCGCTACCGAATTGTGACCATAATCGTTCTTCGTTTCTCATCCGGTTAGTGCTTGTCTTTAAGGATTTGAACATGATTCATGGACCCTTAGGGGTCCTCTTTATTGTTTTGTGCATCTTCATCTCCTTCTCCTATAATCGGTAATCATTTTTCTCTTGTAAAGTAAGTTTTAACTAATCATTAGTGCTGCAAGTTATCAATAAAAAAGGTTGAAGGTTAATAAACAAAAACCAAGATAAAACTAACTCATAACTAACTTTCTTTTTTATCAAACATCACTTGAGATTGTTTCAAGGTCCAATGCCTTAACGATTCTCTCCTCTTTACGATAAAAGCAAAAGATCATTTCAAGGTCCAACGCCTTAAACGACTGTCCCTGCTTTTCAAAAATCAAAAGATCGTTTTAAGGTTCAACACCTTAAACAACTTTTGTTTGTGGTCAAAATCAATCTTTCAGAAACCACAAAAATAATTTAACACACAAACTTTCAGACTTAAAGAACTACGTAGGTCTGAATTTCTCATCACACCTGAGGATACGTAGAAGCAAGGGCAACACCCTTATCGACCCCAAAAAAAGGGAAAATACACGATTTTGAAGTCATGTTTTGCACATTCGATTAAAGGCTGACATCCATTGTGACGAGTGCGTCGGGTGCTAATACCTTTCCCATGCATAAACAACTCCCGAACCCTCATTTTCAAAACTCACATACCTTTTTTTTTGTTTTTCTAACGTTTTCCTCAAATAAACGTTGGTGGCGATTCCGCTCGTGTTCTCCCTTGGAGACAAATGCCTTGGCCCATGATCACGGCCTTTTCGCACCCTCGCCAAAGGGTAGGTTGTGACAACATGGAATTGAAATTAGTGAATGATTAGGTTTTGGTATGAATATGAAGGTTTTAGATTATGCCTCTTTTGAAACTTTTTTGGTACTTTGAATTTGCTATGGGGTTTTAGGTTGGTGTGCTGAAGTTGGGGTTTTGTCAGTTTATCACTCACACCTTTGTTTGGTTTTCTAGGGACTATTTAGAGGAAAGTTTGATTGATTTTGTTTATCTACATTGTAATATGTAGAATTTTTTGTGTAATTTAGAGTGTGTTATAACGGAGCCATAGAAGAAGGATTTTATTTCTCTGTGAGTTGTATTGGTATAGTTGTAATTCAACATTAATCTATGTATGTTTATATTCTTTAATTCCTTGTGTTTCTTTTATTCAATATTTTATTTCAGTTTCATCGAGAGTTATGTATAGAGGCATGATGTGAATCATGAGATTATTAGTCGTTAATTGACAAATTCATAGTATAAACCCTTTTTATTATTTTGTGTTTTTGATTCTTTTACTATTATTTTTTAGAGGATAAAGAATATATTATTTTAAATTTTTTTAAAAAATACATTCTAAACGGTTCTTTGAAAAATCGTCTCAGAAAGTCTACATTCTAAGACGGTTTTCTGGAAAACGGTCTTAAATGTATTTTTTAAAAATATAATTTTTTTAAAAAAAGACATTTTGAGTACGTTCTTTGAAAAAACATCTTAGAATCTTTAATTTTTTAAGATTTATTTATAGAAAAAAGAATTCTAAGATAGTTTTCCCAAAAATCGTTGTAGAATTCTAAGACGGTTAGAATTCTAAGACAATTTTTAAATTTTTTTAAAAAAACATTTTGAGACGGTTTTAGAATAAAATCATCTTATAAATTATATCCTTCTAAGACGGTTTGAAAATCATTGTGGAAAGTTTTGACTATCCACAACGATGACTTCTGTGATGATTGAAAACCGTTGTAAAAATCCCCTCATAATCGTTGTAAAAGAATGTTTTTTTAGTAGTGTGGTAAACACTCTTCCCAAGTCCTAAGAATTTTATTAATAACGAATCTAAGAAGAGTATAAAGAGTTCTATTGACCACCTCAATTTTCCCATAGATTTGGGGATGACATGTAGTTGAAAACAATAATTTAGTTTCAATCTTACCTCTACAAAGTTCGTCAAAAGTGACTAAGAAATTTGGAATCTCGAACACTTATAATACTCCTAGGTAAACCATGCAACATGACAAACATCATCTACCTTCTTGCATGATATGAAGTGAGCCATCTTAGAAAACTTGTCAACCACCACAAAAATTGAGTCCTTTCCTCCCTTGGACTGAGGCAAACCTAGAACAAAATCCATAGAAATGCCAATTCAAGGATGTTCAGGAACTGGAAATGGAGTATATGAACCATGTGACATGACCTTGGATTTAGCTTTCTTACAAACAAGACATTTATCACAAAACTTATGCACATCATGCTTCATGTGAGGCCAATAGAAGTGCCCATGCAAAATGTCATGTGTCTTTTGTGCCCCAAAGTGCCCCATTAAGCCCCTTCCATATGCCTCTCTAACAAGTAAGTCCATAACTGAACCCTTAGGCACTCAAAGTCTCTTGCCCCTTCACAAATACCCATCATGCCTAAAATACCCATCAGATGCAGCATGAGAACATATTTATTAGAAAAGTTTGCATCATGCTCATAAAATTCCTTAATGAACTCAAAACCAAGAAACTTAGTTTCAAGGGTAGACAATAATGCATACTTGTGGGAGAGTGCATTAGCGACCACATTATTCTTACCTTATGTCTGATCACATAGGAGAATTGTTCAAGAAATTCCACCCACTTGGCATGCCTCTTGGTCAACTTTCCTTGTCCTTTCAAGTATTTCAAAGACTCGTGATCATTATGACTAACAAATTCCTAGGGCAAGAGATAATGTTTCCAAGTCAGCAAAGGTCTAATTAAGGCATAAAATTCCTTATTATATGTAGAATAGCTAAGAGCAACCCCATTCAATTTCTCACTAAAATATGCAATGGATGCCCCTCTTGCATCAACATAGCCTCTATGCCTACCCTAGATGCATCACATTCAATATGAAGGATTTAGCAAAATTAGGAAAAAGCAAGAATAGAAGCATTAGTTAACTTTTCTTTCAAAGCAGTAAAAGCTTTCTCTTGTTGATCGCCCCATTCAAAAACAACATTTTTCTTAACAATTTCATTTAGAGGTGCAGCCAAAGTGCTAAAATCTCTAACAAGCCTCCTATAGAAACTTGCAAAGCCATGAAAGCTCCTTACCTCACTTATATTTTTAGGGGTTGGCCAATCTTGAATGGCTTTCACCTTTTTTGGATTAACCTGCATTCCTTGTAGGCTAACAATAAATCAAGCTAAAACAACATGGTCCATACAGAACACACATTTTTCCATGTTAGCAAACAATTTCTCACACCTAAGTGCTTCCAAAACACACCTCAAATGCACAACATGGTCATAATAAGATTTGCTATAAATAAGAATATCAACAACATAGACCACAACAAACTTTCCTATAAATTTCCTTAACACATGATTCATTAATCTTATGAAGGTACTAGGAACATTGGTTAACCTGAAAGGCATAACTAACGATTCATACCACCCATATTTAGTTTGAAAGGTTGTTTTCCACTCATTTCTTTCTCTAATTCTAATTTGATGATATCCATTGTTCAAGTCAATTTCAGAGAAGACACAAGCACCATACAACTCATCCAACAAGTCATCTAACCTAGGAATGGGATGTCTATACTTTACCGTGATGTTATTGATGGCTCTAAAATTTGTGCATATCCTCCAAGTTCCATATTTCTTAGGGACTAGAATGATTGGAGCTGCACATGGACTCAAGCTTTCTTTAATCCACCCCTTTTGCATCAAGTCTTCAACTTGCTTTTGAATCTCCTTGGATTATTGGGGATTGCTCTGATAGGCTGGCCTATTGGATAATGAAGCTCCTGGAATGAGATCAATTTGATGCTCAATGCCCCTAAGAGGAGGTAGACCTTGATGCACTTCCTTAGGAAAGACATTTTCAAAATCCTGCAACAAAGAAGAAACCTTTTTTGGAAGACACTTAGTAGGACATGCATCCTTTGAATTTCACTCTTTACTCAAAAGTAAGAGTATTGAATTTCTCAATTGCATAACCTTTTTCACTTCTTTTTCTTTTATAAACATATTTGATTATTTTCTCTCTTTCTCTTTTCCACCCTCTTTTTCCTTTTTCTTTTCACTCTATTTATCTTTTCTCTCTGCTTTTCTTTTCTTTCTCATTTTTAATTGAACATCACTAACTTCTCTTGGAGCCAATGGTGCAAGAGTAGTTTTGTGATCTTTATGCAGAAAAGTAAACTTATTGGTGAAACCATCATGCATGACTCTCCTATCATACTACCAAGGTCTCCCAAGAAGCAAATGACAAGCATCCTTGAGCACCACATCACACAAAACAAAATCTTCATATTTCCCTATGGAGAAACCCACTTCAACTTGCCTATTCATAGTCATCTCACCATCTCCACTAAGCCATTGAATTTTGTACGGTTGCAGGTGTGGCTTAGTCTCTAAATTCATTTTTGAAACTAACCTTGCACTAGCCACATCAGTGCAACTTCCACCATCAATGATCAAAGAGCATAACTTCCCTTGGATGAGGCACCTCGCATGAAAAATATTTTCTCTTTGACAGTCATCCAACTCAACTTCTTGACTACCCAACATCTTCTAATCATGAACAAATCTCCTTCCGACTCTCTTTCCTCTTCATGCTCCTCTTCATCGCAAGATGGGGAAGATTATGAAGAAGATTCACTAATTATTTCTCCATCCTCCTTAAGTAACATAGTCTTCTTAGTTGGATATTAAGAAGCTATGTGTCCTTTTCCCAAACACTTAAAGCACTTAATCTCACTACTCCTTGCTTTCTTAAGTGCCTCATCTGACTTATTTTGAGTTTTTTGAGCTGTAACATTGTGATTGCTTGTTGATGACCCTCCATCCTTCTTATTTCTTTCCTTCCAACCAAGAGAGTAAAAATTAGATGAACTCCTCCTCATGACACTCTTTCTCTTCAATTGTTGTTCCACCTTAGAAGCTTGATGTACTAAGTCCTCCAACTCCACATAATTTTGCAACTCCACAGCATCCCTTATATCACTATTAAGCCCATTTAGTAAACGAGCCATAGTAGCCTCTCGATCCTCCATAACATTAGCTCTAATCATGGAAACCTCCATCTCCTTGTAATACTCATCAACACTTCTACTACCCTTGTTTGAGTCTTTGGAGCTTATTATGAAGGTTTCTTTGATATGAGAAGGAACAAATCTTCTTCTCATCAACCTCTTAATTTCTTCCTAACTATCCACCAAGGGTTCTTCGCGTCTCATCCTCTTCCTTTGTAATTGGTTTCCCCATATGAGAGCATAGTTAGTGAATTCCATGGCTACCATCTTCATCTTTTTATCCTTAGTGTAATTATGGCATGCAAATAGTTGCTCGATTTTCATTTCCCACTCCAAATATGCTTATGGATCACTCTTTCCTTGAAAAGAGGTTATCTTCAACTTTACTCCTTCAATTATGTCCTATCTAGCATCACCCTAATTATTTCTCCATCTCTTCCTTCTACCTCCACCATCATCACCATTTCCTTGATTTTCTAGTTGTTCAATTCTCCCATACAACTCCTCGGTATGTTATGTCAACATTCTTTGCATTTGGGCTGTAATGACATCAATCAAAATCTATTATCTCCCCCTAGAGGATGGGTACCATCACTACTTGTACCAGCCATATTTCATGTAAAGGACCAAAAAAAGTAAAGTAATAGGACCTCACCACTCTTCTCACGTGTTTATACTCAAAGATGTACCACTCGCATATAATGTTCTCTTTTATGGATTTTTCTCTAATATTTCACTCTTTTCCTTTTACCACTCTTTTCCTCACTTAAAGTTCTTACCTAAACCAAAAAATCTATAATCAAGAAGTACTTTCAAAGGTAGCATTCGTAGAGCTTAAACAAAATTCCAGCACCAATAAATGCAAAGAAGTAGTAAAGAACAATGTCACTATGAACAAACAAGCAAGACAAACGTTAATTTTTATGGAAAAACGATGATTAGAGAAGACACTTGACACTTAGGAGTCTTATCAAACAAGTGGGGTGCAATGAATATAATGAGCACAATTGATGTACTTTTTTTTAACTTCTTTTTGCTGCAGAATTTTTTTTTCTTTTTTTCCTCAAGATGCTTCTAATAATGAAATATGTAATTTTGGAATGAAGCTTTGAAGTTGCAGCAACTGAGGATGAAACTAGACTAAAATTCCCAACAAAACAAGAAAATATTTAACACTCAATAGCAACTTAGCCCAAATCACATGGATTGAAAGGATTAAAGTTTATGGACATAGGATGAACTCCAAGAACACAAATGTAAAATTGTATCAACTGAAAAAGAATTGAAGAAAATGACATTCTAGGAAATTGAAAGAATAAATTGACCAAACACAAGGTTGTAATAGAGTTGTATAATTCAAATTGAGCAAATAGAATTTAGGGGATTAGGGTTACCTAAAAACACAGAACATGATGGATGAACTCAACCTTATTTCTAGCCCTAGAACATTGCTCTGATACCAAATGATTTAAATCCCCCTACCTTGCTTCATTTCTAGGTTAAAATTTACGTATCATTAACTTTTATATGTTTCTCGGCCTATAGAACTCATATTGGAACAATTCCAAAATGAGGTGAAAAGGGACATTCTAAAACGCAATTTAGGCACAAGAAATACTGAAAAAAGATAAGTAAAACGAGAGATATGCAAATAAGGAATTCAAATAGAATTACAAAATTAACAATGTGGAAATTAAACAAGGAAACAAAAAATATGAAAAGGAAGAACAAGATATGCATCACAAACAATGATGTTTAATAAGGCTTAAGGATCGCCACAAGAATTGAACAATTCTTGATAATATCAAATGGTTTAAGAAAAAATCCTAGCAGAGACAATTCTCATGCTTTAATGACAAAAGTCCTTTGTCTATTCACTTTAAAAATGATTTATACAAATTAGTTCTCATGCATTTGGTAGAAAATAGAAGAAAAATAAAATCTCAACATTGTAAGCATAACTAAAATTTAATACGATGACAATAAACAACAATTACCCTTGTGTTATTACAAGTTCTAGCATTAAGTGAAGTTGTCGTATAAATATATAAGTTACATTCCAAAAATTGAAGGAAGTAATGTGAAACTTATGAACACCCTCCCTCAATAGATGTAAAACAGGTGGGCCTACTACAATACACAATTTATTAGGATGAATTATAAGCTCAAATAATATTTTAGAATATTTCATCTTAAAACTAATTAACATTTAGTGAAGTTGTCAAACAAATATATAAATTGTATTTTAAGAATTGAAATAGATGATGTGAAACTTCCCAACAATTAGGGTGAAGTACACACCAATTTTGTCATAATTAATTTTTGTTAAAAAACTAATTGATTATCTTTAATAGGATCTTCAATTAAATTTTTTTCATGCACAAAATTAAATTCAAAATCTTCTTT
Organism: Glycine soja; assembly: GCF_004193775.1. Classification (NCBI taxonomy): domain Eukaryota; kingdom Viridiplantae; phylum Streptophyta; class Magnoliopsida; order Fabales; family Fabaceae; genus Glycine; species Glycine soja. The sequence goes on along the minus strand of NC_041016.1, from coordinate 40,208,602 downwards.
AAGGATCAAACTTTTTGGTTGGACATTCTAATACACATCTTGGCTGGTATACACATCATGTCATTATGATAGTTTGGCTGGATGTGTATGCATGCGTGTGTAGAAAAGAGAGAAAGAGAGATAGAGTTTTGGTGGTTTTGTCGTTGGTGTACGTGTATGTGTGAACAAGAGATTCATTATGCCTATGTTTGGGTTATCGTTCATGTGTCACCAACCTACGTTTACAAACGGAAGGATCCTCTTATGCGTTGAACTTGCTTTGGAATTTGTGTTCTAGCAATTTGGACGAATACACAATTTTGGCTAAAATTGTTGTTTCTGTTTCTTCAAGGATTTTTTCCAATCTTGTTCAATGAAAAAGGTTTAAAATGCCATGTTGAATCCTAAGACAACATTCACAGTTTCATTACTCTACATGTATTAACAAAACCAATGTAGTTCGTTATTTGGTTTATATCAAAGACAATCTGATTAACAATGTAATTTATTGATAAATTTCCTAGAAATTATGCCTAGAGTTATTATTGTAATTGCTAAAGCTGATATTGTATTGTTCATTGTGCAATTTTCTCTTTTATTAGGTTGAAGATTCATTGTTTGAAGCCATGAAATACTTGAAATTGCTATCGAAGAATTCACCTGATTCATTGGAGACACATTTTTTCTCTTTGGAACTATATATCATAAAACAAAATATTTTGCTTGCTTTTCAAGTAAAAATATGTAAAATGAGAAGCTAAGATTCATTTTGTTAGGCTAGTAATTTACATGGGATAACAAATCAGACTATCTTCCTTGACATTTTAAGCTCATTGCAAGAGTTTAGGGGGCCTATGTTGCGATTTTATGTTGATTAATTGAATATTTATGTTACTTTTTTCATTTCTTAACGTTATAATTTGTAAAACTTGTTATTACACTTTGCCATTTTAGAATAATGCTAGTTAAATGTGTTTTGTTCTCGATCTTTTGGCAGTCCTAATTCTCATCGTTGTTTGGTATGCTTGTTTTTTTTCTCTAAAGAACAAATCAATTTCATGTCACTAGAATTAAAAAGTTTAGGAATTTAATGTTTATTAATATCAAAACACCACATAATAACATCTGAGGCTTTTTTTATCAATTAGGGGTAAAATTTTACCTAATTTTCTAATCGATGGTATATTTTAAAAAATTATCCAAAACGGGGTAAGTCGTAACAGGTGTTCTGACTTCTAACTCAGAAGTCGTAACACATGTTACAACTTTTTATTTTTTTGACTGAAGTCGTAAAATTATTTACGACTTCAGTTCAAATGTTATTTTTTTCCCGACTTTAAAGTCGTAATTTTTTTTAAATCGAAGTCGTAAAATTATTTACGATTTCATTAATTTAAGATTTTTTTGTTTTACGACTTTCAAGTCATAAAAACTTTTTTTTTTATTTTTTAAAGGTTTACGACTTTGAAGTTGTAAACCTACTTTTTTTTTTAAAAAAAAAAGAACTATTTTTTTATTCGTACACCTGTTTTTGTTTTGTTAACCTGTTTTTTTCTTTTCGTAATTTTTTTTTCTTTTAAATTTACAATTGTTTACGGTTTTATTTTTATTTTAAATATAAAAAAATTTTAAAAAATATATTTAAATATATAATAAATAATATTAAGCTGACTTATTTATTAGTATATTTTTTTATGATTTTATTTGATATGTTATTATTTTATTTTAATGTTTTATTATTTAACCAGCATTTGGTTAGTGCGTTGGTTGAATGTTGGAGAACAGAGACGCACACATTTCATTTTTTACATGGAGAGGCAACCATTACTTTACAGGATGTGGTCCTACAGTTGGGCTTGAAGATTGATGGATTGCCAGTAACCAATTTCATCACCAGTGATGTACGTGTTGCTTGTTAGACATTACTAGGAGAAACTCCACTTGATAAGTATGTAAAGGGTAAAATGATTTACCTAACTTGGTTGCGGCAAAATTTTCAGCAACTTCCCGTTGATGCTGATGATGTTGTCATTGCACAGCATGCTAGATCTCATATCATGATGATTATAGGCGGTTGTCTAGGTGCAAGAGTTCATTTTATGTATCTTCTTTTATTATCAAATTTAACTGAGGCAAGTCATTACAGTTGGGGTGCAGCAGTATTAGCATCCCTTTTTCGAGCTCTAGATCGGGCTATGAAGTCGGACCAAACAGAAATCGGTGGATGTTTGTTGTTGCTATAGTCATGGGCGTGGGACCGCATTAAATGTATTACCCCAAAGATAGATAACCTATCCATAGAAGAAGTACAAGAAGGACTCAGATTTCCTCTTGCAGAAAGGTAGTCTCATCCAAGGACCGAAATAAATATTCTCACCAATTTAGTGAGATTGATACATATCATATTTGATAGACTACATATTAATGAGGTTCATTTTTTAATTTTCATGAATTAACTATTTTTTCCAGTTTCCTATTCGATTATAAATATGTTACAATAATAATGCATGTGTTGCAGTTCTTATGGACTCCTTATGACACAAGAAATAAGGCCATTAATTAATGATGTAGAGGTATCAATGATTGTTCGGGCAAAAGTCCCTCTCATATGTTTTACAATTATGGAATGACATCCAATAGACAGGGTCATGAGACAATTTGGACTACGACAAATTATTCCAAATGATCCATCAAACCTAGATCAACTCCATGACATATATATGAGAGGAAGAACAGATATTTTTTGGTCTCACCATCATCGTCACTGGATTGTCAAATGGAATCATTGGAATAATTATATTGTTCATGGTGAAATAGACCAAGGTCTTTTACATGAAAATTCAGAATACATGCAATGATATATACGTCGAACTAGACGATATATATCGCGTGAAGGAGCAGTATCTACTGAGGTTGTAAATCTACTCTACAATTTTAATCATTCTTGATATTATTATTCATTGTTATTTCTAACTTTGTAAATTTGAATCACATTATTATCCTGGTCATCACTAACATCAATCATATGCAGAACCCAATATACCTCTAGTGCATGTTCCTGGATTTATGTCCCAACATCATCCATCACAAGCACAATATCAATCAACAAGTTTTTCTGGTCATGCATCTCAAGGATGTCAACAAAGTTTTCAACCACTAGGGTTCTCATCATATATACCTCAATACTCATTTCAACTCTCTTCTACCTCAAATGTTTTTTATGACTCCTCATAAATGTTTGCCACCACTTTCAACAGTCCACCATCTGCATATAATCTAGCACCATCGAGTTCTTGTTACCCACTCAAATACGTGACATGGGTCACGAAGATAAGGATGAGGATAACAACAATAACAATGATGACAATGACGATGATGATGGTGATGGTGATGATGATGATGATGATGACAACAGTGGTGATCATGTTCCTCAACAATAACATATAATTACACGTGAGCATCCTAGAACAAGAGGAGGTAGAGGCCGTAGACCAAGAGGACAACAAACACAGACAAATCCAGTCCAACAAGATGAGAGATTGATACGCATATCTAGAAGAACTCGTTGCTGGACATCGTCTCGTTATTAGTTTAACGAATATGTAATTTTTATTTGAATATAATCAATTTTTAAATTAAAGTCTTTCAAATTTTTAATATCTCATTTTAATTTTTTTATGTACTTTTATTGATAGATTATTTAAACTTTAAATAAAAAATATTTAAAGTAAACTATATTAAAAATAAATAAATATATATATATATATATAACATGTTTTAAATAATAAAATATTAAAATAAAATAATAACATATCAAATAAAATCATAAAAAATACTAATAAGTAAGTCAACTTAATATTATTTATTATATATTTAAATATATATATTTTTAATTTTTTTATTTAAAATAAAAATAAAGCCGTAAACAATTGTACATTCAAAAGAAAAAATAGATTTACGAAAAGAAAAAAAAACAGGTTAACAAAACAAAAACAGGTGCACGAATAAAAAAAAGTAGTTTTTTTTAAAAAAAAAGTATGTTTACATCTTTGAAGTCGTAAACTTTTAAAAAATTAAAAAAAAAGAAAAAAAAGGTTTTACGACTTTAAAGTCATAAAGCCAAAAGAAAATCTTAAATCAATGAAGTCGTAAATAATTTTACGACTTCAGTTTAAGAAAAAAGTTACCACTTTAAAGTCATAAAAAAATAACATTTGAACTGAAATCGTAAATAATTTTACAACTTCAGTTAAATAAATAAATAAATAAATAAAAGTCATAACAGGTGTTACGACTTCTGAGTTAGAAGTCGTAACACCTATTATGACTTACCCCGTTTTGGGTAATTTTTTAAAATATACTCCCAATTGAAAAATTGGGTAAAATTTTACCCTAATTGCTAAAAAAGCCAATATCTGATGTTACTTGTGCAAGCTATCTTTTTATTTTGTTTACATTTAGCATTTAATACATGCAAATTAGATAATCTTCAAAAATCATTAATTTTAATTTGGTACAGGGTGCTTGTGCTTCCCCTCCCCTTTCTACTTTTTTTTTCTTTCCTTCTCTGTTTTGATTTCTTCCTTCCTCCATTAATTAGAAAAATGATTCTTTTTCTACTATCATTCATTTGTAAGCCCAAATGTTGATGCTTCAATTCTTCAACAAAGTGAGATCCATGAATGCTCCTATGGTTCACAATGAGAAACTAACTCATTTGGAGTGTCTCTGAATAGAGGGTCTTGGCTCCCTGATATTTTTTCATATAGTGACTAGTCACGTGTATTGCTTGCTTGGAGTGAGAACACAAGACAATAATTGACTTAGGCATTTAATAATAATAAAGTGTTTGTAGCTAGATTTTAGGCCTAGACCTCAAGCCTAATCATGTCTCACTTAACCACTAAGGCATTTTAGTTATGTTTACAATGTTGAGATTTTATTTTTCTTCTATTTTTTTATCAAATGCATGAGAACTAATTTGTATAAATCATTTTTAAAGTGAATAGACAAAGGACTTTTGTCATTAAAGCATGAGAATTGTCTCTGCTAGGATTTTTTCCTGAACCATTTGATCTTATCAAGAATTATTCCATTCTTGTGGTGATCCTTAAGGCTTATTAAACATCATTGTTTGTGATGCATATCTTGTTCTTTCTTTTCACATTTTTTGTTTCCTTGTTTAATTGAATTTGAGCCTATTTCAATTACACGCTCTTTTTCAATTTAAATTCTAAACTTTGAATTCCCCCAACACAGTGTTCATTTTAATTTTAATTTTTCATTTTAATTTCATTTAGTTAACAATAATTACTTTGCCAAATGTAACATTCCAACGAAAACAACGATTTATCACTTAACAACAACGTACACTTGCAGGTTTGATCCTTGACAATGGCGTCAAAAAGTTGAAAGACAAAAACCATAAGTGTAAGGTTTCATCAAGTAATAAAATGTTCTTTTGACAAGGATTTTGCGTTTGACAAAATAATTATTGCTAATTAAATAGAATTAAAACAAGAGGAATTTAAAATTAAAATGAGATTTGAGTTTAGGAAGTTAAGAGGGAATTTAAAATGTAAAAAGAGCAAGTAGTTAAAATGGTCCGAAATTCAATTTATGAGAACTGATTTTGGTTCATGCTATGACAATAAACAAATTAATCTCTCGAAATACTAAGAGGTATCTAATTAAAACTCTTGATTCCTATCGAAAATGCCCCCAACAATTTCTTCTCTTCCAAAAATATTTTGAATTGAAACTCCCAACTAAAATAACTCTTCCCATTGAATCAATGGAATTTTTCTCCATACATAGTTAACCGAAAGGAACGCATTCCCACCAAACAAGATTTCAAGAATCTAAACACATAACAAGAACCCAAATAAAATTTGGGTTTGAGAGTTCAAACAAGATGTGAAAGCTCCAAGAGAAGAATGAGAGACGCAAGCTTTTAGGTTTTAGAGCTGAAGCACTGTACCATATCTAAATTAGTTGAATGCCTCTCATGATGGAGAGAATCTCATTAAATAATAATCTCTAACTTCATACAAGGAAACTTTGCCTATCACTATACAAGAAAACTTTGCCCAATTACTAATTTACAGCTATTCACATCTGTCAATTAATGAAATAAATGCAGCAAATAAATCAGAGAATACTGTAGACAAATTATAGGAAAAGCAATAAATCAAAGATTTACCTAATTATGTTGACACTAATAACATGATTACAGAAAGAAGTGTCCAGTTGCAAAATCTTTCAAATCATTGGATCACACTACTCTAATTTAACCAAAAACATACAAACACTTAGAATTCTTTTATTTCATAAGTAGTACAATTACTAGGTAACAATACTATTATATTTCACACTATTTTTGAATGAGGCATGTCACTTATTTAGAATCACAGTGCTATGTCCTGAATTGATTGCAATTATCCCCAAGAGTTGGCCTAACTTTTGTGGTTGGCCTTCTGCAGTTTGAGTGACTTCAACTCCTGGATCAGTTCTTTCAAATTGTTGTGAGAAGACCCTCCAACCTGAATAGCTTTCTTAGCAGCATCACTAAGTGCTTTTGCTCTTCTCCTCATTTCTATAGACTCTTCACCACCCATCAAAACACCAATTGCATTTCCTATCTCTTCCCTTTTTACCACCTCATCTCCAAACTCATTCCAATTCCTCCATTCCTTTGCCCCCACTGGCACCCCAATTCTCAGCACCTCAGCCAGCAACTTCTCATTGTAAAACTGCTCAGCAAACAGAGGCCAAGTAGCCATTGGCAAACCAGCATTAACACTTTCGATTATTGTGTTCCATCCACAGTGTGTCACCACAGCTCCAATGGCATGATGCTCTAGTATGAGAAGTTGTGGTGCCCAACCCCATATTAGATACCCCTTGTTGCTTGCTTTCACTCTCTTATCAAACTCTTGGAGAAAGTCATTGCCTTCCCCGTCTTCACTTTCACCCTTTTTCCTAACCACCCAAATGAAATCATGGTCTGAATCCTCAAGGGCATGAGCTATTTCAACAAGTTGAGGAGTAGGGAACTTGTTCATGCTCCCAAAACTCACATAGAGAACAGAGTTCTCTGTCTTGGAATCAAGCCATGTGAGCCACCCTTCTTCTCCTTCCCCTTGCTCTTCTTTGGCATGCCCTCTATCGGCCTTATCCAAAGCATCTTGGTTCACCCAAAAGGAAACTGGTCCAACACTCCAACTTTTAGTTCCCATGGCCTTCTTGTAATGCTCCTCATAATCTCCCTCAAGCTCATAAAAAGTATTCAACAGCGATCCATAGCTCTTTCTCTCCGAGTCTTTCATCATGTTCATCAAATAAGTATAACCTGTCGGTGCTCTAAGCCAATCCGGTAACTGCAAACGCGTCATCTTCAATTCATGGGGCAATCCAGGAAGCAGAAAACTCTCAGTATCCGAATCTACCTGTAACAGTTACTTAATCAGAAAAATGAAAAGTATTTAATTTGGTCTCTAAAAATATGATACTAAACATTGAGTATTGTAATAAAGAATAAGTCCCAACTTTTTTAGCCTTTAAAATATTATTCTAAGCATTCAGTACATTATATTAAAGAAATTATGTTTGATTGCCTAGTAACGATTACTCTACAAAAAATAGGTGTTTGTAATCAGAGGATGAGAGGGATACAAATTATATGCATAAGACAAATAGAGAGAATAATTCTCAGATGTCATATTCATATAGTTTTTGGACTAAACAAGTGTAACTAATTTCTTACTAATTGTATACTTTAATAAATAATAATTGGAAATTCTACCTCTGTCGAATATGAAAAAGAATAGAATATGAGAATATCCTCTTGCTTGTCATGTAATCCAGCAGTACCTTGGTGTGAGGTGAGAATTGTTCAATTGTGTTCTGAGAAGAGTGAGCAAGGTAACCTCCACTAACATAAATGAGCCGTGGAATTCCCAACTTAGCAGCAGCATCCACAGTCCAGGGGTAGAACATGTCGGTGAACAAGAAATCAGGCTGCAAGTCATGGAAGAGTTGTTGGTATTGGTCTTGGAGAATGGTGAGTCCCTGGTAGATTTTGGGGACCAAATCCCGAGGAGTGTTGGAGTTGAAGCTCTCTACTCCTTCTGGCAACCCAACTTGTTCACATGGGAACTTGACAACGTGGGTTCTAATAGCGTGGCCGCGGTCACGGTCGCGATCGATAGAGCTTTGGAAAATGGCGGCAGTGGCTGTGGTGGTGATTATGGTGACATCAACACCATGAATGGCAAAGAGCCTAGCTATGTCTACTACGGGAATGAGGTGACTGGTTGATACAAAGGGAAGAGAAACAAGCTTTAGTTTGTGATCATGTTCACCTGGAACAATCAAGGAGCCCATGATGAGAATTATTGAGTTATGAACAAATTAGAAAAGATTTTGGGAGCGATTGGAATGCTTGCACACTGATTTTGCGATGGGGTTGTATCGAACTTGATTTATAGAATGTAACAATGAGTACGAGGAAAACTTCGTGTTAAATTCGAGAATGCTGGTTTTGTTTTTATGTCCACTCCTCGCCTTACGCGTGGGAATTATATATTCTAAATCTTTGACTCCACGAGTTCCATTAAGTGCATGTCTATATTCGTACTAAGATGAATAATTACGCCTTACGCGTGGGAATTATATATTCTAAATCTTTGACTCCACGAGTTCCATTAAGTGCATGTCTATATTCGTACTAAGATGAATAATTACTTTTGTTTATTATAATTCTCGGATAAATGTGTCTTTAAAAAATGAAAATATAAAATTAGTTAAAAAATATAATAAATATATCTCGTTATTAACTTTCGTTATCTTTAATAAGATAACATATATGACACAAATAGACGAATTAGTCACTAAAATAATTGTCAACGCGGTCGTCTTTAATTGCCAACAAAGGGATATAGTTGTCATATAATATTTTCTTAATTTTTCGTCTTCTCACACTCTAGGAATAGGAATAAGATAAATACTCACTTTTGTCTTTTAATATGTAATTCAGTGACAAATGCGTATTTAAAAGATGAAAATATAAAATTTAGTTTACAAAATTGTTAAAGTGCAATAAATAAATACATCCGGTTGTTAACTTTCGTCCGTCACCATTAATAAAATAACTAAGATTCAAAAAAGTGAAATATGAAATATATTTATTTTTTGTTTATAGTATATTGTGACTAATTATTATAATTTGGAAAATTTTGTAATGATTAATACATTGTTACAATGTTTATTTTGGATAATTTTTATTATGACAGATAAATTATGGTTGATAATCAATATTATCGTTATTATTATGTTTGTTTTAAATTATGTTTACCAATATATTTTTTAAGTGATTATTGTAATATTATGATTGTAACAATAAAAAATAGTGAAAATTTACCCTAAAATTATATTTTATCCTTAAACGAAACCAAATTTTGGGTCTAACAAATTAGTCTAATATAAATATACTGATATTTAGGTCCAATAAACAATTACTGATATTTTCGTTCAATAATGATAACTTATTGACATTTTGGTCCAATGGAACGTACTGACGTTTAGGTTAAAAAATTGTTGACATTTTCTTCCAATAAAAAAATATTAACATTTTCGTCCAACAAAAAATTAGCGACCTTTACATCAAAAAAATGATATCTTATTGACATTTTCGTCCAATCTAGTCAGCATGACCATATTAGCAATCATTTCAGTGACAAATTCATCCTTCTGTGTCATGTAGACTATTTTATTAACGGTGACAGACAGAAGTTAATAGTCGGATAAATTTGTTACACTTTTTACACTTTCGAAGATTAAATTTTACAATTTCATCTTTTAGGGACGCATTTATCAACGAATTACACATATAAAAACAAAAGTAACTATTTACCCTTTATATTAAGTATCTATACATAATAAATTAAAATTGAAGATAATTAATTATATATTTTAATTGAGGATATGTCTTAAAAAATATTAAGTGTAAAAAATTTCATTTTGGTTTGTTCTTTTTTCAATCACTACTAAAAAAATTAGCTTTAACGACACAAATTCAACCACAGTTCCCTTAAAATTGTCATCATTTTTTAAAGTGATGGCATTTTTGTAAATATAAGAAACACTTCAAAAACGGTTTTCATGAAAACCATTCTTGTATAGTTGAAACCATAAAACAATGATGATTTTTAATTAAGATCGTCGTCGATATCAATTATTCAAAGAGAGTTATTTTTAAAAATCGTCTTTGAACAAGGACCAGTTTTTTATTTTTGCCTCTTTGCCTCCGCTCACTCTATCTTTCAGTGAGACCATTTTCACTCAGCTATAAAGGTTCTAGTGAGAGTACAAAGATCTCCGTTGTAGCCCTCAAATAAACACCCAAGTGACGGCCAGATCCGCCGATGCGCCACCAACAATGACACCTCTACCTCCTCGTACATCCCTTGCAGCTTCCGACAGATCCACAACAACTTCTATGCCGTGGCGAGGTGCGGACATGCCATCGTCCTCCGCGGGCTCACCAACACCAGCCTTTGCTTCCACTCCACCATAAACGACACCTTGGGAATGGAGCCACACATGGGAACCACCAGTGGCGGTTCTACCATGCGGCCAGCAGGGGCATATGCCCGGGCTCAGCTAGGCATTTTTTTTGGTTACAAGCCCAATATTTTTTTATTAGTCTTAAAAAACAAATAAAATTTAAAAAAAAAGAAAGAGGAAAAAGGAAAAAGGAAACGGAAAGTTTCCGTCTCTCCGAATCCAGCAGTGGGCAGTTCCTCCAACTCCCTCCGTCGCCGCCGCCTCCCTCCTCCTCTCCTCTGTGTCTTCTCTTCCCTCCATCGCCGACTCCTTCTATTTCCTCCTCTCCGCGCCGTCGTCGCCGTCTTCTCTTCCATAATCCCATAGCAGCTGCAGGTAAGGTAAGTTAGGAAAAATAAAAGTGATTAAGATGGAAAGTGTTTTTGTTTGTTGTGATACTTCCGTGTTCTTTAATTTTTCTTCCATTTTTCAAGTGTGAACAGTGAACTCATAGAGTCATAGTGGACACTTTTTCTTTTTCTTCCCCACTAAGAGCACGTTTATTGAAGAAGAAAAAGTCATATTTTATTCCCTTTTTTTTTTGCTTTTCTAATATGGAAAAAAGCTTAGAGGAAAAGACTTTTGATTGCTTAAGTTAATAATTTCTTTTTGGTCTTTTGTGTTGCACTACATACATGGTTGCAAAAGAGTTTTCTAATATATCAATTGCAAACACTAAAATTTTCTTTGCTACAATTTTGTAACTATTTTATCTTTATTTCAGATATGAGGAGATTTTTGGTTGATAGAGAAAATATTGAGAATGTGAATGTTGTGCAACCGGAAGCTGAATTAGAACCACCACTTAATAATGTGGTTAATGAGTTTAATCCAAATGAGATTGTGCGTGATCCAGGTCGTAGGAAACAAATTAATGAGTATGCTCCGGATATTCAAGACCAAGTGAGGAGGGCATATATATTGAAGGGTCCAATGCAACCAGATTTGTCAAACTTTCCTCGTACTCAATTTGGAAGTGTTAAAAGAGCATTTAGTAAATCATGGTATAAGAATTATACATGGTTAGAATTCAGTGAGATAAAGGATGCAGCTTATTGTTTTTATTGTTTTCTATTTAAGCAACCCGGGAGGGCCGAGCACTTTGGTTTTGAAGTCTTCACTAAAAGCGGATATAGAGATTGGAAGCATGCATCTCAAGGCTTGAAAGGTCATGTTGGTAGTCATAATAGTTTGCACAACTCATGTGTCAAGCACTACAATGATTATAATAATCAAAGACAAAGTGTGACAAGTAAGTTTGCTAAAGCAACCAAGGAATCAGAAGAATTGTATAAGATTCGTTTGACTTGTTCTTTAGATTGTTCAAGATATCTCATAGCACAAGGCATGGCTTTCCGTGGCCATGATGAATCCTCTACTTCGCTAAATAAGGGCAATTTTAGAGAGATGGTAGATTGGGTAAAATCTCAGAATGAACAAGTGAGGGATGCTTTTGACCGTGGTGGAAAAAATTGCAAAATGACTTGCGGTGACATTCAAAAGGAGCTTGCAACGTGTTGTGCACATGAAGTTACCAAGGTGATTATGGAAGAGCTTGGTGATAGACAATTCTCTGTGCTTATTGACGAGTCACGTGATATATCCGTCAAAGAGCAAATGGCGGTGATGTTGAGGTTAGTAGTTGTATTTTCCAATTTCCAATTTTCATTACCTATTACTCTCTATGCCGCCAAGTAAACTGGTTGAATTTGTTTTAGGTTTTTGAATGACAAAGGGAATGTTGTGGAACGATTTATTGCTCTACATCATGTCACAGATACTTCATCTAAGTCATTAAAGGATGCTCTTTATGGTATTCTTGATAAGTACACATTATCTATTTCAAGGATACGAGGGCAAGGATATGATGGAGCTTCAAATATGAGAGGTGAATTTAATGGTTTGCAAAGAAAAATTCTAGATGAAAATCCTTATGCTTTCTATGTCCATTGTTATGCTCACCGTTTGCAATTGGTTGTTGTGTCTGTTACTAGTAGTTGCTCATCTATTCATGATTTCTTTGAGTACATCACCTTGATTGTGAATACAACAAGTGCATCTTGTAAGAGGAGGGATGCTTTGACAGAGGCACAACACAAAGATATTTTAAATAAACTTGAGAGTGGTGAGATATCTAGAGGAAGGGGCTTACACCAATCATCTAGTCTCACTAGACCCGGGGATACTAGATGGGGTTCACATCATACTACATTGCTTCGTTTGGATCAAATGTGGTCCTCCGTGTTAAAGGTGCTTAGTATGGTTGATGAAGATGGACGTGGACCATCTCAAGCAGCAGGTTTGATAGAAAAAATGGAGAGCTTTAAATTTGCTTTTATTTTGAGGTTAATGTTAAAGTTGTTTGGTATCACAAACGAGCTTTCAAATGTATTGCAAAGAAAAGATCTTAATATTGTGAATGCCATGGAATTAGTTGATGTTGTCAAAGCTCGGTTGGGCACAATGAGAGAGAGTGGCTGGAATAATTTTTTTGCCGATGTCCAAGGATTTTGTGTAGCTAAAAGTATTCTGGTACCAAATATGGATGACGAAATACCGGTTCGGGGTCGTTCAAGAGCAGAAGGGAGGACTATCACTAATCTTCATCATTACCGTGCAAAGATTTTTTATGTTGCTATTGATAAAATATGTGTGGAGATGGATCACCGCTTTAGTGAAGGAAGTAACATTATACTTGATTGCTTCTCATGTCTTGACCCCAAGAACTCTTTCTCCAAGTTTGATGTTGATAAGCGTCTTGCTGATATTTATCATGCAGACTTTTCTGATGATGACCGAGGAACAATTAGGGATCAACTTGAAACTTATGTGCTTCAAGTGAGAAGAAATGCTTCTTTTTCCACTTGTGAAGATGTTCAAAGTTTGGCTATGAAGATGGTTCAAACTGAGAAACATTTGGTATTTCCATTGGTTTATAAACTTATTGAGCTAGCTTTGATATTGCCGGTGTCGACAGCATCCGTTGAAAGAGCTTTTTCAGCAATGAAGATTATCAAGTCTAAATTGCGCAATAAGATCAACGATGTGTGGTTCAATGACTTGATGGTATGTTACACCGAGCGGGAGATATTCAAGTCGCTTGATGATATTGATATTATTCGAACATTTACCGCAAAGAAGTCTCGGAAAGGACACTTGCCTCGTAATTTTATTTAACCCGCTATTGTAAGATTATGTTTATCTCTTTTATTTTAAACTATATTTTTGTTGACAAAATGACGAGTCTCTTTTATTTTGATTGATTACTATTTACATATTATATACAATGTGAATTTGTTATCTTTAAATTTTTGCCCAGACTTTATAATTTTTCTGGCTCCGCCACTGGGAACCACGCGCTTTGTCGGGATGACCACCGCCACGACAGAGAGGAAAAGCTTGAGATCCCTAGGGTTCGTCGCGAACTCAGAACTATGACTCACTTAGTGATGTTCGTGGAAAAGAAACAACCTTATATGTTGATTCTTCATTTGTTTTATTTAAATACCTTTTTGTTTTCTCTTCGTCTAGATCTTTAATATATAATGCCTAAACTTAAATGTGATTCATCTTCTAGGTGGACGAAGAGCTGGATGCATTAACTTCACGTATAAAGCTGGAGGAAGGAAATACAAAGTTCTAGAAATGTCACTTTTCAGGGGAGATGGTTACAGGAAAGGGAAGTTGAGTTGACAATCAAAGTTATGCAGAAGGTAAATAGCTAAACCTTGACTATTTTTTCCTTTTAACTGTAAGCTTGCTTCTTGTTGAAATGGTTTTAAATGTAGAAGGGATCTATTGAGTATTACAAAAACAACCCAGCAATGTACATGTGTACTTTGGAAGAAAGGTAGCATCTTGGCGTTCAAAAAGTCGTGATCTTTGTTTGGAAAGATTTTATCCCTCTCCGACTTGGGTAATGAAAGCATGGGAAACAACTCAAGATGAAATGATGATTGCTGGTGGTCTGCATGTTGTGGTTTTTAACAAAATGGTTGTGTTCACGGTGTTCAATCATTTTAAAATTGACACTTTTGAAGCTTCATGTCTTATACTGTGGCAGGTTATGGTGAAATGGTTATACTATAAGTTTTAATTTGAAATCCACAAGATGTCAACCTACTAAGTGAAGTTACCTTAATCCTATATAAGTTGAAGTGAATAGATGGTATGGTATTAGGCTTAATTATTTTGATATTTCCTTTGTTTTTGAAGTCTACTTTCTGGATGAACCTGGTCCTAGGAATCATATGCCAAGAGTACATGTTTTGATAACATGACACCAACATTATGCACTACAAAAACTCTTAAATCAATATTTATTAAAATGTTGAATTTGTTGCATAACAATTTTATGATTTGCTCAAGTCTCTTAAATAAAGGAAGCCAAACATTAAAAGTGTTTTGTCCTATAAGGGCACTGTCAACTAATTATTTTTTTATTATATTAGGTACAATTATTACATGCAAATGAATGGTAAAGCAGAATGTATAGCATCACCTTATGGCACATGTTAGTTGCATGGATCATCTCTATGATTTGTCATGTTACTTGTAGCTCAACCTTAGGACTATAAATCACTGACTATTATTGTGGAAACAACAAAGAGAAATGAAAATTGCCGCTTTCAAGAAGCATCTGAGTGTTTACTATTTTATACTCTATTATATATAGTCACTCAAGCTTCTAGAATTTTTGTCAGCTGCATCAAAATGGGAAGCAACTTGAGGTTTTTGAGTCTTTGCATCAACTCATGCTCAACTTTAGCTTGGTTTTTATGTTAACAGTTGCCCAAAAATAGAGCAAATTGTTTTGAAATTTGTTCATGACCATATCCATAATGCTCCATCACTAGCAGCTGCATTAATAAGAATGCACTTTCATGACTGTTTTGTAAGGGTATGTGCTTCAATCTTTAAGCTTCTTTCATTTTTACTTAACAAGTACAATGTTATTGTTAGATTAAGGTTAAGGAGCTAACTAAGATGAAGCATTTCAGGGATGTGATGCATCAGCCCTTTTGAACTCAACAACCAATCAGGTTGAGAAGAATGCTCGTCCAAATCTTACAGTAAGAGGCTTTGACTTCATTGGCATTATAAAGAGCCTTGTTGAAGCTGAATGCCATGGTGTGGTCTCTTGAGCTGATATCCTCACTTTGGTTGCCAAAGACACTATTGTTGCAACAGTAAGTACTTAATTGCTATCAGAAAATCTTAAGAGTGTGTTTGGATGAGGGAATTTAAAATTCTAAGAAATTTTAAATTCTAAGAATTTCAAATACTTCAATTAAAATTATTTTATTTTTAAAATTTTGTGTTTGGATAAAAAAAATTAAAATTATGAGAGTGAAAAAAAGAGAATATATGGTTGGTGTACTAATTATACTTGTTCCTCTACACTCACACTCGATCCATATTCCATGAGTCCAAACGGTGTTGTTTCTTGAAGAAGAATATAAGAAGAGAATTTCAATTTCTCATCTTTTAGAAGGAAATTGAAATTCTAGATTTTTAGTTATTTAAAATTCTGTTTTAAAATACCAAAATTTTAAATTCTTCACAAAAAACATTCAAACAATGAATTCTAGATTATAGAAATTTAAATTCTTTGATAAATTATTTTCCTCAATTAAAATTCTCTATCCAAACGCACTCTAAGAGTATAAGTACAATTTCTGATTCACCTTTATTATCTTTACGCTTTCATTTTTAGAACAAGAATGACCCATTTGCTGGTTTATGCCATTATTGAAATTGGCTTTCAGGGTGGACCTTTCATGGATGAATCTTGTATCATTTGTTTTTTGGGTTTGATTATTTATGTTATGCCATGTTTTTTTATTAGTTATGTTATGCCATATGGTGTCTGTCTACATATGTGTGATCCTATATGGTATGAACTAATATGTTTTTGATAAATT
Organism: Glycine soja; assembly: GCF_004193775.1. Classification (NCBI taxonomy): domain Eukaryota; kingdom Viridiplantae; phylum Streptophyta; class Magnoliopsida; order Fabales; family Fabaceae; genus Glycine; species Glycine soja. Next base: position 40,192,094 of record NC_041016.1, on the reverse strand, counting down.
GATTATTGATCAATAACATCTATCACTTCGGAATGAACTAATGTTTTTTAAGCAAAAAAGAAAAACTTTGTTAATTGAACAACTAACTTTGTTGACCAATAATTTTTCACATGTTTTGTGTCTAGTTCTAGCTATATATCGTCTCTAATGATGGTTATTATACTGTATGCATAAGAAATTATTTGCTTAACAATTTGTACAATAATAATTGGAACTGAGACTTGTGCTCACAGGAGTGATACTGTCGTTGACTATATATGTGCTTAATTGATATAGGTAAGCAGTTTAAGTCATCAAGTTAAAATAGCTTTTTGGTGATGCTAAATTGAAATTTGCGTTGGGCCCTTTATGAAGTTTCACCATCTTTTTTTTTTTTTTTGGATTTGTCTTTCTGGGATTTTAGTATTTTTTTTCCCTTTAATTAGAAATATACATGATTCTAAGTTTAAATTTTTTCTCGCAATTCCAGTTTCATTATTTTTACAATTAAGTAAATATTTAGTTTTGTTATTAAACTTCTTTTACTTTAAATTCTTGTTTTCTAATCAAAATCTTTAATAACTTAGTTGAGTAAAAATTTTAAAGTCTTCTTTTGTTAAAAAAATCATTAACAAAAATATTAAATCTTACTGGGAAAAATGGTGCAACCCCCCCCCCCCCCCCCCCTCACATCTTGTAAAATCTTTCGATAAAAAGTTCACTAACATTTCTTATGTTCCAAATCCATCATAAATTTCCAAATATTGGATACAAAATGATAATTTCAGAATTTTAGATAGGAGTAAATTTAGATGACTTTAAAGAGAGAGAAATTTAATAGCCTCAAAATCTAAAATTGCGTACACTCTATTTTAAATTGATTGAAAGTGCAATTAAGTTTTGTTATTATTAAATTGGGAGAGTTTAACCTTTTCGTGTTCCAACTGGAATCATTCTTATTATGATTTTTCACTCACATTTTAGATGTTAATGCATGAATAGTGGATTTCATTTGTATCATGTCAGTGGGATTTCAGTTCCTAATTATTTATCTAGGTCATAGTTATTGCATTTCACTTGTGTGACTTTTGCTATTACCCTTGGAATATAAGAAACAATTACTTTATATTATATTAAATTGAATTTCATTAGCTAGATAGTGGGGTGTTATCTCTACCTAGAGCATTATTTATTTATGTTTTTTTAGGTTGCTTGTGTGTATTTGGAATCCGAGATCTAGATCAAAGACTTTGAAGCTAAATGGGGATATAGATAACACCGGGGTCTTACTTCTCGAAACTATGAATGAATATTTTTTTTCCTTTTGTCTGTAGCCCTGGTATGGCACGTATGGCACGTTTGTCTACTAGAATTTTATTCTTTTTTCTTTGATTGAAATTTACCCATATAAAATTCAATGCATGGAGTTTTTTTTTATGGAAAAATTCAATGCATCAAGTTGCTAGATATACTTTATGGTATTTTCTTGCTAAATTACTTGTCTATTATAGGATGATTATATCATGTGTTTTTATTAATGTTGCTTATGTGTCCAATGGGAGCAATACTCGAAATAGCAATATTTAGATCAAATAAAACAAAGTTATAGCCAAAAGGAATTACTAAATAACTTAATATAATCGATATGACTGATATAGATGGTCCTATACCGAATAAATGACTATCTCCTCTATATGGAATAAGATTCTCTTTGAAAAGTAATTTGTTCCATCTGCCAGAGCTTGAAGAACACCAAAAGGACCTGTGTATTCAGGTCCAATACGTTGTTGTATCCCTGCGGATATTTCCCTTTCTAACCATATAATTGCTAGTACACTTATCGTAATTCCCAATATAAGAATAAAAATAGGGGCAAATACCCATACAATTCCATATATCTCTTTAAAAGATTCCAATCTGAAAAAAAAAATAGATATCTTGTATCTCTGTTAAATAAATTATCATTTCAACAATCAACTTCTCCCATAATAATATCTATGCTACCTAGTATTGTCATATATCGGCCAATTTCTTTCTTTTAACTAATTGAGGAAGAATTTACAAATTGATAAAACCTGGCAGACAAATTTTCCATCTCCAGGGAAAACCATTTTGATCCCCTTGTTAATCTTGTAGATTAATTGTCTGCTAAGTTGGGGATTAAATTGTCAAATTAAATTTTTTTACGCCTAGAGGTTCTTGAAGTTCTGCTTGTGTTAATTAGTATTAGAAAATTAATTCACACTTCTTAATAAACATACATTTCAATATAAATTTGTGGTTGAAACTAATAAAAAATTTATACTAATTACATTCAATTATTCAAATTTATGGTTATATATTTCAGTAGAGTTACATAATTGGGCTTTGGATGTCTTTATCATTGCAAATGCTAAAAGGTGTGTTTTAATTTGTGAGTTTATAATACTTTATATTAATTATTAATTTCATGTAGTTGGGTTAGAATTGATATAGAAATTTTGTTACTAACCTTATTTACTATTTTATAAGAATTTTTATTTTTTTTAAAAATAAGACATTTTAAGATGGTTCTTTAAAAAACTGTCTTAGAAAGTGTATATTCTAAGACGATTTTTAACTAAGAACTGTCTTAGAAGAACACGTCTTAATTAAGAACCATTTTAGAATGATACCTTTCTAAGACAGTTCTTAGTTAAGAATCATCTCAGAAGAACACGTTTTTCTAAGATGATTTTTATAGAACCATCCTCAAAAGTCTTGACTTTTAATGACATTTATTTCAAAGACAGTTCAAAACCGTCTTTGTAAATCGTTAAAATCCGTCGTTGAAGCTTCTTTGTGCAGTAATGAATTAATAATAATGTAATACCTATATGAAATATATAAATTAAATATATAACAAATACATATTTATAATTGTTTAAATTGTAGAATTCATTTATGTTACTATCTTTAAAATAAGATTTAACTATTTTGTGAAATAACTCAAAAAGGTGCATTGGGGTAAGGCTTTGCTGCGTTTACGTCTAGAGGAACAATTTGTTTGGCATGACAACCCCTGTTTGATTGATTCTCTCCTTGTGTAAAATCTCATTGTACCAGGACAGTCATGCACCACGAGTTGGATTAGCCTTCGACCCAATGGGTTAGGAGATACAATGATTTTTGACCCAAATTAAAATTAGAGCTATTAAAATGGACTAGCCCAGCTCGTTAGGCCCTACATTTTGTTTGGTCCTGAAAATTTTAGCTTGGCCTGAGCCATCACAGGTTGGTGGGTTAAACGGGGTGTCCACCTAAAATTGAAACAAAAATTGTTAAAAAGAAAATTCAACAAAAAATCAATTTTTGAGGAAAATAAATTTGAAATATTTAGCATAAATTTGAATATTCAATGATGATATTATTTTTAAATTTCACGAGTTTAAAAATACACAATTTAAATTATATTATAAAGTACATGTTGTGCATGACTCATATTTTATGGGCATGGCATAGTTGGGGTGGAGTATAAGGGTCACCTGTTCTTGGGTTATGAAGCAGGTTAGGGGTGCAGGGGCAAAGCCCTTGCAGAACACGTAATATTATACACGGATTAAGATAACGCACGTGGGCTAAGATTTACACGTACATTATCTTTACAGGTGCATTATTTTAATCCATGTACAACATTATGTGTTCTGCGAGGGCTTTGCCCCTACACCCCCAACCAACTTTGTAACCCAACAACAAGTGATCCTTACACTTCACTCCAACTTTGCCCTGCCCATAAAATATGAATTGCACAACAATCTCCACCTTGGCGAATATTTAGCCCGATTGAAGATAAAGAGCACTTTCACTTCATAGTGTCCTAGGTTGGGGATCCTATCGCGTCTAGCACTAAGCAACATACAACAAGTCCAAACAATGCTTGAACTTGTTGGTTGTAACCACCTTGGTTAACATATTATTGCATTCTCTGAAGTGTGAACCTTCCTAAGCAAAACCTGACCAGATGTCATCAGCTCCCTTATCTCATGGAACCTCACATCAATATGCTTGGTTCTAGCATGAAATACCTGATTGTTTGCCAAATCGATAGCACTTTGACTATCATAATGCAACCAAATTCCACCTTGTTCAATCCCTAACTCCTTTACTAGCCTTGCTAACCACACAACTTCCTTGCTGGTCTCTGCTACCACCATGTACTTCGCTTCAATTGTTGACATTGCCACAAGAGACTGAATTATGGACTTCCAACAAGTAGGCCCACCTCCAAAAGTAAAGACATACCTTGTTGTAGACCTTCTATCATCCAAATCACCAGCATAGTCAGAATCCACAAATATGAAAACTGAAGGATCATCTTGCTAGCTGTCTAACATAATACGATGACCTGTTGTACCTTTTAGGTACCTAAAGATCCATTTCAGTGCTTCCCAGTGTCACTTTCGTAGGACAGACATAAACTTGCAGACTTGGCTTACAGCATGTGTCAAATTTGATTTAGTGTACACCATAGCATACATCAAGCAACCAACTGCACTGGCATAGAGAACCTTTGACATATACTTCACCTCAACATCTATCTTTGAACATTGATTTATAGAAAGCTTAAAGTGTTTTGCAAATGGAGTACTCACAGGTTTCACATTGCTCGTGTTGAACTTATCTAGCACCTTCTCAACATAGCCATGTTGTGAGAGCCATAGTTGTTTGGATTTCCTGTCCATGTGAATCTCCATCCCAAGAATCTTCTTGGTAAGACCCTAGCCTTCATGTCAAACTCTTTGCTTAACAGTGACTTCAACTCATTCACATCACACAAATGGTTACCAGCAACTAGCATATCATCAACATACAGTAGTAGAAAAATAAAAGAGCTATCATCAAGGCTCTTAACATAAACACAAGTCGTACTCACATCGCCTATAGTTTTTGAGAAGTTCAAGCTATGGAAGGATGAAATGTTAAAAAAATTCAAATTTTTGTTTCATGAAATACACCTACACCTTACGAGAAAAATCATCAATGAAGGTGACAAAATAGTAAGAAGCACCCTAGGACGAATCTTTAGTAGGACCCTACACATCAATATACACATAATATAGAATCCCCTTAGTGGTATGCTTCACAGCTTTAAACCACACCTCCCAAGCACACAATACTTACACAAGTCTAACTTGCAACTCCAAACTCTTTTCAAGAGTCATCTCTTATAAAGCTGGGCCATCTCATGCCCATTGAGATAGGGTCGTGTCTAGAAGTTTTGGGACCTATGACAATTTTTTCAAAAAAGACTTACATTCTCTTTGAATAAACTTTTTTCTTAGCACGTTATGAAAAAAATAAAATAAATTGAAGTTTTCTTATACGATAAAATAAACTTATGCACTTAACATTTTTATAAATTATTCTTATCTAAATTCTCCATTATATTTTGCCTTCATTTTTTTCTATAAATATTTATAGAGAAATTTATCCCAACATAATCTTAATATTTTAATCTTATGGAAAAATTTTAATATTTAACTTTCAATGGATAAAATGACTAATCCATTAATTTTTTGTTGTATTTGACCCTCTTCCTCTTTATTTTTTCTAAACTAAATTCATATTTTCTATTTGAAATTTTATTATATTATTAAACTTTATAAAGTATAAGAATAAAATAAAATGAAAATACAAAAAATATAAATAAAAAATGTTGCAAAATAAATAACAAAAAAATGATAGAATGGTAGAGCTTGGAAATAAAAAGAATTATACATGGATATTATCTATTATGACACCTTAATATTAGTTATCTACTATCAAAATCATTTTATTCATTTTAAGACTACTCCAAATGAAAATATTAAATTTTATATTTAACCGTTATTTTCCTCTATTAACATTCAAACTTTCAAATTTATCTGTTAATATTACTCACTAATTAATACTATTGTAAATATTGTTGCAATGATTATTGGCCAATAATATGATAATTTTATAAATTTGTAATTCTACACTTGCACACTTTAAAGCCTTGACATTTGTTTCATTAAACAAAATATGGCTTTGTTACTTGACGTGAATTAATGGTTGCCGCCGTATTGAATTAGTATATAATAAAATCACTGTAGTTTTAGTGGACCTAAGGAAATAACCTACTTCGACTTGTCGTAAAAGTATGGCTTTGCATTGAGATGACCTAAACATAGGTGTCACAATCTAGTAGCATCATCATTAGACTCAACAAATGTAACTTAATCTAAAATTATGCTCTCCACTACTACAAAATTACTTTTTTATGACATGCATTCTACATCGGTTATACGCAACCGCCTTAGAATGTTACGCAGTGACAATTTTGTAATTAAGAAGAATTTATAACACACATTCTAAGATGGTTTTACAAAACCATATTAAAATTTACTAGGGGAAACCTAAACGATAATGGATTTATATATAGAAACGTCGCTATTTTTCTTCCATGCCAACAGTCGCGTGTACTTTAATTTAAAATTCCTAATCCTTTAACTAGAACCCTTCACTCTCTCGAGCTTCCCTTGACTCTTGCTTTGGCCACTAGCTCACGCCCGCACAAGAGCATCACCCGCTTCCACGACGAGCTCGATGTCGTCCTCGACTGCCACTTCCTTGCCCTGTCACGCGTATTCGTTGGTGGCATCTACATTGGCGCCCTCGTCCCCGCCCTCCTAACCTGCCTCCAACACATCTCTGCCACCGACCTCCGCCACCGCGCCCTCTCCCTCCTCCTCCACCTCTCCCTGGACAACGACGCCAAGGTCAGCCTCGTCGTCGAGGGCTTCCTCTCCCCCGCCGCCCCCTCCGACTGTCGCGCCCTCGCCGCCACCCTCCTCACCAGCCTCGTCGTCCTCCACGTTAACAAGGCCACCATCGGAGCCTTCCCGGGCTCCATCCACGCCCTCGTGACACTTCTCCACGACATATAGGGAAGGGAAAGAAAAGAAGCCGCCACGGCGCTCTACGCCCTCTGCTCCTTCCCTGATAACCGGCGTAAAGCGGTGGAGTGCGGCACCGTTCCCGTTCTGCTTCAGAGCGCCGATTCTTGACTTGAGAGGAGCGTTGAGGTTATTGGGGTTTTGTCAAAATCAAAGAGGGGAGGGAGCAGATGGAACAGTTTCGCGGGTGTGTGCAGATTCTTACGCGTGTTTTCAGGAATGGAAGCTCCAGGGGAGTTCAGTATGCAGCTAGTGGATTGTGCCGGTGCTTTCAATAACTTTGGCTGTAATGGTGGCTTTCCATCCCAATCCTTTGAATACATTAAATACAATGGTGGCCTTGACACAGAGGAAGCATATCCCTACACCGGAAAAGATGGTGTCTACAAATTTACAGCTAAAAACGTTGTTGTTCAAGTCATTGACTCTATCAAATTTACACTCATTGATGGGACATTAATAAATATGAATTTGTGTGGCAGGATGTAAATCATGCTGTTCTTGCTGTTGGGTATGGAGTTGAAGATGGTGTTCTGTATTGGATCATTAAAAATTCATGGGGAAGCAACTGGGGTGTCAATGGTTACTTCAAGATGGAATTAGGGAAGAATATGTGCGGTAAGGATCCACAGGACCTAAATTCTTAAAGAATAATTAAATTTGATTGGTTATTTTGTATGCATTTCGAAGGTTTTAAAGGAAAATAGTCTCACACTAATTGTCTATCAATTCCAATTTTCTCTTTATTTTAATTAGATCTGCAACTTTAGCTTCGTGGTTAGTTACACCCTCCAATACACCTTGTTCATTATGACATCCACTGCTTTTATATGCTCCATTTGAACTGAAATACTTGGATTGTTATACAAGCCTTTGTTTGAGTTGCTGGGTAGCTGCCTATGGCAATTGGAGATGATGAGAAATTATATTTTTGGTATGTTGTTTGTTTCTTGTTGCTTTTAAGACATCGGTTGTCAGCCTGCAATTTAGTTACATTTTAGCTTGATGAAGGCATGTAGTGGTACTAGGGAAGAAAAGCTAGTAAAAGTTCTCTAGTAAGATCACTTTCAGTGGTACTAGGTTCTTCTGAATTTGCTTTGTTAATTCATGTGCTGCTATTTTAGTCATGTTATCAATGGCATTAGCTGATACTGATGTGGTCGTTGACATCGCATTGTTGTGCTACACATTCATAGCATACCAGCCTTTCAGAAAAGCAAGCCAAATTTCTTTTAGGCTATGTTTTTTTTTTTTATGAAATTAGGAAGGAAGAGCAGTGAGAGAAAAAGTGAGGTTCATTATCTCTTCCTCTTTTAGTTTTTCATAAATAAATAAAATATTGTTTAAGGATACGCGTGTGTGTGGGTCTGCATCTAGAGAGAGATCGCATAAACAATGGGCTTCATTGGGATAGTTTTGAACCAGCCAAATGATTGAGCCCAGATCTACACCATGACAAATCAAGCTGAGAGAGTTACTTTAATGAATTTTGGACAAAACAAATCATGACAAGTTTATTAATATAATCTACCTTTGGAAAGAAGAAATAGAGAAAATAGGAAATCAATGATTACTTTTCAACCCAAGGTGCTGTTATTGTTGCTTCAACTCTTCAAATAGTACTAGGCTTTAGTGGCCTTTGGCGTAATGTTGCAAGGTTGGTCTCAGGTTCTTAGTAAGTAGCTGCATTATATTTTGATGGTCTTAATATTTGGTTGAAAAATGTCTGAATTGAAATGTGTAATGTAGATTCAGGGCATGTTTTGCCATGTATGCTCATTGTCAGTTGTTACTCTGAATTGAAATTGTTAGAAGTACATAATATACTGACATGTTGGAGTGATTTGTGCGATGTAATTTGTATCAACAATGTAGTCCCTATGAACTGAATAGATCAAAAGAACTTACCATTCCTGCAATAGAGTGTAATATTCCCAAGTGATGTAAGTCCAACTTCTTTCTTTAGGTTCTTGAGTCCACTTTCAGCAGTCCCTTTGGTATCTCATGTTGGTTTTGGGCTTTATGAGTTGGGCTTTCCTGGGGTAAGTACATATTTAAATTGCTTGGGTTCAAAGCTAATATATTAAAAAAATTCAATATTGATCCCAGGCTTGTGTGTAGGTTGCTAAATGTATAGAGATTGGACTGCCAGAGCTTATATATTACTAGTATTTGTTTCGCAGGTAGAGTTCTTTAGAGTGTCAAAAACTCTTAGCATCATGATCTCACTTCATTTTATTCACTTGATTTCTTTACTTTTTATGGCATGATGGCTTTTATGAAACTTTTTTAAATAACAGTTGTTGGTTTTCAGGCAGTTTGTACCCCATGTGCTACATTAAGGAAAACATGTCTTTGATCGGTTCGTTGTTTTATTTACAATTGCAATTGTGTGGTTATATGCTTACCTGCTCACTGTTGGAGGGGCATACAATCATGCTGCACCTAAAACACAGTCAACCTGTCGCAAAGGCTGTTTGAACAAAAAATAAAATACACGTTTGTTATATGTCCGGTACCTATGCAGACTGTTTCAGCTTAATGAATTGTTCCTTACAGAGCCTCAAAAGTCTAGGATTTATCATTACTATGTACTTGTCTTTCTCTGGTGCATGTGAACAACAAATTACTGAGCATCAGTCCAAGTTCAAAGATGGAGAAGATATACCTCCTTTAGTGGGATGCTACATACTTGTCGCTCTCTCTGCCATAGTGTTATTTATTTTTATTTTTAAAAGGCACTCTCTCTGATAAATTTTAGGGAGTTTTCGTTTTATTTGTCAGTCATGTTTTAGCTCTATAAAGAGAAATAAATAACATGCTTGTAATTTGTGAGCTTGTTTTCAGATTTTTTTTTTCTTGCATATTCTTTCAATATAACAACAATTTTCTTGATTATGTATGAAACAGATTGGTTTTAGTGCTCCTCAAGGTTGTGGAAAGACAACCCTTGTCTTTGCTGTTGACTATCTTTTCGAAGTGATTGGCAGGTAAGCTCTGAACTTTGAAGTAACTGTGATCTTAAAATTATCCTTCATTCTGTTGACTATAGAAAAAGGTTTTTAATTAACAAAATTCCAGGTAAGCTCTATAGATGATTTGTATTTGACGGCTGAAGGTCAGGTATCTGCTATTTATATTTGTCTTCACAATTGTAGCTTCTCTTGTTATTGTTTCTTTGGCGTGATGGGTTTATAACTTTTTATTGAGTGTTTTGACATGGATGAGGAAAAAAAAGAAGGAATAATAATAAAGGCGATTGTAACCAGCAGGAAAGTTTGATTTTGAAGATATATATGGAAAACATCTTCAATTTGCTTGTATATTTGTTGGTTTTTTACTGTCAAAAATAATGAATTTGCCTACTCTAAGTGTGGAAAACGTCTTCAATTTTAGATTTGCCTTACTGAGAAATTTTTTGAATATATATATATATATATATATATATATATATATATATATATATATATATATATATATATATATATATATATATATATATATATATACACGTAACCAATATGCAACTTGAAGCTATATATTTAGTTTAGCAAATTGATGAGGACATGACCAAGAGCAAGGGCAAGGATCCACTTGAAGGACTTGGAGGACCTATGACAAGGGCTAGAGCAAGGAAAGCCAAGGAAGCTCTTCAACAAGTGCTGTCCATACTATTTGAATACAAGCCCAAGTTTCAAGGAGAAAAGTCCAAGGTTGTGAGTTGTATCATGACCCAAATGGAGGAGGACTAAATGACACCACTTTGTCTCAATTTTTAGAGTGTTTAGTTTGTCTAAATAATGGCCCAATCCTTGTAAAGTTGGCTGACCAAAAATATGTTTTGGGTTAATCAATTAAAAGGGCTTTAGTTAGGTTTAGTTCAAGTTGTAATAAGGGCCCAATTGGCAACCTAGGCATCAGCCTTTTGGGAGACCAAATGGTGGCTGACTTGTTGGCTGTTGGGGGTGACTTTTGGTTGCCACAATTTCAGTTACACTCAGCCATTAAGTTTTTTTTAATTCCCTAGGTTAATGGCATTAAGTTATTTTAATTCTAGGTTAGTGGGTCATTACTAAAATCTGATGTAAAGCTTCTATATAAGCTGAACCATTTTATCAATAGACACAAGTGGAGTTTTATTCAGAAAATTAGAGTTTATCTCTTTTATCTTAGTGAGAGTGATTCTCCTAAATTCTTGACTGATTCAAGAACACCTTGGCTGTATCAAAGGACTTTCACAACCTTTGTGTGTTGCCTTGCTGGAAAGAGTGATTCTTTCCTTCCTTTCATCATCACCCTTGTTCTTTCAAACCACAATTCCAGAAAATCCACCTCTGCCCAGAATTATCTCGTGGCCATAACTCCCATTTTACGCACTCAAATTAAGTGATTCTTGAGCCTAAATTGAATTTCAAAACGAGATCTTTCACCTCGTTTTGGAATCACCTCATTTGGAGCCCTGTAGCTTCAGTTATTGCCATTTCTATATTTCTGTCCAGCCACCACTTAACCTACGTTTTACCATCCCATTCATCCATTTTATGCCAAGAACCACCTTATTAAGACCCACGAAATTAGCCACCTTATTTTCCATCCTTTCCTTAATCAATTTCCGCATTTTCCATCAAGGTTTAATCCTAGACGATCCTAAGTCAGCCCTTGTGCCATGTGGGTTCATATCACAAATACTGTGAGAATCTATAATTATTATACTCAATTGATTAGTGGTAAGTTAGGAATCAAAATATTTGATAGACTGTAGACTATCAAAATATCATTCTTTGAATTAAGAAAAAAATGGAGAAATTAATTGTTATAAATAAATTAAAGAGAAACTAAAATTATGAATTATTTAAAATAAATTGCCAAAAAATATAATTTAATTAAAAAGAGAGTAGAAAATCATACTGTATTGAATATGTTAATTGCATATGTGTGGAATGGGTAATTTTCCTAATCTATTGACCTATTGTCAATAAACCATATACACTTGGGTATCAACCAACTTCAGTTATCCAATTAAATTTTGGAGGGTTAGCTAGGTACCTATCTCTATCAAAATTTTAAGAAAAATAAAATCTTTGCCACGTGCATAAACAATTTTTGGAATACAATATTCAAAATGGGCCATGCTTATGCTGAGTTACTAACTAGTACTTACTTTTGTTCCTCCTTTTTTTTTCTTCCTGCACTCAAAATTATTCTGATTCTGATTGGATTATCATAACTAGCCTACCTACACACTCTTTTGCCGTTTGATTTCCTTTTTATAGGTGTATAATTAGAATTTCTGTGTGTTATTACTCGCTCATCTTCCATATAAGATCTAATTTTAGTAAGAAGAAGCAAGATTTGCATGGAGATCCAAAAAATAATTGATGTCTACGGTGGAGATATGTTATTGTATAAGAAGAAGCAAGATTTGCATGGAGATCCAAAAAATGATATTTTAATATCTCTTTTCATAAAACTAAAAAAATGATTAATTAATTTTAATTATTTTAAAATAAAATATAAATAAATATTAGAAAGTGGACTCATTATGAGACCTAAAACAATAATTTAAAATTATAAAATTTAATCTTCTATTAGAACAAAAAATTAAATAAAACATTCAAAGTTATATAACACTACAAGATCCAACAAAAAATTGACTAGGATTATAAAACTTAATCTTCTATTGCACATGTTTTTAGTTTAATTGTATTTGACTCACTCAACTGTCTTTATTTGTTGGTAAATATTGTTAAATTTTGGTTAAGCGTACATTTTAGTTTCACCAATAATATTTGTTTTTAATGTATTTATACATAATGTAAAGCTTAGTGTGATATTGTTATTTTTTTATGTACGAAAGTTTATTGCCATTTATAAATATGATGTAATGTGGTTGATAGATAATATTATTTATGAATTTGATCATTGGTCTTTATGTTTAAGAAAACATGTATCAAAAGAAATTAGTTTCTCAAACGAATCTCACATTGAGAGAAAACATGATGTGTTGTGAATCTTTGATAACGAATTTGTAGAAGTTAGTTCTCGGAAAAAAAAAATATCATTGTAAAATCATGTAGATCAGTACTTATTATTTTATTGGTTTGTTACTTATTATTGTGCTGACTAACTTGAAAGCCCAATATTGATCATTAGACAGCCCAACATTATTTGGTGAACTTTGGCCAATGTTCAATTTGACCAATATCGTGACTAACATTCGTTAAAGGTGATGCTATTAAAATAAATAGTATATATTGTTTATCTATTCGTTAAAGGTGACTAACTGACTAATTGAAATTTTTTGTACCTTGTTGGATTCACTTTTTTCATTTCAGTGATTTGAATAAACCTTTCTCTGTTTTGTATTGTATTTATATGTTTATATATTGTTTACAATCATTACAGACTCGGATATGGCTTGAGGCGATTCTCTGGGAGAAGAAATATGATATGGATGTTTATATATTGCTGTCAAGAGGTAATTTTGCAATTTATTAGAACTGGTACTTACCTATTGTAATTGTTAATTAAATAAAAAACATCTTATTATATACAATGCACAAGTAACAAGTTAACTAGTTATGAAAATATGTTAATTTAGTTTTTAAAATTATGAAAATTTACTTCTATATTATAAATTTACTTCTAGGCTGAGATGTTTCTTTCAATAAAAGTCATGTTAATTTTTTTTAACACTAATCTTAATATGATTTTTTTAAAATTCTCACTAATACCTAGTTTACGTGCTTGCGGTAGAATGAGCGATGTATTTATTTTAAAAACGATGGGAGCTTATGACTTATATACTATAAGAGTCGTGGGGATTACGATAACAGAGTAGTCTATATATATATATATATATATATATATATATATATATATAACTACCATACAGTGTATTGGTGGGAATTATATTTATAATTAGATTAGTCTATTTATAATATCAGCTGGGTTTTCTTCTTTCAGCGCATGGGGCACACGAAGCAGCCTAGTGATGAGAGAATCCATCGATGGTACTTGATCTTCAACAAGAACTTGATCACGCACATGATCAAAGTCTGAATGGAGACTCCTCAAGATAAGAACCATATAGAACTTATCCAGCTTTTTATTCACTTCTTCCAGCGAATCAGCCACAAGGAACTTCTTCAACTCTTCCACTGCAACCCGAGCTTTACCTATGTGTGCAATCATGCCATGACTGATTTGTTTGAGGGTTGTGACCTTCATAGTTGCATTAAACAAACTCTGAATATAATTGGAAAAGATTTCTCGGGCCTTCTTCCAAAAAGGAACAACATGTTTTGAATGATCTAAGGATCTCCAAAACATCTGCCTCGACTGATTGCCATAAGACAGCGCATAGCTGATAATCCAGCTTTTCCCACTCAGATTTTCTGTCACTTGGAACAGTATCAATACCTTTTTCCAAGTGGTTATGGTGTCCTTGGCCGAGAAACCACAGCTCAACCGAAGCAGACCAAGACAAATAGTTCTTCCAGTTTAGTTTTGCAGTCGTGATAGTTGGGGTTCCAGAAAAGGAGAAGGCAAGTCCAGCAGAAGTCATTTCTGATCAATGACAAAAACCCTAACGGAAAAGGGTAGAACTAAGCACAAGCTAACACACGAGCTTGCTGAAACGAAAAACCAACACTTGGAACACACTCAGGAGGGGCCGACGAAGCTGCTGGGACAACTCGGGCAAGCTTTCGATGACGACACGGCGGCGCGTGGACTTCACGTGCCGGAAAACACGCGAGACTGTAACGGCGCGTGGCGGCGCGTGGGAGCTTCGATGGCGGCCGGAGACGACGGACGGCGGCGAACAGAACCCGCTCTGATGCCAACTTGAAGCTTTGATATTTTAGTGAGTAAAAAAGTTAACTCACTTAGCTTAATTTTATTGCCTTTAACACACATACATATATACACAATACAAGACTTGATGAGAAAACAGCTTGATGGGACATCACAATGTTGTCTTCTGAAACAAACTAAACAGAAAATAGAAGCAAGCATGTATACACATAATTTAACAAATGTAACCTATTTGTTTACTTGTGTCTATTCTGATTGAGTGTGTGAAAATAATATTGGAAATTGGATAGATAATTTTTTGGTTATTGGATCAAACGAGGGTTGTTATGATTTTAGCAATGGTATTTGGGAGGAATGACTTTCGTGATAAGTGTTACTAATGACTTTTTAATTCATCAGCGGATAATGGATGTACGAGTGGGGAGATAAATTTTTCTTAAGAGAGAGAAATGTTATACGTGTGTCAAGAAAACCGATCCGTATGGATTATCTGCTTTGAACTTTTGGTGGAAAGGGGATAATATAGATGGATTGAATCTAATTGAATTCTGTTTCCCGAAAAATGTAGTTGGTTTGTAGTTAAGGGAGCTGTAACCTATAATTATGGCTTGACAGGATTTGTTCAGGATTCACAAGTGCACCATTTTTCAAATCTTTATGCTTATCATGACTTGCTTGGGCTATGAGCTGTGAGGAAATTTGGGTGGTTGTTGGCTGTGATGCTTGCATATATAAGCTGCATTTTTATCATACTGGCAAAGATATTTTTAATCATATTATCTCTGCAACCTAATCATGCAGATTTATGAAATTGTACTCTATTTGTCCTTGGCTATGTTGAATTATGTGTATATGGAATAATTTGTGGAAAATGTGTTTCCTTCTCTTTTTAGGCTTAGTAAATAAAAAAAGAAACATCACTCGGTTTAATTGATGAGGGACCACTAAGGCAAATAATCGAAGATCCAATAAATGTCATAATTTTTATAATTTTATCGGTGAACTTGTGCGCTGAACTCTAACTTTATGCAAATAGTCATTAACTCATAGTTTCTCCTACTTGATTGTGACAACTGTAGTTAGATCATAAAGTATTTTTGTACCGAAATTCTTTAGCTGGTTTTGTTTTTAGTTTGTATAAAGATAAAGGTGCTTAAGTTTTGGGTTGATGTTGGATTTGCAGAGCAAGGCTAAAGAGATGGTGATGCTAGCAGAGAAAATGAGGCTAAAACTTTTGTCTGGCTCAAATTCTCAAACCAATGCGACTAATGATGAGGAGATGGGTTCAAAGGAAGAGATGCAAGATTGGTTATTGAGTGTTGGTATTATATCCCCTGTTACCAAAGAGTCTGTGGGTGCTTTGTATCATCAACAACTTTCTCGTCAGGTTGTCTTATCACTCCTCCTCAATCATGCATTACTATCTTAGTAATCAAAAGATCATGCAAATTGTAAGACATGTTTTAAGAAAGATATTAATAATTATTACTATTATTATTATTATTGGTCTTTTTTCCTTAAAATTTAAAAGTTTGATTTGATCACGATTGAAGATTTTTACCATGCAACCTTTTGTTCCTGCTATTTTTATTGGGGGCATTCTCATGACTCATATTGTTCAGTTTCTGAAAAAAAAAGTCCGCAGAAGATTGGAATATCCTGGATTAATTGAAAAAAAGAAAATATGCTCTTCGTGTACATAAAGCTATGGTTTAAATCATGATGAATGAAAAAGATTGTCAGACAGTGTATCTATTCCTCTGCATTGCACAATATTGGTCTTTGGGCTCAATTGTTATGCAAGAACCTTAAAAATGTTCTCCTATTCAGTCTTTCATACCTGGGGATATGAGTTGTTGATTTGATATCTTGCTAACACCTACAGACTGTGTGCGTATCATTTTATATGTTTTTCTCATTTGTATAAAAGTACTAAGAAAAATATGGCCTTTATTTATTTATGTTATAGAGTTAACCAATGGTCATGTGACTAATTGCCTTTTGCTAGTTTTCTATTTGTTTAAAATAATCTAATCTGTCCTTGTTAATGTTTAGTTGGCAGATTTTGTTAAAGTTCCACTTGAGAAAGCTGGGGGAATTATCAATCTTATTGATATATATTGTCTCTTCAATCATGCTTGTGGCATAGGTTTCAATATTGTCTGTGTTCCCTCTGACATGATTTTCTTTCAAGTAGTACATTTTTTGAATTAATGCTTCCCTTCTTTTGATTGTTTAATAAACAGAATTGATCTCACCTGATGATTTGTTGCAAGCATCTTCTCTGTGGGAGAAGTTTGATGTGTATGTTTTACATTATCTTCTATTTAAATTACTTCTGTTACTGTGATTCGGTAAATTAGTATAGACTTGGTGAGTAGGTGACTTCATTTCATTCTCCATTGAATTCATGGTAGATAAAATTGAGATTCAAATTGTAAAATCGCACAATTTTATGATTTTAATCCCTCTGAATGACTCAGATAGCACATGGAATTGTAGTTGGAGTAAAATTGTTTTATTCCCAATTCAAGTTGTAAAATTGTGATTTTATGATTTCTCAAAACTGACCCAGTTGCGTTTTCAACCTGGTTTTGTTTTTTTTACCTGCTTTTAACGTTAGTGATCTTCAAAGATACTGCTTCTTTGTTGACTGGAAACCCTAGTTGAAGGACAAAGCTTCTACTTCTGCTTCATGATGACTCCTAACCACTGTTATACTCCCTCTGACCTCTATCTGAGTCATCTGCCTCCCACCATTGCCGTTTGAAGTTTTATTCTCTGCACCAGTCACCATTTTTTCTCTGTTCTATTCTTTGTTTGAATTTCTTCTCTGTTTCGTACTGTTGACAACCCAATTGTTTGTGTTAGGAACTACGATTCTAATTCTAAGCAGAAATAACAAAGGAAAAGCTATAGTGGAAATTTCTCATATTCTCATTTCAATTCTGGATACATATTTATAAGCAGCACAAGCTAAATGGTGCTTGTGTCCCTCTGTGAGTGCGCTAAATTGTAATAACAGAATTGAACAGATTGTTATAACAGAATTGGTTAAGGAAATCTAGAAATATTCTTGTACTTGTCCTTAGCCTAGTGCTGTCCCCTCATACGTAATCACAAAGATAATTGGGCCTCTTGATGTTCCTGCTTGGTCTGGTATCAACCCTCTCTGTATTGCTATCAGCACCCTCCGCTGGGAAAAACAACCTTGAGTCCCAATATCTCCAGTATTTAGCCATCCATCTTCATCAATGGGACCCCTAACACAAATTTCCCCACGGGGATTGGGCTGATCATCAGATGTATAGTTCATTTCTGGAACATCCACAAGTTTTATATCACAGGCTACATTAGGAGAGCCAACAAGGTTGTCATCCTCATCAATGCAACTTATAACACAAGACTCTCCGTCATTGCATATCCTTCAGTCATCCGACAACCAAGGCAAATCTTCCAAAATTCCATGAAATCGGGTGATAAATGTGAGGCACCTAATGCCATAACTCGAACTCGTCCTCTAAGCTTCTTTTTTATCTTGTTGAAAACTAATCTGTCCCACATAGGAGATGGGTTCGTCCCATGCAATAAAGCCCGCCTTTTAACATTTTAGGCAATATTAAATAGTCTCTCCTTCAGACCACCAGATGTTTTAACAGCATTAATGATACCAGCATATATTCTGTTATATAGCCGAGGAACACTACAAAAGACAGTAGGTTTTAGAGCAGCTATGTCATCCATTAATTTCATACTATCCCCCTGGTAGAATTCCACTGCAATGCCAAAATGTACTGTCATGACCTGGTTTGCTTGCACATAAATGTATTCCAAAGGGAGACAGGATAGATAAACATCAGAAGGGTCGAATTTCTCATCTCTAGTACTCCTAGCAACACTTGCAATAAAGTTGCCATGGGTTGAGATAGCACCTTTTGGGGTTCCAGTTGTACCACCTGTATAGAAAATGGTTGCAATGCCATCAGGTTTTGGTGGACAAAAGGGCTGAAGGTTGTTGCATCCCTGATTAAGAAGCTTTGAATTTGTAATAATGTGAACTCCAGTTGACGATGGAACTGATGGAATTCGATCATCCATACCTCCAACTACCATGATTAGATGTACAGTTGGAATATCTGACAAGTAGCTCAGCAATAATTTTAATGTTTGAGGTACACAAAATATAACTTGCACAAATGAGTATGCAGAGCAAGCATGATCAACAATGAGCCACTCAGGTCTGTTAATAAAATACAACCCAATACTAGAGCCCTTTTGGATTCCATAATAAATCAAACCAGAACCTATTGCTGACCGGGGCATACCTACTTCTCCATATGTCATCCATTTGTACTCCCGAACAGTTCCATCAAGACGGACACGTGTTCCCCGATATTTGTAGTCTTGAAAGGTGTCAACTGAGCACACAAAATTATTGTGCAGGGTACTAATTTCAGGATGATTAGGAAACTTGGTCACCAGCTGCAGAGGAGATCGTATAGATCTGTAAACATTCCACCTTCCTGTTTGTAATTTCTCTAGGAGTACAACACTATACCCCTGTTCTGCATCACTTTCAGCACAACTGTAAAGATCAGTTGAGGAGGAATCCAACACCTCAACCGAACGTGGAGCGCGATGCATGTTTTTATCATATGGAGACTCATCAAATTCTCCGTTAAGGAGAATTTTTCTAAGATATTCTTTTGCCAATCCAATAATATGCATGAAAGCGGTCATGGCATCAGCAACTGAAGCCAAGTTTGTTGGCAATTTTTCCAAATCAGGCATATTATTAGCCATCTTCTCATTGATCTTTTTCACTATTTCTGGCAACATTTTAGATGTGCTCATAGCCTGTATTTGAACCTGAACCAGTTTCTGTGCTAAAACTGAAACACCCACAATAGACTTGTCAATTTTGAAAAGAAGTGGATGGAACTCGAACAACTTTTGTTCTTCCACCCTAGCATCCTCATAAATTTCATCATCAATGCGGTTTCGGACACAAACATAGCCAAGACCAATATTGACTTCATCAACTGTAACTTTCTCTAACAAGCCTTCAGGAGACTTGGCAGTATTTGTCACCACAGCCAAAGTCCTGAGCCCAGTGTTGTCAACACTTTGAGACATCCAAATGGACTCACAAGTAGTAAAATCAGCACTAACAGAGAAAACATTCAGTAAAATGTTTTCTTCCGGCTTTATATACTCCATGATCATATCCTTAATCTGGTCATAAATATTCTCAAGGTGTCCATGAACTGGAACCTGAGTTATACTAGGAAGATCAACCGTAGAAAGATCAGGAATGCCATTCTTATTCACCAACAATGTCAAATGGTTGTTGGAAATCCCTTTGCCATGGCCAGCATGCTCATCTTTGGCAGCATTTATGGCCTGAGAAACGTGTGCTTCATCTGTTGAAAAGGTCTTGCCATAGAACTCCAACACAAGCTCTGGGGTTGGAAGAGGGTGATTCCAGAGCCTAATATCTAAGGGTACCCTAGTGCAACACGTGGCAGACTAATACCAGCCAAAGATTCAAGAACACTAGATTTACCTAAAGATTGATCGCCAACAACATCAATGGAAGGAAGCTGAATCTCATGCATCTTCATGAGAACCATTGAAGAAATTTCCTTAGCAGCGAACTGATTGTCCTCACCTTTGTATTAGACCACAATCATAGCTTTGTCAGGAGGCCCAGGGATAGCCTTAGATGGCCATAGCTGCATATCACTCCGAGTGGAGGCATCACAAAATCTCTTTCCACTCAAACGCTTAGCATCGAAGATGGTATTGACGGGGTTCATGGCAACCTGGTCCTTGGCGGCGTCATCGACCAAACATTCGGTGAAAAGAACCATCTCCTTTTCCAGCCATGGGGAGTGGAGTCGGCATGGGTGTGTGGCTTTGTTGTCTGGCTACGGGGCATGGAAGCAAAGTTAGCATGAGAAGCATATTGGGCATGGGTGCATTTGGTGGAGGTGACGTAGGAGAAGAGGGTGCCGGAGTGAGAGCAGCAAGACAATCTAGGATGGAGTCAAGCTTGCCATTCAAAGCGCTTTGGGCCTGGGAAAATGCGGTGTAGTTCTAGGTTAAGGTGGTAGAGCCCTGGGTGAGACGAGTCACTGCTTCAAGTTGGTCAATGGTGGGCTGACAGATATTGTGTTCTGGCATGGTGAGGTAGAGGAGGAGGAGGCTGGTCAGACCAATTGTTAGTGTTGAGAGCTGTATGTCTATATTAAGAATTAATTAGACAACTGGATGTTTATTTTTGCAATTAATTTTCTAGAAGATTGAATAATTCGGATCAAGATCATATTATTCCAATTTTGATATGCTTTTATTATTATTTTGGGTCAGAATCAAATCTCTCTTATTTGATCTGATCCCTTTTTATTTACTTTTCTTTCTGCATTTATTATGTAATTGGTAGCCTTGCCTATATATGTAAATCTTTTATTCCTAAATAATATACAAGAATTATTCTTCCTCTCCTATTGTTTTTCTCCCCAGCAATCCCTAAAATCACATGGTATCAGAGCTTCGACTCTAATCTTGTGGTATCTTGCCATGGAAAAAAACGTTGCGACTGGAGAAAATTCCTCCACCACTTCTACGAATTCTGGTGGTAATGAAACTGTATCATCCCCTATCATATCTGATTCTCTGTCCATGGGTACCAATTTACAGCTTGTAAAAATTATGTTGAATGGGCTCAATCCGTGAAACTGGCCCTTGATGGCAAGGGAAAGTTGGGCTACCTGATAGGAGACACCTCTCAACCAGGAGTGACCGACCCCTCTCTCCCAAGATGAAAGTAAGAAAATTCACTAATCATCGCATGGCTGATCAACTCAATGGACTCTTCCATTGGGAAGTCATACTTATTCCTCCTAACTGCAAAAGATGTGTGGGAGGCCGTCCGCGATTGCTATTCTGATCTAGAAAACTCTTCTTAGATTTATGAACTTAAGACTTAGTTGTGGCAGTCCAAACAAGGAGACAAGGATGTCACAACCTTTTACAATCTCATGGTTACTCTCTGGCAGGAGCTGGACCAGTGCTATGAGGATGATTGGGAAAATCCCAATGATGCAACCAGGTTCAAGAAGAAAGAAGAGAATGATAGAGTTTACATGTTTTTAGTAGGTTTAAATCAAGAACCGGATGAGGTGCGTGGTATAATTTTGGGCAGAAAACCACTGCCGTCAATGCGAGAAGTGTTCTCTGAAGTTAGGAGGGAGGAATCCAGGAGGAAAATCATGCTGCGAAACTCTAATGGTACAAAGATGCAAGATGCTGAAAGTTCAGCCCTGGTTGCAAGAGGACACGAACCAGAAGGAGAAAAAAAGAAGTGACCTTGGTGTGATCATTGTAGAAGACCATGGCACACTAAGGAAACCTACTGGAAACTCCATGGAAAACCACCCAACTCAAAAAAGAAACCAACTGGAGAGGGTCGGGCTTTTCAAACCTCGAATGCTGAAAATGTGGAGCAGAAAGGCAACTCTGAGTCATCTCCGTTCACTAAGGAACAACTAGAGCACATGCATAAACTCTTTACCACAAAAATGTCAGTGACTTCATCCTCTTCTTTGGCTCAAAAAGGCATCTCTTTCTCTGCTGCTCTCCTTAGTTCCAAACCTGATTCCAAAGCACCATGGATCATCGATTCTGGAGCCTCTGACCATATGACAAACTGTTCAAAATTGTTTTCCACATATAGTCCTTGTGCAGGTCACAAAAAGGTCAAAATAGCTAATGGTACCTTTTCTACTATAGCTGATGTTGGTTCTATT
This sequence comes from Glycine soja, assembly GCF_004193775.1. Classification (NCBI taxonomy): domain Eukaryota; kingdom Viridiplantae; phylum Streptophyta; class Magnoliopsida; order Fabales; family Fabaceae; genus Glycine; species Glycine soja. The sequence continues at coordinate 40,169,551 of NC_041016.1, read as the reverse complement.
CCTGTATCTAAAACTTTAACCCTTCACAATGTCCTTCATGTTCCCAAATTTATCATGTAATTTGTTGTCTATAAGTAAATTAACACAGGACTTGATTTGTTTGGCTATTTTTTATTCCTCTACATGTATATTTCAGGAGTTGAGTTCAAGGAGGATGATTGGCAGTTCTAAAGAGGTTGATGGTCTCTATTTCTTTGAAGATGAGTCTAGTCCTAAGGAGAAACTCCACTAAAATTGTCTCAATTCAATTATGATTCATGAAGATGAAGAAATAATGCTATGGCATTATCGGCTAGGTCACCCCAATTTTTTGTATTTGAAGCATTTATTTCCTGATCTCTTTAAAAATAAAAATCCAAATTTGTTTTCTTGTGAAATTTGTCAATTTGCAAAACATTATTGTTCCTCTTATTCCTGTAAGGATTATAAACAATTTAGTCCATTCACCTTAATTTATAGTGACGTTTGGGGACCTTGTCAGGACCCTAAATGATGCAATCCTATCCCGCAAGGGCATTGGATAGAAGACTCCAAGTAGATTGGGCCAGAGATGCAAGAGAAGGCCCTAGGGTTTTCATGAGCCTTAGGGTAGATTTCGGGCCCATGGGCTAAGTATGAGTCCACTTATCTTTGTACATATTAGATTAGGATTTCATTATTTTTTGTCCTTGTATTTAGAGCTCCATAATGTAGGTAGGGTACCCTAGAAATATAGGATTTTTCAGCCCTTGTATTTTAGGGCACCTGGACTAGTTTTTGTATTAGGGGTAGTTTTGTAATTTCACATGCATTAAGTGAATATTTGATGTGTGTGTTGGGAAATAAATTTAATTGAATTGAGCGAAGCCCAATCCAATTAAATTTTAGAGGGGGAGGTGAGCATTTGCTTGCTACACTCCATTGTCACATCGTATAGTCACACTTTGTGCACGTCCTTCATGCTTTACATGCTTCATGACACCTAAGCACACTTAGTGGAAAATCTTTTACTTGATCTTGGATTAGTGAACTGAAACATATCTAAAATTCACTAATCATAATTAGTAAAATTTTGGCTCCACAAATTCAAGTGAAATTTGAATAAAAAATCAAATTTCTCTCCAATTTTGTATGACACTTGGGCTATAAATAGAGGCTACGTGTATGCGTTTTTCCAACTTTGATCATTTGAGAATTAAACTTCAAAGTTCATACCTCTTTTGAGGCACTAAATTTCATGCTCCTTCTCTTCCTCTCCCTCCATTCATCTTCTTCTACCTTCAAGCTCTTATCCATGGCTTCTTATGGTGGGGAGCTTCTTCTAGACTCATCTTCTCCTTGAAGTGGCATCTCCAATCATCTTTCTCCTTCTCCATTCCGTTGCAATCAGACCTCAAGAAGCAAAAGACTTCATTGATGAAAAAGATCCAATGCCTACAAGCTCCAATGGAGCTACATCATGTGGTATTAGAGCTAGGTTCCTTTGTGGGCTTAATATGAAAGTGAGGGACAAGGTTGAACTCCTTTCATATAGGGACCTAGATGAACTAGTCCATATTTGTATAAGAGTCGAGCAACAACTTAAAAGAAAGCATTCTTCAAAATCTTATGCCTCTCATTCTTATCCAAGAAAGGACCAAGCCCATGGAATTTTGGGGGCTGCACCTTCAAAACCCAAGGAAGATAAGGGTAAGTGATGTGCCATCATTTTCTTCTATTTTCAAAACCCTTTTTGCACCATTTTAATTACGGATTGGTCTTAATTGTCAATTAATCAGGCAGTTTTATTATTTGGGCTCATTTAGCTAATTTGATGTTTTTAATCTAATTTCAGGAATTAATGAAACATTGAGCTTAATCCGGATTTTGGTTATGGACTTGAAGAGGGCAAATTAAGCAGCGCTTACCTTAGTTAATTAGGAAATTTCGCAATTTTATTTTATGTTGTTCAGTGTTTATTTCGTTTTGGGCCAGAGTATTGTAATAGGGCCCAGTGACTTTGAGTGACTCTTTTTAAATAGCATCCTTGGGATTCGTGCAAGGCATTCTGTTATGCTATTCATTATCCAGAGCTTTTGTTTTAGGGTTTTCATTTTTCTGCTTTAATGCTACTGTTCATGTAATGCAATTTTACATTTTCTGTTTCTAATTACAATTTCGTTCTTGCTTCTTTTTCTACTCTTATTTATGTTTCTGTTTCATCTACATTTCTGTTCATTTACGTTTTTGCTCATTTACGTTTCTGTTCATTTACGTTTCTGCTTCATGTTTCATTTGCGTTTTCTGTTTGAATTCATGGAAGGCTAGATTTTCTGGTGTTGTTTCCTTTTGAGGACGAAGCCCAACTCTCTTTGAGGTTTCGCTTGTAATGTGGTTTCCTGGCAGTTTTTCCTTCACCAGTTATCCCAAATTCGTGAATATTAATCAGTGCACGCTTCGTGTTCGATTAATTGCCTCTGAGCCTAACTTGCATTCATGCTTAATGGACGAAGGGCTAACTGGTGTATGTGGTGCCTAATCACGTATTGAAAACCCTAAGTTGATTTTCGCTTAGTTAATTGAAATAGGGTTGGATTAAGTGGTTGACTGTTAGGGACAAATTCTCCATAACCCAGGATAAGAGAATGGCTTCTGAATCAGAGGAAACAACCCGTTTTTAATATTAGTAGTTTCGTATTCCAGTTTACTTGTTCTGCTCTTTAATCACAAAACAAACAAACCCCCCCAATCGTTACTGTTACGACAAGTATATTATGAACATTTGGTTTGTCACTGCTCGTTGGGAAACGACCTAGGATCACTTCCTAGTTACTGCATTTTCATGTTTATTTGATTCGGGTACGACCTCGATCAAATTTGGTGCCGTTGCCGGGGAGCAGTGTCCAAAGGTTCGTAATAGCTAGCGTTGTGTGTTTAATTCTTTCGTGTTTTATGTTTAATTGTTAGTATTGTGTTAATATGTGTGTTAGTGTCGTTTAGTATCTTGATATTTTGTTTAGTGTGTGTTCTGTTTCAGTTTTCCCATTAAGCGTTTTCCCTGTTTCAGTCTTGGGTGTTTTGCTGTGAATAGTGTTTTGCGACGGACTTAGCGACCATTTCTGCTTGCGGCAAACCAGAGTAGTAGTAGAAATCCCTTAGCGACGGATTTAAGCGACCACCCATGCTGAATTATTTGTGATTTTTTGTTTTAGTAGCTAGGGTTGTTATTTTTGGCTGAATTTTTTTTGTGGTAACTTCTTTTAATCCATATTTTGTGGGAAAAATAGCTAGAGCCTTTAGTTTGGTCAGATTTGAAAGTTCCAAAAAACTAGCAAATTTTGTGTTTGTCAAAACTTCAAACGGCCATATCTTTTGCTCCGGTTATCAGAATCGCAATTATTATATATGCATTTGGGGTAGAAAAAAATTTCCTACATCGTGGGAGCCGGCCATAGGCCGGCTGAGGTCTCCATCGTCCAAAAAAAGCGATTCTGTCAAAAGTTTTTTATTTTTCAAGTTTTATGCACTTATTTTTCTTAACCTACCATTTTTAGCTTTCATAGTTAGACTTTGAATTTTTGTCTGAAATTTTTTGTGCTATCTTCTCATCATTTTATAAGGTTGCTCACAAAATTTCAAGTCATTTGGATATCATTTGAGGATAGCTGTAGTTCAAACCTACACCTTTATTTACATGACAAGGCAACTAGTTGTGTGCATGCTGAATGTAGTGTATGACTAGAGGCAATCCATCTGACTTACAACCCTTTGATCCTGAGATAGATAGGACATTTCATAGATTAGTTAGGCATCATTTTATACCTTTTGATCATTCTGAGCATTCCATTATTGGTGAATCTGTGCATTCTGTTATTGGTGATTTTGAACATCCTGATCTTGAGCATTATAATTTTGAGCATTCTGATTCTGAGCATTCTGATTTTGCACATTCTGAGAACATGGCACAACCTCCACCCCGTGAGAGGACTCTAAGGGAAATGGCTGCACCTGATTTCACCTACGAAAGCTTGTGCATCCAATACCCTGATGAGGATGTCCCATATGTTCTTAAAACTGGACTGATTCATTTGCTTCCAAAGTTTCATGGCCTTGCAGGTGAAGACCCGCACAAACATTTGAAAGAATTTCACATTGTCTGCTCCACCATGAAACCCCCAGATGTCCAAGAGGATCACATATTTCTTAAGGCTTTTCCTCATTCATTAGAGGGAGTGGCAAAGGACTGGCTGTATTACCTTGCTCCAAGGTCCATCACAAGCTGGGATGACCTTAAGAGAGTATTCTTAGAAAAATTTTTCCCTGCTTCCAGGACCACAGCCATCAGGAAGGATATCTCAGGTATTAGACAACTCAGTGGAGAGAGCCTGTATGAGTACTGGGAGCGATTTAAAAAACTATGCGCCAGTTGCCCTCACCATCAGATTTCAGAGCAGCTTCTTTTCCAATATTTTTATGAAGGACTCAGTAATATGGAGAGAAGTATGATAGATGCTGCCAGTGGTGGAGCCCTTGGAGACATGACTCCTGTTGAAGCTAGAAATTTAATTGAGAAGATGGCTTCCAACTCTCAGCAGTTTAGCGCCAGAAATGATGCCATAGTCATTAGAGGAGTGCATGAGGTAGCTACAAACTCAGCTGCATCATCTGAGACTAAGAAGCTTGAAGGAAAATTGGATGCATTGGTTAACTTGGTAACCCAGCTGGCCTTGAATCAGAAATCTGTACCTGTTGCAAGGGTTTGTGGTTTGTGCTCCTCTGCTGACCACCATACAGACCTTTGCCCTTCCATGCAGCAACCTGGAGCGATTGAGCAGCCTGAAGCTTATGCTGCAAATATTTACAATAGACCTCCTCAACCTCAGCAGCAAAATCAACCACAACAGAACAATTATGACCTCTCCAGCAATAGATACAACCCTGGATGGAGGAATCACCCTAACCTCAGATGGTCCAGCCCTCAGCAACAACAACAGCAGCCTGCTCCTTCCTTCCAAAATGCTGCTGGCCCAAGCAGACCATACATTCCTCCACCAATCCAACAACAACAACAACCCCAGAAACAACCAACAGTTGAGGCCCCTCCACAACCTTCCCTCGAAGAACTTGTGAGGCAAATGACTATGCAGAACATGCAGTTTCAGCAAGAGACCATAGCCTCCATTCAGAGCTTAACCAATCAGATGGGACAATTGGCTACCCAATTGAATCAACAACAGTCCCAGAATTCTGACAAGCTGCCTTTTCAAGCTGTCCAAAATCCCAAAATTGTCAGTGCCATTTCATTGAGGTCGGGAAAGCAGTGTCAAGGACCTCAACCCGTAGCACCTTCCTCATCTGCAAATGAACCTGCCAAACTTCACTCTACTCCAGAAAAAGGTGACGACAAAAATTTACCTAACAATTTCTGTGCAGGTGAATCTTCTTCCACAGGTAATTCTGATTTGCAGAAGCAGCTCATTCCCCCTCTTCCATTCCCTCCAAGAGCAGTTTCCAACAAAAAAATGGAAGAGGCAGAGAAAGAGATCTTGGAAACGTTTAGAAAAGTAGAGGTAAACATACCTCTGTTGGATGCAATAAAGCAAATTCCAAGATATGCCAAATTCTTGAAGGAGTTGTGCACTAATAAGCGGAAGCTTAAAGGAAGTGAACGGATTAGCATGGGCAGAAATGTCTCCGCATTGATTGGTAAATCTGTTCCTCAAATTCTTGAAAAATGCAAAGATCCAGGTACATTCAGCATACCTTGTATTATAGGGAATAGTAAGTTTGACAATGCCATGCTAGACTTAGGAGCTTCTGTTAGTGTTATGCCTCTGTCTATTTTTAATTCTCTATCTCTAGGTCCCTTACAGTCAACTGATGTGGTAATTCATTTAGCTAATAGAAGTGTTGCCTACCCTGTTGGTTTCATAGAAGATGTCTTAGTTAGAGTTGGTGAACTGATTTTCCTTGTTGATTTTTATATTTTGAATATGGAAGATGGATTTTCTCAAGGATCAGTTCCCATCATTCTAGGCAGACCCTTTATGAAAACTGCTAGAACTAAGATAGATGTTTATGCAGGCACACTATCCATGGAGTTTGGTGATATAACTGTTCATTTTAATATTCTGGATGTTATGAAATACCCATCTGAAGATCTTTCTGTATTTCGTGCTGAAATAATTGACCATGTTGTTGATGAATACATGACTGATCTTTATTCTAATCTGCATGCCTCTCACTCTTCATGCATTGAGTCTGAAATTGTACTTGATCATATGTCTGAATTTGATGCTGAGAGTGAATCTGAGAGTGATATTGATTGCATGTCTGGTGGTGGTGTTTTACCTCTTGAGATTGATTTTATAGAGTCAGATAGGACTAACCATGTTTCAGAAAGTACACATACCTCTGACTTTCTTTATGAGGTAAAGGCTGAGAAACCATCTCCTTCTACCACTGTCCAGCCGACCACACCAGAATTGAAGCCTCTGCCATCAAATTTAAAATACGCTTACTTGGATGATAGCAAGAGTTTTCCAGTGATTATATCTGCCTCCCTTGCTGATGAGCTAGAGGAGAAGTTGTTGTCAGTTCTCAAGAAGCATAAGAAGGCTATAGGCTGGACCTTGGCGGACATTCCTGGTATTAGCCCATCCACATGTATGCATCGAATAAATTTAGAGGATGGAGCTAAACCAGTAAGACAGCCACAGAGAAGACTCAACCCGGTGATTCTTGATGTAGTGAAGAAGAAGATAACCAAACTTTTGCAAGCTGGAATCATTTATCCTATCTCCGACAACCAATGGGTGAGTCCCGTCCAGGTAGTCCCGAAGAAGACCGGCCTCACAGTGATAAAAAATGAGAAGGAGGAGCTAATTCCTACTCGGGTGCAGAACAGTTGGAGAGTCTGCATTGACTATAGGAGGCTGAACCAGGTTACCAAAAAGGACCATTTTCCCCTGCCATTCATTGACCAGATGCTTGAACGCCTGGCAGGTAAATCCCACTACTGTTTCCTTGATGATTTTTTTGGTTATATGCAAATTACTATTGCTTCTGAGGATCAGGAAAAGACCACATTCACCTGCCCCTTCGGCACTTTTGCCTATAGGAGGATGCCTTTCGGCCTGTGCAATGCCCCTGGTACCTTCCAGCGGTGCATGATTAGTATTTTCAGTGATTTTTTAGAAAATTGCATAGAGGTGTTTATGGATGATTTCACTGTATTTGGATCCTCTTTTGATGGTTGTTTGAATAGTTTGGAAAAAGTTTTGAATAGATGCATTGAAACTAACCTTGTTCTAAATTTTGAAAAATGTCATTTTATGGTTGAGCAAGGTATAGTTTTAGGCCACATTATTTCCAATAAGGGTATTGAAGTAGATCCTGCAAAAATTTCTGATATTTCACAATTGCCTTACCCCTCTTGTGTGCGAGAGGTGCGATCTTTTCTTGGTCATGCAGGATTCTACAGGCGCTTTATAAGGGATTTTAGCAAAGTAGCCCTTCCATTGTCCAACTTGTTGCGAAAGGAGGTGGAGTTTGACTTTAATGACAGATGCAAAGAGGCTTTTGATTGCCTCAAAAGAGCACTGACTACCACCCCCATCATCCAGGCACCCGATTGGACATCCCCTTTTGAGCTTATGTGTGATGCATCAAATTATGCATTGGGGGCTGTCCTTGCTCAGAAAATTGATAAATTGCCCAGGGTGATATATTATGCTTCTAGGACTTTAGATGCTGCCCAAGCGAATTATACTACTACTGAGAAAGAGCTTCTAGCCATAGTTTTTGCTCTTGAAAAATTTCGATCTTATTTGCTTGGTACCCGCATTATTGTTTATACTGACCATGCAGCTCTAAAGTACTTGTTGAAGAAGGCTGATTCTAAGCCTAGGTTGATTCGATGGATGCTCTGGCTCCAAGAGTTTACCTTTGTGAGAATTTGAGCCATCCATCATCATAATCATTTGGTGTGTTTTGCCCCATTGATTGCTTGCACAATAGCCTTGGCTTGATTCTTGTTGATGCGTCCTAATTCACATGCATATTTGGAAATGATTGAGGCAATTTTGTTCTTATAAGCTTCTAGCCAAATGGACTTACCTTGAATTAATTCCTTTGATAGCCCTTTTGAGCCTTGTTTCCCTTTCCTTGTTTTGAAGCTCACTACAAGCCTTAAGGAATTTTGGAACTTTGGAATTGTTTTGTGAATAAGTGTGGGGGGGTTTTTGTTTCATTGGATAACTTGTTTTGTTGGTTATACTTCATGATGTATTTTGGGCCATACTTGATGTACATTGTATATTGGTTAAATGTTGGACAAGCTGAATGAAATGCTGTTTCTCAAAGGATATGTTTCAAAAAAAAAATCGAAAATGAAAAAGAAAAGCAATAAAGTTGAGTGAATAAGATCTTAAATGGCAAAAGAATGATGAGACTCTTGGTTCTACTCTTTATGTTTAAATTTTATCTTTACTTCTTTTTATTTTCTTATTTTTTCTTATTATGCACTTATTCCCCATTGCTCCTCTATTCTTTTGGGATTTAGCCACTTATTCCATATTTTTCCATACCTTGTCCTTGGCCCCATTACAACCTTAAAAGACCTTTTGATCCTCATGTGCTTGTGTTTATGGGTTGATTGTCAATTTTAGAATCTTGCCAAGTTTATGTGGTGTTTGTTTTCATGGGTGCTTTGAGGGTAAATAGTAGCCTAGACACTTGAGAGATAGAGTGTATATCTTGTGAGGCTTTATCACTTTTCATTCTTGAGCTGATTAACTATTTTGCCATGATTGGGTTGCTTGGATGATTTTCATGAATGTCTTGACTTTTCAGATCTCCTTATGTTAGATGTTACCCATTACTTTCATTCCTTGATGTTCATTGAGAAATATGTGAATGTTTTCGTTTGTCTCTCTTTGATACCCTTGGATTTTGTTCTTTGTTTCATTTTGCCCAGGAGTGCAAAAGGCTAAGTATGGGGGGTTTTGATGTGCCATCATTTTCTTCTATTTTCAAAACCCTTTTTGCACCATTTTAATTACTGATTGGTCTTAATTGTCAATTAATCAGACAGTTTTATTATTTGGGGTCATTTAGCTAATTTGATGTTTTTAATCTAATTTCAGGAATTAATGAAACATTGGGCTTAATCCGGATTTTGGTTATGGACTTGAAGAGGGCAAATTAAGCAGCGCTTACCTTAGTTAATTAGGAAATTTCGCAATTTTATTTTATGTTGTTCAGTGTTTATTTCATTTTGGGCCAGAGTATTGTAATAGGGCCCAGTGACTTTGAGTGACTCTTTTTAAATAGCATCCTTGGGATTCGTGCAAGGCATTCTGTTATGCTATTCATTATTCAGAGCTTTTGTTTTAGGGTTTTCGTTTTTCTGCTTTAATGCTACTGTTCACATAATGCAATTTTACGTTTCCTGTTTCTAATTACAATTTCGTTCTTGCTTCTTCTTCTACTCTCATTTACGTTTCTGTTTCATCTACATTTCTGTTCATTTACGTTTTTGCTCATTTACGTTTCTGTTCATTTACGTTTCTGCTTCATGTTTCATTTGCGTTTTCTGTTTGAATCCATGGAAGGCTAGATTTTCTGGTGTTGTTTCCTTTTGAGGACGAAGCCCAACTCTCTTTGAGGTTTCGCTTGTAATATGGTTTCCTGGCAGTTTTCCCTTCACCAGTTATCCCAAATTCGTGAATATTAATCAGTGCACGCTTCGTGTTCGATTAATTGCCTCTGAGCCTAACTTGCGTTCATGCTTAATGGACGAAGGGCTAACTGGTGTATGTGGTGCCTAATCACGTATTGAAAACCCTAAGTTGATTTTCACTTAGTTAATTGAAATAGGGTTGGATTAAGTGGTTGACTGTTAGGGACAAATTCTCCATAACCCAGGATAAGAGAATAGCTTCTGAATCAGAGGAAACAACCCGTTTTTAATATTAGTAGTTTCGTATTCCAGTTTACTTGTTCTGCTCTTTAATCACAAAACAAACAAACCCCCCCCCCCCAATCGTTACTGTTACGGCAAGTATATTATGAACATTTGGTTTGTCACTGCTCGTTGGGAAACGACCTAGGATCACTTCCTAGTTACTGCATTTTCATGTTTATTTGATTCGGGTACGACCTCGATCAGTAGGACCATAGAAAAGCAACCCCCTAAGGTTAATATGCAAGATAAGACTAGCTCTATAAAGTGCTTTAAATGTCTTGGAAGAGGACATATTACTTCTCAATGCCCCACCAAGAAAACCATGATTATGAGGGGCGAAGACATTTATAGTAGCCAAGATGAAGCTACTACTTCACCTTTCTCTAGTGAACGTGAAGAAGCAAAAGGGGAAGAATCTAGTGAAGAAATCTACCCCCAAGAAGAAGGACAACCATTAATTGTTAAGGAGGAGTGTAAGGAGGTAAGTGTCTCTTCCAAGAGGTTAGCTAAGAAGGAAAGTCATTTTACAATAAAGACAAACACTAAAGAAACTTCCCCTCTTAGACAACCTCCACATTTTCTCCTTCGTAAAAAGACACTTGGTAGCATTGCCACACCTCTTGGGCTTGAGTTTATTCCTCAAGTAAAGGAGTTGTTGGATGATGATTTGGTTCATAAGAGCTTAAATCCTTGTGCTTTGATGGTGTCCAAAATAGGTATTATTAGGCACCAAATTCCTAAAATAGGTGGTATGATGAATGTTTTGAGTGGTGCAACCCTCTTTTATAAAATCACTCGTGCACCCAACATCTTCATGATTTGTGTACGTAGGGACTCATTAGGTAGGTTTATTTTTATTTTTAATACAAACTTAGGTACTCATATGGGACACCTTAGGTTTGTCATACTTTTTGGTAGGAATAATCAACATGAAAATACAGAAAAAGATATGTTTTATTGCATTACTTTTCTTAATTTTTTAAATAGTTATCAAGGGGTTCCCATGAACCTAAAGAGAATAAAAGTCATTCCTGAGTGACCCACTCCACCAAGTATAAGAAAAATTTGGGACTTCCATGACTTAACAAACTTTTACAAAAGGTTTGTCTCATATTTTTCTATACTTGTAGCACCACTCATTGAGTTGGTAAGGAACCATGTTCCTTCATTGGAAGATGCTCAGGAAATGGGTTTTCAAACCTTACCTTACTTCAACATACCAAACACGACTAATATATATGTTTTTGTTCTTGTTACAGGTGTTGAGGTAAAAAGCCTAGAGTTTCAAGAACCTCGGGATTTGAGGTCAAATCCATTTCAAGGGGAGGGAATGATGCAATCCTACCCTGTAAGGGCATTAGATAGAAGACTCCAAGTAGATTGGGCTAGAGATGCAAGAGAAGGCCTTAGTGTTCTCATGAGCCTTATGGTAGATTTCGGGCCCATGGGCTAAGTATGGGCCCACTTATCTTTGTACATATTAGATTAAGATTTCATTATTTTTTGTCCTTGTATTTAGGGCTCCATAATGTAGGTATGGTACCCTAGAAATATAGGATTTTTTCAGCCCTTGTATTTTAGGGCACCTAGACTAGTTTTTATATTAGGGGTAGTTTTATAATTTCACATGCATTAAGTGAATATTTGATGTGTGTGTTGGAAAATAAATTTAATTGAATTGAGAGAAGCCTAATCCAATTAAATTTTAGAGGGGAGGTGAGCATTTGCTTGCTACACCTCATTGCCACATCATATAGTCACGCTTTGTGCATGTCCTTCATGCTTTAGATGCTCCATGACACCTAAGCACACTTAGTGGAGAATCTTGGACTTGATCTTGGATTAGTGGGCTGAACCGTACCTGAAATTCACTAATCATAATTAGTGAAATTTTGCCTCCAAAATTTGGCTCCACAAATTCAATTTCAAATTCAAGTGAAATTTGAATAGAAATTCAAATTTCTCTCCAATTTTGTGTGACACTTAGGCTATAAATAAAGGGCTATGTTTGTGCATTTTTCCAACTTTGATCATTTGAGAATTAAACTTCAAAGTTCAGACCTCTTTTGAGACACTAAATTTCGTGCTCCTTCTCTTCCGCTCCCTCCGTTCATCTTCTTCTACCTTCAAGCTCTTATCCATGACTTCCTATGGTGGGGAGCTTCTTCTAGACTCATCTTTTTCTTGAAGTGGCATCTCCAATCATCTTTCTCCTTCTCCATTCCGCTACAATCATACCTCAAGAAGCAAATGACTCCATTGATGAAGAAGATCCAAGGCCTACAAGCTCCAATGGAGCTACATCACTACACCAAATGGAAAAAGATGGTTTATAACCTTCATAGATGATCATACTCGGATAACATGGGTTTACTTGATGAAAACAAAATCTGAAGTTGAAAGCATATTCAAAACTTTTTTTCAAATGATGCAAACACAATTTCAAGTGAAAATTAAAATTTTTCGTAGTGACAATGGAATGGAATATTTTAACAAGCACTTAAGAAAGTTCTTTCTTGAAAATGGCATAATTCATCAAAGCTCTTGTGTTGACACTCCACAACAAAATGGAGTGGCTGAACGGAAAAATAGACACCTTCTTGAAGTAGCTAGGGCATTATTGTTTCAAAATAAGGAACCAAAATATCTTTGGGGTGAAGCAATTCTTACTAGAACATATTTGATAAATAGAATGCCTAGCAAAATCTTGAATTTCAGAACTCCATTAGATTTTTTCACAAGTGTTTTTCCAAATAACAGTCTCTCGTGTACTCTACCTCTGAAAATATTTGGGTGCACTGTTTTTGTACATATTCATGAACCAAACCAAGGGAAACTTGAGCCTAGAGCATAAAAATGTGTTTTTGTTGACTATGCTCCCAACCAAAAGGGATACAAATGTTTTGATCCCACTTTCAAGAAAACCTTTGTTACTATGGATGTTATCATTTTTGAAAAAACTCCTTTTTTTTAGTGATCGTCCTCAAGGGGGAGACAAGAGGAAGATGTTCAATATTTTCAAACACAAAATTTAGATTTCTCAAAAAGTTTGGATTTTTTGGAAAATTTAGAAGAGGCAGACATTGGAAAAGCAAAAATTTGGGTGAATCAAACCAGTTAAGTCAAGACAGCCATGAAAATGATATTTCAAAAACTGTATTGTCAAAACCAGAAGTTGAAAATGAGACAATTAGAGTTGGTAACAAGGGTATTCAACCCTTTGACCGTGTTTACTTAAGGAAAAAAAGACCTCAAAGAATATAACCAAATGATTCTTGAAACTGCTAGTCATTCAAGGATTCATCAGGTAAGAATCCTTCTAGTTTTGTTCAAAACCAATTGATATTTCAGAAACTGTATTGTCAAAACCAGAAGTTAAAAATGAGACAATTAGAGTTGGTAATAAGGGTATTCAGCCCTTTGACCGTGTTTACTTAAGGAAAAAAAGACCTCAAAGAATAGATCCAAATGATTCTCGAAACTACCAGTCATCCGAGGATCCATCAGGTAAGAATCCTTCTAGTTTTGTTCAGCCCATTCAAAATACTATGGAATTTGAATCTGTTCTTACTGTTCCTGAGCTTGTTGAACCTTTTTTTGACAATTCTGACCTTCCTATTGCTGTTAGTAAAGCTGTAAGGTCCTGTACAAAATATCCTATTTCTAATTTTATATCTTATGAAAAATTGTCTCCTACCTTTAGAGTTTTTACTTGTGAACTGACAAAAATAGAAATGCCAAGAGATATACAGGAAGCTCTAAGGGTTCCTAAGTGGAAGGAAGCTGTCTTGGAGGAGATGAGAGCTCTAGAAAAAAAATTAAACTTGGAAAGTGGTGGACCTAACAAGAGGAAAAACAACTGTGGGATGCAAATGGGTGTTTACTATCAAATATAACGTAGATGGGTTTGTTGAGAGGTACAAGGCCAGGCTAGTTGCCAAAGGCTTCACACAAACCTATGATATTGATTACTCAGAAACTTTTGCTCATGTTTCAAAACTTAACACCATTAGAGTCTTCTTATCATTGGCTGTAAATTTAGGTTATCCATTACATCAACTTGACGTAAAGAATGTCTTTTTAAATGGGGACTTAGAGGAGGAAGTCTACATGGACTCACCTCCTGGTTTTGAATCTCAGTTTGTCAAAAGATTTGCAAGCTTCAAAAGTCTTTGTATGACTTGAAACAGTCACCTAGAGCATGGTTTGAGAGATTTGCCCAGTTTATTAAGAAGCTGGGATACTCTCGGTGTCAGAGTGATCACACCATGTTTGTGAAACACTCTTCTAAAGGAAAGATGGCTGTATTGATTGACTATGTGGATGATATTGTAATTGCCGGGGATGATTATAGAGAAATAAATAATTTGAAGGCATCTCTTGTGGGTGAATTTAGATTAAAGACCTCGGATCCCTAAAATATTTTTTGGGAATGGAGGTTGCAAGATCAAAAAAGGAGATTGTGTGTCTCAACAGAAGTATATTCTGGACCTACTCAAAGAAACTGGGATGATGAGTTGTAGGCAAGCAAATACTCCAATAGACCCCAACCAAAAACTTCAGAGTGAAGGCAAAGGAGGCCCAATAGACACAATCCCATATCAAAGATTAGTGGGGAGGTTAAATTATCTATCCCATACCCGTCCAGATATAGCCTTTATAGTCAGTTTAGTGAGCCAATTCATGCAATCACCACACGAAGAACATTTGGAGGTTGTCCATCGAATTTTAAGGTACCTTAAAAGTACTCCAGGCAGAGGATTATTTTTCAAAAAAATTGGACAGGAAGCTATTGAAGCATTCACAGATGCAGATTGGGCAGGATCTATTACTGATCAAAAATTAACATCTGATTACTGCACATTTGTTTGGGGAAACTTGGTTACTTGGAGGAGCAAAAAATAAGATGTTGTGGCTAGGAGCAGTGCCGAGGCTGACTATAGGGCAATGGACCAAGGTGTTTGTGAGATTTTATGGCTTAAAAGGATTCTAGAAGAATTGCAGCTTCCTATGACTCTTCCAATGAAATTGTATTGTGATAACAAACTACAATCAGTATCTCCCAAAACCTTGTTCAACATGACCAAAACAAGCATGTTGAAATTGATAGACATTTCATAAAGGAAAAGGTGGACGCCGGCCTAATTTGCATGCCTTTTGTTCCTTCTTCACAACAAGTTGTTGACATTCTTACAAAAGGTATCAACCCTCTTGATAATTGGGCCTCTTGATGTTCCTGCTTGGTCTGGTATCAACCCTCTCTGTATTGCTATCATACGTAATCACAAAGATAATTGGGCCTCTTGATGTTCCTGCTTGGTCTGGTATCAACCCTCTCTGTATTGCTATCAGTTTGGCATTGTTTTATTCTCTCTTCTTACGTTCTTGTTAGAACCCACATCCACCTTTTATTATGTTACTTTGGTTACAGTTCTGACCTAAAGTGGAGATGGATTAAGGGTTATGACTTACAAATATTATGCATTTCATTTATGGAATTTGGATTATGATATGGGCCATATGTACTAATACTCATGTATATGAATTTATATGCATATTAGCATATGTATATGAAGTTTGTAAAATCTTACGATTTGATTTATGATTTTACAATTTGTAACCTCCTTCATGATGTGAGGTAAAATCTCTATTTTAACTACCTTGTTAGGATTCTACTCTGCTTAATACTTTAATGCAATCCCCTTTTTGGTTTGTTGTCTTTCCATGCATTGATTATGTTATTCAATTTTTTATTTTTATTTTTGGTTTTTGTTATTTTTATTTAACTGGGGAAATTGTGGGATCAGATTTGTCGATTGTTGTAGAATAGCTTGTATTTATACTACCTATGTTTGGCTAATAAATCCTGAGTATAGCTTTTACTTAGATTCTTCCCTATTCCCAAATGGTGTTATAGCCCAGGGTGGGTCCCACAGATGAGGTTGGGCCTTTTTCTCCTGGGCCATCTAGGACTGAAGTAAAGAGCATAGTTTTATGAACCATAGTAGCCTGCCTTAAAAACTGAAGATTTATCAGCAGATTCAAAACTAGGTTATTGCAAATAAACTTCATCAAGTAATCAAGTTCCTTATTAAAAATGGTGTTATTCACATCCTGCTGATGAAACAAAATGTTGCTTGGGGATAGAGATTGAAGAGATGGAAGAAGTGGTAGACAGTGAAATCAGAAAAAGATGAAGTGGGAGTAATATGAAATGAAAGAAGAGGTGGATATGCTGAAATGGGGAGAGAGGGGCAGGGCAAAGAATGGAGAGTTGTCAGACTTAAATGAAACATAGAAGAGGATATCCTTAGGGATATAAAGCCTACCATCTTGAGATAAATCGTTTGTATCCTTTTTGGGCAGAACACATGTTATAGTGACCTAAGGAATTTATAATCAGACAGCCTAGTCTAGAGGGTGAAACACCCATTCATCATTAGACTGGATAGATTTGCTTTTGGTGCTTAGTAGCAACTCTACAATAGATTTAAACTAATGAAAGATAAATGCCGTCAGATTTAGAATGGAGTAAATAAATCCAAATTTAGTGTGTGCAGGCATCAACGTAAGTTACATTGTCTGAGATTCCACTAGATGATAACATAGGACTAGTCCCCAAGATCAGTAAATATAAGTTAAAAAATGGTAAACAGAAGTAGATGACAATCATGATATGGAAGGCAACTGATGAGCCTTCCCCAAACTGCATGCTGAGTGGATTTCAATGACTAATTTTTTATGAATGAAATATTACAAGTGTCGGTACCATTTTAACAACATTTGAATCAACTATAGGAATGAGGGACAAAATTTTCCTTTTAACTTTTAAGGATGGGGTAATCCTCTCTCCTTGAGTTAGCTTTGAGGTTGAATTAAGTTTGGTATATTTCTAATGTGGTATTAAAGCGTATATGGTCTTAAAGTTGGGTTAATGTCCAATGCTGCAAGCTTCATCCTCTAGAGGTCCAATGCTGGTAGTGAGGGCACATTGACTAAGAATATGGCTAAATTGCTACTTATAAGTCTTGGGCAATCCTCTCCTTTCAAGTTAGCTTTTGGGGTTGAGTTAATCCCGGTCTGTTTCTAATTGGCAGCCTAGTCTACAGTGCCAAATTGAACAGAGATTTTGAAGAGATGACAGACATGTAGAAAGAGGAGCTGATCTAGTTGCCTCCAATCTTGGTGGTCACTAGATAGAAGACTCCAAGAAGATTGGGCCAGTGATGCAGGAGAAGTCCTAGGGTTCTCATGAGTCTTAGGGTAGATTTTGGACCTATGGGCTAAGTATGAGTCCACTTATCTTTGTACATATTAGATTATGGTTTCATTTTTTTGGGCCTTGTGTTTAAGGCTTCATAGTGTAGGGGAGGGTACCCCAGAAGTTTAGAGTACTCTAGTAATATAGTATTTTTCAGCCCTTGTATTTTAGGGCACCTAGACTAGTTTTTGTTAGGGGTAGTTTTGTAATTTCACATGCATTAAGTGCATTCTTTGATGTGTGTGTTGGGATAGAAATTTAATTGAATTGGGAGAAGTCCAATCCAATTAAATTTCAACCAGCCTAAGGGGGAGGTGAACATTTACTTGTTACACCCCATTGCCACATCATGTAGTCACACTTTGTGCATGCCCTTCATGCTTTACATGCCTCATTACACCTAAACACACTTAGTGGAGAATCTTGGATTTGATCTTGGATTAGTGGGCTGAAATTCACTACTCATAATTAGAGAAATTTGGCTCCACAAATTCAAATTCAAAATTTCCTCCAATGTTGTGTGACACTTAGGTTATAAATAGAGACTTTGTGTGTGCATTTTGTAACTTTGATCATTTGAGAAATTAGACTTCAAAGTGCAGACCTCATTTGAGGCATAAATTTCATTCCCCCCTCTCTCCCTCCACGCGTCTTCTCCTACTTTCAAGCTCTTATCCATGGCTTCCTATGGTGGTGAGTGGTTTTTGACTCATCTTCTCCTTGAAGTGGCGTCTCCAATCAATTTTTCTCCTTCTCCGTTCCACTGCCATTGATCTTCAAGAAGCAAATGAATCTATTGATAAAGAAGATCCAAGGCCTACCAACTCTACATGGAGCTACACTGGTTACTTTGCCACTCCACCATCTACTATGAGAAATTGATTTGGAATGTCAATGTTTACAATAAATCTGTGTATTCAATGACCTTCTGTTACTCTTTACTTGCTGCTTTTACATGACGAAAATGTTCTATTCTAGGGGCATATATTGAGAGTGTGAAAATGTCGAAGGCATAGTTGCTAGAATTGGAGCATGAGCAGAGGAAGAGTAAACATGAGGATCCCCTGAGACTGAAAGTTTGAAAGGGATTTATAGGTGAGGCTATAGTAGGATTGAAAATCAGGATCTAGATACCATATTAGGGTTGAAAATCAGCCAAGCTGCCATGCTGTCACAGACGCATCAAATCTCGAAGGTGATCCCGATGATGCGTGTGTGGTGCACTTCTTTGCGACCACATCCAAGATTGTTGGGGGTGTTGTCCAATTCGCACATTAGTCGCTGAAGCTGATTAGGAATGCCCTCCTCCATGTATGATAGTGTATGTAACATCCCATTTTTCATAACTAATTTAAAAAGAATTGTTATTTATAAATAAATAGAGTTTTTTTAAAAAATGATCATGTTTTTATAAAGAAATAAATAATGAGAAATAATGGTTTGAAGAAAAAAAAAAGATATTTGATTTATTCATTTGATAGGGAATAAAATAGAGTTTCTTTTTATAAAATATTAAAAATAAATAAATAGAGTAATAATAAGTTGTGTGTACCCTAGGTATAAATAGCGATGTTAGGTCAGTTTTAGACTGACGATGCCTCTTCTTTCCCTCATTTTCGTTTTCCCTCTTCTCCTCTCCAAAACCCTTTCTTTTTCCCGTAGCCCACAAAACCTGTCTCAGAAAAACGATGATCTCGAACTCATTCACCGTTGGATCATCGTGAAATTTGAGAACCAAGTTCGCAACCCAATTTCGAGCATTCTCGCCGTTGGGAATTGCAAAATAAATCAGAGCTAAGAGAAATACCCTTCGCACCGTAGCTTTCTCTTTTCCCGCAGAAACCCAAAATGGTCTCAGTAAAACTACGATCCCGGTTTCGTTAACCGTTGGTTTTCAGGAAATTTGGATATGTTGTTCGAAATTCAATTGCGCACACTTTCACCGTTGGGATTTGCGAGATAATATTTGTGGAGGGAGAAAAAGGAATCACATGAAGATAGTACAAGTGGAGGCTTCAATCTCTTCTCCATCTCTCTGATGTTTGGGAATTCTATCGGAGCAATCGGAGGAATAACTGGAGGAATCTTAGGGAACCGCTAGAGATGCCGCTATTGCTTTCAGAAGACACGTGAGTCCGCTTAGAGGTAAGGGATGAGTTTATCACAATTGGGGTTAGAATGAACATGTGTAGGGATCCTTAGAGAACTAAATTTAGGTTTATTTTGGGATGTTTATTGAATTATAATTTTCTCTTTATGATTATAAATACAATATTATTGTGTTCTATGTACCAATTGATGTTCTGATGATAATTGATTGATAAACTTGAGTGCCCTTGATGTCTTTGTGTTTAACCAATGAATTTGATTAATTGATTTTGATATAATTGTGAGAAACTATTTCAAGGATTTTACACCCCATGTTGTGATAAAATCTTTTGTATAAATTGTTATGTTGAGGTTATGAAATGATGATTCAAACTGTGATTATGTGATAAATTCAACATGTGACGGATGATGAAATAGATGTGTATTGAGATGAGATGTGTGTATTGAGTTGTGAACTATGAACTATGCAATCACAATTCTAAGACCCTTTAAGGGCGACAAGTATTGTGATGGGATCCATTGTGGGAACCCGACGAATTAAAATGATTTTGAAAACAATTGAGTAGTTGTGTATATTGCATAGTTCATAGGTAAAGTGAATATGATTCATGAAATGTGATAACATGCTATTTTGAGATTATACCATTGTGATTAAGATCGAGTGTATGTGATAAATTGTGTATATATGTGATTGAGATGTTGTGTGCATTGAGTATTAACTATGAATTGTACAATCACACGACTATAAGTCTCTTTAAGGGCGACGAGTTAATGTTAAGTCCTTTTTTGGGCGACGAGTTAATGTTAAGTCCCTTTAAGGGTGACGAGTTAATGTTAAGTCCCTTTTAGGGCGACGAGTTAAAACTATTTTGAGAACAATTGAGGAGTCGTGTGTTTTGTACAGTTCATAGATAGAGTCTGTGTGCTAAAATTTTTTCTGGGTTGGACCTGAATCAGGAGGGAGAGGCTCTGACGGACTCTTCAGAGTGTAGGCCTTAGGGGTCACACGGTTTGAGTGCTCCTTTAAGCCTATGTTGATCCCATATGGTTGGAGCATTCTCGCAAAACAGTGTGACCCTGATTGGTCTCCCTATGATATTACCTAGTGAGAGTGACTTGACTTGCTAGTGTGTGGTTTGTCTTGTCATGTACTCCTAGGCGCCCGACAAGGTTTTTTACTGACATGGTACCACATTGCATATAGGCTTGAGTCTTAGCATAATTGTTGCATACACTTGCTAATTGTTTATTATGAAATTGATGTGTTATTATGTCTTGATCGCAGTGTGTGATTCTTGTGTATTGTGATTGATGATTGAAAAGTGAATTTTGAATGACAAAGTGATGAAATAATGTGAGATATGCTAAGTAAATTGTATTTGGCTACTATATGTTGTCTTGTCTCTCTCTAGTAGTTAGGAATGTGATAACTCACTCCCGGTTTGCTATTTGTGTTTGAATCCTGTGATGATCTTGAACTTTGTGTTTGGGGGAGCAGATGAATAGGTGGATGACTATGAAGAACCTCATGCTAGAGGACACGGGAACACAACGCTCTGATAGGATGTGACATTAGGATATAGGTTCTATATTAATTGTATGAAGCTTAGACGACCTTGTTTGAGCTAAGATGACTTTATTATTTATTTTGACAAGTTTGAATATGATGTAGAAGAAAGTGAATGTGAGCCTTTTATCCCTTTGAAAGGCTTGTATTTAAAAATGTTTTAAAAATACTTTTAATGAATATTTGAATTTTTATTCCTTTATTAGTATATATGTGAGGGGTAGAGGGTGTCATACTGTATCAACCTTTGAAAGCCTCTGCTAATTTGAGCATATCGTTCTTCCACTTCACTCATCATCACCTGAGGTCGTGTGTTTCTGTGCTCTTGATACCACTGATATAGAATTTAGGTGGGAAAGATAAAGAGAAAGAAAAAGGGGAAGAAAGAAGAATAACAGAGCCGAGAGGACAGAGGGAGAGAGAGAAAGTAGAAACAGATAAGAGAAATTGTGCATTGTGTTAGATTTCAACTTAAAATCAATTGACACTAAGTAAAGTTGCCTAACAGATATATAAGCTGCACCCCAAGAACTGAGGCAGGCAATGTGGGACTTCCTAACACCCCTCTTCCATAGATGCCTGCCAATACATATAAAAATAAGAAAAATATAGGGAAGTTAAGTGAAAACCGTGTGTCTGGCGCACAATAGATGGGTGCGTGAGAGAGCGTTTGAGCTCCGATGAGGTCGTCGCCACCACCATTGTGTAGATCAGTGGACAGCGATGCTGGTGGTTGGGTCACCAGCCGGAAAGGCACCGTAGCTCTAGCAACAGCTACCAGAAAATGCAGTAGATTCCCGGTGGGGGACAATTTTTGTTATTCCCTCAACCAAGCTCTAATACCATGTTATATTTCAACTTAAAACCAATTAACACTAAATGAAGTTGTCCAACAGATATATAAGCTGCACCCCAAGAACTGAGGCAGGCGATGTGGGACTTCCTAACACATTGCACTTCTTGATTATCATTTTAGTCTGTCTAAAATGTACAACAACTATGCTTTATTTATAGGCAGCTACCCAACAACTTACAGTTATAAAATCCTAACAAACAATAACATCCTAACTAACCAACTAACATTTTTTCTTATTTATATTCACTATCTGTTTATCCTTATTTTAAGGTACCATATTTCTATCAAAATGCTTTGAATTGTCTTTAATTTTTGGTTGCCTCAAGGGTTTTGTTTTGCTTGTATGTTTTGAATATGGTTACCTTTTTTACAAAAGTAAAAGAAAATAAATAGCATTAGAGGATGAAATAACTAGTTCCTTTTGCATAAACTTGGTTGTTTGTTGTCTGTATCTCTTCTGGTTGGATCATTGGACGAGCAATCAAGGGTTTTTTGTTTTGCTTGTATGTTTTGAATATGGTTACCTTTTTTACAAAAGTAAAAGAAAATAAATAGCATTAGAGGATGAAATAACTAGTTCCTCTTGCATAAACTTGGTTGTTTGTTGTTTGTATCTCTTGTGGTTGGATCACTGGACGAGCAATCAAGGGTTTTGTTTTGCTTGTATGTTTTGAATATGGTTACCTTTTTTACAAAAGTAAAAGAAAATAAATAGCATGAGAGGATGAAATAACTAGTTCCTCTTGCATAAACTTGGTTGTTTGCTGTTTATATCTCTTCTGGTTGGATCACTGGACCAGCAATTCAGCCAGTAATCTTGTGATCTGGCCCTTTGACTAGGTTGATCAATGGTCTAGGTTGTGCAAAGCAAGTAAAACACTTTATCTCTTTCCAATTGCTTAAGCATAAACTATTTCAATTATAGTTATTTTACCAAACATTTCATGTTATTTTATTTCCAAAGTTGAACTTTTGATCTCCCATTCTTACTTTTGATTTTTTACCTGCAATGGACTATACAACATAGCATCTGCAAAACTTTATTGATTTCTATCATTTCTTCCATCTGCCACATAAATTTCTTTGGGTGATGTGCTTATCACTTACCTTTAATAGGTTGCTATGCGGACATGAGATTATATTTTAGATAGATGATTTCAATCTTCAGCACTGTTTTTTATATTGGATAAGATGGTAATTTTTCCTTATTTTAGTTTTTGTTGTCATTTTGACATCAACTTCTACTAATGTTGATATGGAAGGCAGTCAAATTAGACAAAGGTGACTAATTGTTGTTTGCTGTAGGTTTTCAATAAAGTCAAGATGCTTGTTATGAAATTAACCTGATGCCCTTCGAGCTGGGATAAGTGCTAGTGGTGCTGCAAGGACACTAGGGGTTGCCCCAGCAATGGCAAAGGAGCATCTCTTGTCTGCTGAGAGCAAAGGTATGTTGCTGGATCACTTTTTTCAATACTTTTGGGTTTTAGCTACATAACCAACTTCTGATTTTCATGGAATCTTTCTCAGGTTTACTATGCAGAGATATCAACCCTGATGGATTTCGCTTTTATATTAACTTGTTCCTGAAAATTGATCGAGATATGTATTTGTAAGTAAACATTTTATACTTAACCGTTTTGTTTTGTCTTTCCGATGTTCTGTTAATCTTTTCAAATTATACTTGAGAGTTGAGACAATCATTGAATTCCTTCACATATGAAAAAAGAATATACTTGTCTCATCCTCTATGTAGTTGCAGTGTTTCAATATTAGAAAAATTCTCTTAGATAATAATATGCTAAAATAACCAAGTCTTCCTACTTCATATATATAGAGTATGCTATTTTTATTTGAAAATTGATGCTTCAACTTTTGAAATTAGTATCACTGGCCTTGAAGTCCAGCTTTCTGCTTTGTAGCTTCTCAAGCATTATTAATTTCTATCCCTGTTCCTACACCTCATTAATTTGTGGTATCCCATTTCAATGATAGAATATTATTTTGTTCATTGATTGATTTCATTTATATAAGTTGTTTATTTGTAAAGTGTTATTTTTCCATTTTTGCAGAAAGATCAGGAAATTTATGCCTCGTGGGTACAGGCTAACCATACTCATGCTTGAAAGTCCCAAGCATGTTTAATTCAAGGTATGCATAAATTTTAGCTTGATGGTTCATCCGTAGAAGGATTATAAATACTTGAAAAGATCTCAATTCAAAATTTGTATGTATCATCTCTTATCATTCCAAAAGCTATTGTTACTCTTAGGCCTAGCTCTCCATGCATGATATATGATGATGTCGAGGATTACTCTGGTATCCATCCTTTTTTTTTTAATGATACCAATACTAAACTTAGAGAACACACTCACTAACCTACTAGGGTTGGCCTAATGGCGAGAGATTTAATTTGGATAATTCACTCAAGATTCTATGTTTAATCTTCAGTGCCATCCTTGTACACCAAAAATAAAAAGGAGAATACACTCGTCAAATATTTGGATAGAGAATTTTAACTGAGAAAAGTAATTTATCAGAGAATTTGAATTTCTATAATCTAGAATTCATTGTTTGGATGTTTTTTTGTGAAGAATTTAAAATTTTAGAATTTTAAAACAAAATTTTAAACAACTAAAAATCTGGAATTTCAATTTCCTTATAAAAGGTGAGAAATTGAAATTCACTTCTCACCGTCTTTTTCAAGAAACACACCGTATGAGATTGTGAAATATCTACCGGGTCTGAGCATAGAGGAACACGTATAACTAGCACACCAATCATATCTTTTCTTTTTTTTCATTCATTTTTTTTCACCCTCATAATTTTTACTTTTTTTATCCAAACATAAAATTTTAAAAATAAAAGAATTTCAATTAAAGTATTTGAAATTCTTAGAATTTAAAATTTTTCAGAATTTTAAATTCCTCCATCCAAACACACTCTTAAAGCTTAGTATGAACTCAATAATCGTAAGTGAGCTGTACGTGACTTGGGCTAGTCATCCCTATTTAACTATCATATCCTCTAACAGTTCTCACCTTTTCTAGGGGGTGGTGTCTTAATCACGTGCGATGGGAGGGTGATGCTGGTGTCAATGATGCCTTAGCCACATGTAAGAAGGATATAGAATTTTATTATACTGGGGCCTCTGGGCTCAAGGCTTGCTGATTCTATGGGATTTTAGGACCTCTCAACCATTAATGTGACATTTGTTGGTCACAGTAAATGGTTGACCTTATGTGTGTAGTTCGTCCATTCATAGGCTCTTGGCCGGACAATTCAGTTCTTCAAGCGTCAAGCCTGAAAAAGGTGTAGGCAATCTACTTGGTCAGTCAGTTCACAACTCCTCAAGTGTCAAACCTTAAAGGCCAAGGTGATTTTACTTTACCAGAGAGTCTTCAAACCTTTTTGATAAAGCTAATAACCAAAAGGTATTTGATAACTCACGCAGGCTTGGTACCTGTATAATTTGAAAAAGTCTGCTAGTGATTCAGGTTCTTTTGTTATACAAGAACATGATTTTTAAAGTATCTTGTCATAACGTGAGTAGAGGAAGATATGTTCTTTTGTTATACAAGAACATGTTTAAAGTATCTTGTCACAACGTGAGTAGAGGGAGATATGGTGATAGGCAATCTATACGAAAAATTAGGACTTAGGACCAATTTTTATTTATTATGAAGATAATAGAAGGAATTTGTAGACCTATTTTGATATGCTTTTGCATGGGGATCACGATGATGCTAGGCTGTATAATAAGTCTATACGTGTTCCATGGTCCTAAGGAGATAGCATAGCGTTGACTGTCGAGGAGCAATCTTATAGAATTTAAAATTGCACGGAACCATGAGACATTCTTGCGAATTCGTTCATATCGGACAATTGCAAAGCTGTACTGAATCATCATTAAGTTGAATTTTGTGTCGTCCAAAATAAAGGAAAGCGTTTTACTCATTATTCAAGTTAGTGTAAGATCAGCATTCAAGAGCTAATAAGTAATGTCATTACGAGACTTAGGTGTCATCTTATATGCACCTTTTGGTTCTATTTTTTAATGAAAAATAAGAGTAGTAATTCTTCAATGAAAATATGACAACTATAGTAACTGCTATGCATGTGCTTTTATTGAAAAAATTATGCAACTATAGAATAATATTCAGCATCTGTAGTTTTAGAAAAAGAACTACAAAAGCCAAGTAGCAAAAATTACAACACTGAAAATTAAAAGACCCAAAGTCCCAAATAAGTTACGGTAAGTTGCATTTTAATTCTTCGGCATCTAAACTTATTTCCTTAGTCGGTTTGTTATGAGTTATCATTAAACTTCCTTGTATTTTTTCTTTTTCTTTGGTTTTTTCTTTATTGCTAACCATGGTACTCATCCAAAGTAGTCTCTCTCGGAAACAATAATTAATCTTCATTAGGAATAGTAAATACACACAAGGTGGATATTCTCCTCCCAACATGATTTATTTTTTCGAAGTAAACCTCTTGGTTAAAGAACACAAGTCGCTATCACTTGTATTAATCGTTCTTGGTTTTCTTTTTCTTTGTCATCACTAAACTTCCTTTCACTTTTACATACACAAGTCGCTATCACTTTTACATACAGGTGGGTCATGCCACAACTAAGGGTTCTTCTTTGTGCACCCAGCAAAATTTTTTGTGCACCCAACATGTTAAGTGAAGTGGCGACAATGCCCTTCACTTAAATTTTTAAAAAGCACTCCCTCTCCCTCTCCCTTCCGTCACGCGTTCTACTGTTCAGTTTCTTCCTCCTCTTAGCTGTGTCGTTTCTATGATTTTCAGTCATTGGTGCCTCCTCTGTTCGTGCCTCTGTCTGCGTCGTGCCATCAGTTCGTGCCCCCACTGTAGACATCGACTTGTACCACCGTAAGTCCCTTTGTGACTTCCCTCTTGTTCTTTCGATTTTGGCGATGGTGCATACGATTGAAAATCCATATAAGTCAATCCGTATACAGATTGTGAATCCATATGGATGATACAGATTGTTAATTTGTATAACTCATACGGATTGTCAATTCGTATGAGTTATACGAATAGCCAATTCATATAATTTTTTATTTTATTAATTTAATATTTAATAAAATAATAATCGAATTGATTTTTTATTATTAAAAATAAATTAATATTTTTGTTGTAAAAATATTCTTTTAATAAATAAATATTGTTGTATATTTTTTGTCTGTTTATATTTAATTAATTATATTTTTTTAAAGTTGGTTTTTAATAAATAATTTAAGTATTTTGTTTATTTAAAAATGAATGTATCAATTTATTTTTATTTATTTTTAAAATATAAGTATTTTATTTATATTTTCTATTTAAGTAACTTATTTTTTTTATTGATATAGTCTCATATATATTATTACACTTGTAGTATTAAATATTTATATAAATAATGTTTGAAAGTATAAAATTAAAATTTCTTCATTTGTTTAAAAATATTTAAAGGTATTGAGATACTAATTTGTTAAAAAATGAAATAGCCATTTATTAGAAATAAAAACCAAAATTGTACTTAGTTTTTGGTTATTAATTTAAGTTTACTAGAATTAGTGATGTCGACTCTATAAATTTGAATAAAGAATTTCTATATTCATTTATGAATACATAAATATAATAAAAAAGTTGTTTAAAAAATAATAAATTTTTTATTTATGAATTATTGAATAGTAATTGATTGAAGTATTATTTGAACGATGACATTAATTGTTATGACTATTTAAATGCGCAGATTATGTTTAGAGCCAGAGGATTGAGTCGGACTTTAGGCAAGGTTATAGGAAGAACCTTAGGGAGAGAAGTTAGTGGTGATGCGGATGAAGCCCCTCAACGGCGAAGGCCTACAACATCTGCACGTAGACAATGAGAAGTTGCACCTATTGTTGAGGTTGTTGAACATGTGGATCATGCAACTGACGAGGTCCATGAACAACCTGAAGAGGGAACTGTTGATGATGCCCAGGGTTTTTCCAGGTGGGCCCCACGATACATAAGTTTTGATGAACTATGTTCATCATGTGACAGTCACAGTTTGAAATGAAAAGGTATTTGTATTTTTAAATAAATAATATTTTCATAACTATTTCTTATTCAAGTTGAAATGATTTAAATTTTTATTTTCAGGCCCCTTCCATAGCTTTAAGGCTCTTTATGTGGACGAAGTTGTGGATCTATTAGTTTACTTGCTTGAAGTTAATTCAGAAAAAGCAAGAGCTGAGACATTACAATATCGTGGGACATATGTTTGACTGTCATGGCTGCGAGATATTTATCGTAGCAAATGTGACGCAGCATAGTGGACTGTAGCATCTCGAGCATATCTTTTGTATCTGGTAGGTTGCACACTCTTTGCTAACAAGAGTGTCACACACGTGTATGTGGTATTTTTCAATGCATTTTGTGACCTCAGCCAAACTGGAAGCTATGCATGGAGAGCTGTTGCACTTGTCCATATGTATGAGAAATTGAATGATGCATCCAAGAGAAGAACTAGACAACTTGCAGAATATATCATCACACTTTACAGGTATTTATAATTAATTTTAAATTTAATTTTTAGTTTTGTAGTTTATATTGAGTATTATTTTGAATTATTTTTGTTTTTAAATATGTGCAGTGTTGGATCTATAAGCATTTTCCTACTATTGCTTCTTTTATTGTTGTTGAAGATTATCATGAGAGGAAACCATGTGCTTGTTGTTGGAAGTCTGAGAAGGCATTACCAATGTCGACGTATCGTAAGCGGTTAGATAGATTGATGTCTGGTGTTGTGTGTTGGATTCTTTATGGTGATCATCGTGCATTCAGAGAATTTGAGTTGATCTTTTTATTTTTTGAACATATCATATGGGGTCCATTTATTGTCATACACTGACCAGAGAGGGTTGTGCGACAGTTTTGGTATGTGCAGACCATTCCTCCAGACCCTGCTACTCCATCTCTATGTATAGAGGATATTGATGATAGATGGATTCGATTTTCTGAATACCTTGCACTGATGGGTTTGATATGTGTTGCACCTGGATAGTGTGCAGCAGACTACATGGAGTGATTCTACATGATATTTCATCCCTTCATGAGTCCAACACAGCCTGGGGATCCTCATAGACATCCACCCATGGTGCACGATGAGACATTTATTGAACCTAGTCCTCCTTAGTAGCCAGTGGCCGCAACGACTATGGAAGAACCACTTGCAGCTGCACCTAGTGATGTAAACATGCCTCGGCATGCACTGATATAATATATTTTGAATTGCCACTATTACTCATTTTATGTGTCACGCATTAAGTGTTTACTTTTTTTGTTGTTGTCAATGTCGTAGGAGGCTTGCCAAGCAATAACATAAAGGTTGGAACACTTGATCAGAAGGAACAAAAGCATACACTGTGACCGAGGAGTGCCTAACGATATCCAGAGGTATGACTGTGCAAAGGAATGTATATGTTTGATCGAAAGGAAGGCAATGTACGGAAGACACATGAAGATTGTTAGGATTTTTTAGGTTTTATATCAATTATGTATGCAATATGACTGAACAATGTTTATTATTTAATGTTATTTGAGAAGATTTTTATTTATTTTCGTTTATGTAGTATGTGAATATTAAATTAATGACCTAATTACATTATTATGTTAAACCTTAAACCAAATTATTTAATCCTTAAACCATAAATCCATAATTCATCAACATTGAAACTCTATACCCTAATTCAACTTAATTGGTGAAATAACCCTAAATAAAAACCCTTTCAGATAAGTAAAATAAATAATTATATGAACGTCCAATGAAACACACGTTAATTATGATATTACATGACAAACCCATAAGTATGTCACAATTATGTACGTTACAAATATAGACTTAATAGTAACTAAATGTTCAATCTTCCCTTAAATCAACAAAGTCTGTTTTCAACCTCATCGAATTTGTATACTGTTGCATTCTACTAATATATAATGTAGGTCACTGCTTTGCTTGATAATGACAATGTGTAGACCATAACAAAGCTACTGGCAGTAAGGGACAATAGTATCTAGAAATACTTGTTACATAGGGACATACAAATTGCAAATTATCAAAACACATTTTATTACATAAATTAGAAAAATAGGATGATGATGCTTTTACCTAAACAAAATGATTGCCATACACATGACCGATACATATAACACAATGAACAAAATAATCTCTTGGTGGTTGACTTCTAAGTGGAAAAATGTCATGCTTTGTTGGAGAGAAAAAGAAACAATGATGACATTATACCTTGATGCAATCACATATCCCATGTCAGTTATATTCATCCACTTATCCATGATAACCTGCATGTAACAATTATAATTACATTTATTTAAAGCAAAATTAATCCATCAAAATGCAATAAAAAACTTATATACCATAGATAATCCATCAACAAGTATGGACTACTTTAATTCCTCAAATTTGTCTATGCCACCAAGCAAGTTGATATACTCATTAGACTATTTTGTAAGTTCTTTAAGTAAATGGTTGTGAACCAAAGACCATGAATCTTCACCTATACCTAATAAGGAAATAATTGCACGATATCCACAGTTACCATCAGCTTTATCATCAACAATATTTTCAATAGAATCATGAATGCATGGATGAAATTGATCCAACATCGGCATGATCCTTCTTGGTTTTGCTTGCTCAGATGATGATGCATTACTTTTAACTGAAGAATTACTATTTTGAACAGAATGTAATGCATCAACATACTCTCAGTAAGACGGATCACTCTTTGTTGATCTTTGATGTTTGGTCATCGGTTTCTTTTGAGCACCTTTTGTTTTGATCTTTTCTAGAGTAGTACACATAGAGTTTAGATTAGGGTAGGCAATTTCCTGAAGTTTACTCTTTAGAGTAACTTTGCCACAAACATCAAGTTCTTCAACTGACTTCGGACTCAGATAATCCTTGGTTTGAAAAACTTAGTCTTCGCCAAAACATATGGATTTTGCCAAAAGGTATGCTACTGACAACATATCTAGCTAACTTGCATGCACAAGGAATACCATGAGTATTTCTCATTACACATCCACAACGAGAATTGTCAATACCAATATAATTTACACTCTTAAACTAAACAACAATCTAGTTTAAAGTATACCTTGATACCATGACAAGTAGTTTCTTGTATAAAGTAACTTTAAAAACATGTCTAATCACATGTGTACTTGCCTCAAAAGATGCCTTAATTTCGGTGTGTTGCAGTGTGATCATGTTGTTCATGGATTCCCAAACACTACATATAGGTCTCCAAGGCTATTCTGTAGTAGTCTCTTTAAGGCCTAATGAGCAAACTCAACCCTGCATATGAAATACACAAACATTGACCAGGCTTTAACAAATCTTTCTTTATGGGGAATCAACCATATTTGCTTGACATAGTCAACAAACATTGACCATGGTGAGCAAGAAATTTCAAACTTCATAAGGCACTCATCAAACTCTAGAAGGACAATCCACCAAACTCCCACAGGCTCCAATGACATAATCCCATGCATTTTTTTTACCAACCAGGGTTTTACATTTTGCCTTCACATTCTTACTAATATGAAACCGACACAACAAATTGGTAGACTTAGGAAAAACAGTTTTCATTACATTCATCAATGCTAGATCTATGTTGGTAACAATAATTCCATGGAGTGCATCACATTTGAGAAAAATACCTCAAAAGAGTTATGGAGCCCAAACAACATTATTTAGTTGTTCTCCCACCAAATAGGCAAAAGCAGCAAAAAATGTCATCCATGTTGGTGTCCCACCAACAATGTCAAGTAACGACAACCTGTACCTGTTTGTTTTATAGGTATTATCTATAAAAATACCAAATTACAGGCATTGGATAACTTGACTTCATCAGGATGATTTCAAAATATATCACGTACAACATCTTCATCCTTCAATCTATGCCAATGAATATACTAATCCCCTTCAAGAAGCTTCATTAGTTGTTGTATTTCAATATCACTGTCTCTTATGGACGAACGATATGCATTTCTTGCATTGTATACTTGCTTGATTGTTGTATAACTGTTGGCATTGTGCTCCTTCAACGTTAGAAGAATATTTCTTGGTTTCACCATTGACTTTGTCATATCAACAATAATAATCTTCTCATCCGAAGTCAGTCGACCAGCATATGGATGTCCAACTAATGACTTAGTCAATTCATGATGGTGACTTCCATGCATTAACTTCACCATTCATCATTCACCTCACACCACTAGTTCTGCATGCAGCTTAAAGGGACACCCACATTTTCTACTGCCAATAACTGTTCGTACTAAATCTATCTTCCCAACCCTATACTGACCACTCCTTTCACAACCAATTAAAACAAATGAGGTCTTTCCTCTAATACTAATATTTGTGTCTGACCTCATAATCACCGCTACAAAACCAATATCATAACCAACAAATCAAGCCCAATGCAAAACATCATCACGGGTAGCAAACACATACAATGCAATCCATACATGTTTAGTCTTCAAGGGACATTCATTTAGTTACTTTAAAAACAAAAAATCATATTAATACCTAAGAAGTATTGTAGGCATAAGAACAATCAACGTGTTGATGCACACCAGGTTCCTCTTCATTTTCTTCATTCATATAAACTTCTTCAGACAGTACGATGTCATGCATCCACTGATCTTTGTCCATCTTAACAAAATATTGAAAAAATTAAATGACAAACAAGCGACCCCTAAAAGGTGCGAATGAATTATGAAACTATACATATTTAAATATCTTTTAAATAATAATACTAATTAGTTTTAAAAAAATAATAAAACAAATTTTAAAAAGTTAAAGGTTCTTACAGATTACCAATCCGTAAGAAACATACGAATTGTTAATCCATAAGTTACTTACGGATTGGTAATCTGTAAGGTATATAAAACTTATAGATTATCAATCCGTAAATTATATACACACAAAAAAAAATAGATCGAAGACAAGTTGCAGTACCTTACCTTCGTTATATATATTAGTAATTATATTTTATGTTTGATTATTTTGTTGTGTTATTTGACTATATGATAGACTTGAATGAGTTGAAGTATGCCCTGAACTAGTCATGTGTGAATTTCTTGATATAGATGTTGAATTATGTGGAGTTTTGTTGAGCTAAGTTGAAAGTATGAGATTTTAGATTTTACCAAAACCTAGTTCAATGAAATCGCAATACCGGATTCGTTAACCGTTGGGTCTTCTTCAAATTTTGTTTGGATATCCCCAAGATATGTTTCTACATACTGACCATTGGGATCTTGAAAATAATAACTTTGGTCTCCCACTAAGCGAGAAAGGCGCACAAAGCGCAATTCCAACCGAGGGGAATTGCGCTAAGCGGCCCAAAGCTGCACTAAGCCCAATTCCAACCGAGAGGAAGTGCGTTGAGCGCCCAGAGGGTGTGCTAAGCGAGCCCTAGTGCAGAGGGGGCTGCGCTAAGCCTAAATCCTTGCGCTAAGTGCAAGAAGTGGACTTCGGCTTAGCGAGTCAGGCCCGTTAAGCGAAATTTGCAGGTTATAAACACGTCCTTAGCGTGAAAAATACGATTTTCACTCTCCTCTTCCCCCAAAAATGTCTCCCAAACCCTAAAACCTTATTTTCCACCACCCAAGACCACCGGTGGCCACCGTGAGCCGCCGTTGCTTGCCGTTGGACCTCCGCACCAAGCGGAACACTTTAATCGGAGCGGAATCCTCAGAATCCTCCTCGAAGATTTGATGGAGAAAATCCCTCAATCCTCCATTTCAAAGTTTCTTTGAGGTAACCTTGACTTCTAAGCCTTCTCCTAGCTAGTTTGAGTTCCTCTTAGTGTCTCTTATGTGTTGGGTACTATAATAGGGTGTTTTTATACTTCCTTTGAAAAACCCTAGAGAATGAGACATTGTAAAAGTTATATTTTTTATAACCTTGAGGTTGTTTTTGCGGCATTTACTGAACCCCGGTCACATTGGTGTGATCAGAATTTCAAAATGATGTCTCCATTTGTAGAATCCGAAACACCCTCAGCCCTTTATGTTTTGATAGTGGTATTTGACCCTAAATGTTGCCTTTGACCTTGTTTTTGAAATCCATACTAAATTCCTTTCGTTTTGGCATAATAGAGACTTGCGTTGGATCGACAAGCGCGAACGAGAGAGAGACCTCTAAGTGACGCAAAGAGGAACTGACGGAGAACTCATGATAGGTGAGAGGAGTTATTATAAAATTTGCTGTTTTGACACCATAGTTAGGGTCAGGGAACCTAACTATGAGAATATCTATCTGTCCCTATTGCATGCCGATTTTCTTTCAAGAAAAACTATATTTTTAATGAATGGGTATATCTATTGTTGATAAATAACATTATTGTTTATGAAACTTGTGTTGTTTGAAGACTTGGGAAGTGTGAACCTCAGGCATGGAAAATATATTTATATGCGGAATGCGACTCATTGTTGATGTTGCTATTGGTGACTTTAATTGATATGTGGTGATGTTGATATTTACGATGATATTGATTTGAGATGACGTTGTTAATGGTGATCATGTCAACATGAATTGATGTTATTATTGATGGTTATGTCAATATGGAATGAGGTTGTTGCGGTTATTGGTGATGTCATTGAAATGGAATGTTGATGACGTTGGAAATGCATTGACAAGTGCATGTTGTGTATGTTCGTGGGGGGCGGAGTGCACTGACCTTGTCAGATGGCCCATTCATGGGGGACAAGCGTGGTTAAAGAATCTAAGCATTCGCTGCAGGGATGCTTAGGCGCTTTAATTGGTCCATGGTCTTTGGCACTTGCTTTTGGCCTCGTTCATACGTTGTATGTAGTGTATGTTCATGGAGGGGGTGTCCATGTTTCATACCTCATATGACATGGGAAATAGTATAAACTGTGGCAGTATGTACTTTGTACTAGGGGGTATGTCACCTGGTAGAGAACTCCTTGTGGCCCCAGGTTGATCCCCTGGGGGGGGGAAGTTACGGTGCACGACTGGGTGACCTCGACAAATACTACATGGTTTCCTAAGTGAGGTGTTGTGTGGACACGCTTAGGGCTATTTCCTTGGTATTGGATATGGTATGTACCGTATTGCATATGAGAGTTGAGGTCAGGTGCATGCATCATTCTGTGCAGTCTTGATTGGATCCATGGATGGATGATGAGTAATTGTTGAATATGGATGATGAGTAATTGTTGAATGTGGACAATGAACAATTGTTGGGTGTGAGTGTTGAATAATGAATGTTGTGTAAGCTCATGATGTTTGCTTATGTTTTCTTGTTAATTGGGATTATTTGGATTTAACATTGGTTCTTTTTATAATGAATTCACCCTTGCAATTTTGTATCGTGTGATTGATACCTGTGATGATCGCGAACCTTGTTTGTGGAAGCAGAATGACAGCAGTAGGGTGCACGGATGAGATTTTGTTGAGGAGCCGCCAAGCCGACGTGATGACATTGAGATTATTTTGGGGAGAGAGTTGTGTTTTGTTAATCAACTCCTCTATAGTGGTTCATGATTTCTTTTGTTGGATTAAGGATGTAAATCATAGACTTAATTATATCTACGAACTGATTTAATCTTCATTATGTATATGATGTGTACTAAACTACTACATTAATATTCATGTATTCGGTTAAACATTGGTGCGTGTTTGGGGACATATATATATATATATATATATATATATATATATATATATATATATATATATATATATATATATATATATATATATATATATATATATATATATATTTCTGAAATTCAAATTTACTATGATTTTCATAAGCAAAATAATGGAGTTTTCATAAAAGAAAGAAAAAGAATTTAATTTCTTGAGTTATTAGAGTGGTGATATCGTAGCGACGAGGCAAATCGTTACACCAACTACCACCACAACCATGACTTGCCGACGAACCACTGTAACACTTGCACCTTGACCAAAGCTGACACAACAACGAAAGACCTCTCCTCTCACGAGAATGAATGAATGCTAAGAAAGCAACCAAATAATGAATGACTAAAGAAGGCAAAAGGAAGAAGAAGAAATAACCAGGGGGATTTTTGGAATTTAAAAAATATGTTGGGTGCATAGTCAGAAAACTGGGTGGACAAAGCAAAAGCCCACAACTAAGAAGGCTGAAAACTTTGTGGATCCCAAATAGGCTGAAACTTAAAATCCAAAATAAATAAGAACTTATTATAGGTGTTGCTAGGTGCACCAGCATTATTGCTGGTGCACCAAGCAATTTAAGTGAAGTGGCAAAAATGCCCATCACTTAAATTTTAAAAATCCTCCCTTCCTACGCTACTATTCTTGTTCGTACGCTGCACCGTCGTCTCCTCTTCTTCACCTTGCGCCTTCGTCTTCTTGCTTCCTCTTCGTTGGTTTCCTCCGTGCCGTCGCCATTGGATGCTTCTGTTGTTGGCATTGAGGACGTCTCCATCACTGTTGTGTCGCTTTCGCCGTAGGGGTAAGCTTCCTTCTCCTTTGTTAATGGCTAATGGGTGGTGGTTGGGTTCCGTATGCTACATATGGATTATGTAAACCTTATGAGTTATACGGATTAGGTTTAATCCGTATAAATCATACGGATTACATAATCCGTATGACTTATACAAATTACATAATCCGTATAAACCATATGGATTATGTAATCCATAAGTTATATCAAAACTTACGAATTACATAATCCATATGAATCGTATGGATTATCTAATCCAAAAGTCATATTAAAACTTACTGATTACTTAATCCGTATGTTACGCAAACAAAAAAATTTAATGGCGTACCTCCGACGTATCTCCATTAACAACCGAACCAACCATTGTAATAATCACCACCGACGAACCTCTATAACACTTTCACCTCAACCGAAGCGGCAATGTGCACCTCTCGCAACTATAAAAAATCAAGAGGAAACAGAGAAAATGAAGAACAAAGCAACTTAAGAAGGAAGAAGAAAACATAGGGGCATTTTCAGAATTAAATAAAATTGTTGGATGCACAAGCAATAATGCTGGTGCACCTAGCAACACCCATTTATTATTATTTGAGTTAATTACAGTTTCATCCCTTGACAAATGTGACTATTACACTATCTTTTCTTATGTTGAAATATATAATTTAGTTCATTTAATTTAATATAGTTAAAAAATATTCTTACACTTTTGAAAGAAGTGAATATTATACCGACTTCCTCTCATTGAAATATAAATTTATAGTATTATTTGAATACAATTAAAGGACATTCTTTGAAAGATTTTGAATATATATATATATATATTATGTAAAGTACATAAATTATAATTTTAGTCCTCCTAATTTTTTATATTCATGATTTTGGTCCTCTAATTTTTAATTGTAATTTTGATGATCTCTTAGTTTTATAAATTAATAATTTTGGTTCATATATTAAATTATTAACTAATAATTAATATAATTGTTAAGTTATCTATAAATTAATTAAAAATCATTAAATTTTTAAAAAAAATCTGAACACACCAGTTGAGCTTCATGGAGACCCTTGAAATGTCTTCTAATACTATAATGATCCGATTGGTAGGAGAGAAAGTAAGAAAAAAAATTGACATAAAAGAAAACTCGATTAATGAAACATTTTCTTATTTTTTATTGGAAATAAAATGAAAGCAACATCAACGGAAAAGTTGTTTTACAGATATAAAAATTATTTTTTTTCTTCTTTTTATTTTCTTTCCCGTTCAAATTTTAAAATTTTCCTTTCTTTCTTTTTTTTTCATCCAATCAAATGGACTATAAATTTGAACCTTCATACATTTAGAATAAATCCCATATAGAACACCTTTGAGTCTGCTTGAATAACATTTGTTTTAATTAAAAGTGCATAATCATGATACCGACAACACATGGCTTTTAGAAAAAGACCTATGCACATTTCATATTTGATAAAAAGTCAAACCAAATAGTGCAACATCAGCAAGTTCTTTCAAACACCGTTATTCCTCGTAACAACAAAAAAGCAGAAATCCACTTTCATAACCATATAATTCAGACACATTGAACGCAGAAAGCCAAAACAGAAAAACTTCGATGGAACGATCAATATTCGATGGTGGCTAGAAATCACCTTCCATGGCCGAGTACAGCGACACTCACGATGGTGGTGACAAACCAAGAACCCAATTGGTGGGTTGTGATGCGGAAAATGTGGTGAAACTTTCTATTGGTGTAGTTTTCATTTTTCATCTAATGGTTGCCAGACTCAAACAACATTGTTGCCGGCGAGCAAAGGCTTTATGGTTTTTGGAAATTGGGTAAAAGGTAGTTAAAAAAGAAAAAGACAAGGTTTCAATCGGAGTTCTTCTTAGGAAAAGCAAAATGGGAAAGAAAAAAAAATCAAAGACAAACAAAAACATAAAAGGGGAGGGATCAACGAAAATTTCTGGGGGTGGTATGACTTTGATACCATATTAGAATTCATAGTATAAAAAGGAGAGAAAAGAGAGGAAAAAGAATGAAAGAAGCTTTGATTAGCATAGGATGAATTAGCTTACAAGAGTTTGTTATTACAATGGATTATATAAGTTGGTTACAAAAATAACTAACTTACAACTAACTAATCTAACTCTACTTACATTATGATGAAGTTGAAATAACCATGATGAAGCCTATATCTATGCTAAGACCATTTCTGTTTTTACTTTTTATTTCCTTTCTTATTGCACTATCCGTTTTTACTTTTTTCCATTTTTGTAAGGTTTCTTCATCTTCTTCTTCCCTCTCTATCTAGCCATGGACACAACATGATCGTGGAGTTCTTCCTTGAAGAGCAAGTCTCGATTCCCCTATCATGGAATGAATTGTCAAGAAAACGTAAACCCCAAACCCTAACCTTTTCATTTTCTCGAAAAAGAAAGTAAAACCAAAACCCTAATTTTGTTGTTTTTGGAAACAATTGGACAAGTTTATTCCGAATTGCCCTGCCATGGACTTCGATCATGCATGCTACATGCTCAACGAAGGGAACAAGAAGGGCAAAAAAGAGAAAAAGAACCCTCTAGTGACGTCACCATCGTGAGAAGGAGAAGCTTACCAGAAGCAACTCGTCGAGGCCTTCAACATGAATTGGACGCGAATCTTCAAGATTAAACCCCCAATGCGGCGGGTTGAACTCATTCTCATTTCCATCCTTTTCCCTTCTCCTCCTCCTCCTCAATGTAATTCCTTGAAGCCCGAACACCACATTCCTCACGGACATATATGTTAAATTGAGAATTCTTCTAAGCCTAGTCCACTAGTCAGGCACTTGAATAACTGTACTCTGTTTGTGAAAATGTTATCAGAGTTTCGAGAAGA
Organism: Glycine soja; assembly: GCF_004193775.1. Classification (NCBI taxonomy): domain Eukaryota; kingdom Viridiplantae; phylum Streptophyta; class Magnoliopsida; order Fabales; family Fabaceae; genus Glycine; species Glycine soja. Next base: position 40,130,426 of record NC_041016.1, on the reverse strand, counting down.
TATTGGATGCTCATGATATACTAGATGACTTTTATTTAAATCTGTTGAACTGGGGCAGCAACAATGTTTTGAGCATTGCCCTTGGAAACACCATGTATCTATGGGATGCATCTTATAGCTCCACGTCTCATCATATTTTTGGTAATAAATGGGGCCTAAGCCCGGAAAGAGGAACCACAAAGCAATAAGTCCAGGAAAGGAAATTAATGAAATTCCATGGCATCAGCCAGAAGCAACTGGCTTAAGAAAGTCGGAGGTTGCTCATACATAAAAAAATCCACCTGCATATCATGTGCTGCATTAGCCAAGCACAAATATTTGCTTCCCTATAGATGTGAGTAAACTTGACCTGCCAATTCCCCTCTGTCACTTTACGAATTGCTTGAATAAGGCTCCAACCAGCACTACTGCCATTCGACAAACCTTTAATACTATTAACAACTTCTTCAGAGTCTATCTGAATTTCGACAGCCTTGAAATCCTTCCTCCTTAGTTTATGGCAATTATGGCCACCAATCAATCTGATTTCTTGGTCTATCCATCAATCTAATTTCTAATTTCTGGGTCTATCCACTTGTCAGTCCAGAATTGATCAGACCTTCCATTCCCCAAAGCTCAGCATTCCAGTCCTTCAATTTTAGTCTTCCTACTTGAAATATATAGAGTATGTTATTTCTATTTGAAAATTGATGGTTCACCTTTGAAATTAGTATCACTGTCCTTGAAGTCGAAGTCCAGCTTTCTGATTTGTAGTTTCTCAAGAATTATTATTGCTATCCCTGTTCCTAGTTCCTACACCTCTTTGATTTCGGGTATAATATTTAACTATGTTTTTCATATTTATAATGTTTTTTTCAATTTATTATCTATTTTTTTTATCATTTGACATTTTTAAATTTTTTTTTTTGGTACTCACCATTTGTTTTGATTAGTTAAGTGATGATGTGATACTTTCGGTTAAGTGATTATGTGACAAGTTAATAAAGTGTCACGCCATTACTTAAACAAGCTTAGAATATCCATAATTATAAAAAATAAAAGTTTAGAAATATCAAATAGTAAAACAAAAAAATATTTTTTAGGTAGTGAATTGAAAAAGAAATATTTATATGTATATAAAATATATTGAAGGGAATGTGATTTTTTTTCATTGTAAAGTGTTACATTGCCATTTATGCAGAGTGAAAGATCAGGGAATTTATATTTGCTGGGTACAGGCTAACCATACTCATGCTTGAGAGTCTCTATCAAGCATATTCAATTCAAGGTATGCATAAATTTTAGCCTGATAAGACAATGATAAGAAGGAAGGGAAAAATGTACACACACGCACCAAGTTTTAGTGTGCTTCAATCAATGTGAGATTTTCATTGTAGAGGACACTTAACATAATCATCTTGTAGAAAGATTATAAATAATTGAAAAGATCTCAATGCAAAACTTATATATCATGTCATACCATTCCAAAAGCTATTGTTACTCTTAGGTCTATCTCTCCCTGAATGATACATGATAATCATATAGTCAACATGAGTTCTTAAACATTTATTACTTGTTAAATATATTTAACGAGTCTTAAATTGTTTATGCTAGAGAACACCCTCCCAAACCTACTAGGATCGGCTTAATGGTGAGAGATTTGGATAGTTCGCATGATATTCTAAGTTTAAACTTGAGTACCATCCTTTTGCACCAAAGCTTACTCTGAACGCAAGAATCCTCAGTGAGCTGTATGTGACTTGGGAAGTTGGGCTAGTCAGCCTTTTTAACTATCAGAAAGTATGAGTTGTTAACTTAACTAAATTCAATGAGTATTTATATATAAATTAATCTAATGATTACAATATTTAATTAAGAAATTTAAAAATGAAATTAATTAGTAATGTGGTCCTTTTAATCTTTTTTCATCCTTCTTTCTTATCGTTTTCAAGTTTTCTTGCGTCAATGTTAAGGGTGCCTTAGTTTTCTTCACACTGTCTTGGGTCTACAGTTCTAATTTAATGGTATAACAATCTGGGTTTATCATGAAGAAGGCAGGGCACAGTTTTTGTTTGTGATGTTAAATACTTCTTGTTTTTTATTCATGCTCAGACACTTGCAATTGCCTTGAATCTTAAATGATGTAATAAAACCGGCCCAATTGCTCCCTCAGTCCCTTCACACAAAACACCTCTCACCCAAAAATCAGTCTTAGGACGAACCGCCGTTCTCTCTCCGTCCATCTCCACCATGACTTTTTCCCTCCATATATATATATATATATATATATGTATGTATGTATGTATTAAAATCATGGTTTTAAATTGCGTTGTGCATCATAGTTGTAGCGAGTAAAAAAAAATTATATTGCTGGCAATTGCAGTTCATGTGGTCATATATAATTGCGGTCACGATATGATTCTGGTGAATAAAAAAGGCCTTTATATGTTGCAGTCACAATTTCACTTGCGGACCGAAATTTGAAACTATATATGATTAAAACAAACATTTTTATTCATGGGCATTTTTGGTATAGTATTACGTGAATTTGCCTATTTGGCTCGTGGAATGAAACAATAAGCTCATCGTGCCACTCTCGTCACTCGCATGCATAAATCATTATGAAATGAATCATGTCATAAAATTTGCTTAGCACACATGTACGATACAAGCGATGGGAAGTACGTGGCAATAGTTAAAGAAACTAAAGTGAAGCTTTAGAACTCGAACTGCATGTTTGATGTATAGCCAAGTGCGTCAAGATGAGCAGCCATAGCTTTATTCATAGGTGGTGGACCACACCTAAGTATCTGCAAAATGTAAACATTTTTCTTTTAACTAACTATAAGCATAACAATAATCAGATCAAGTAATGTGGTCAACGCAAGAGTAAAAAATGTGGATTCTATTCTTAATTGGCATGCTATAGTTCGTAGTTAATTCAACCTGAATATCGTGGGCTGGTTCAGGACAATGTGATTTAATAATCTCCTTCGATATAAATCCAATGCCACCATTCCATTGTTCAGGAGGCTGCCAAGTATGGAAAATATTAAGCATTTTAATCTACGAAGATATTGATGGCTATGAAATAAAGTTATTGTTAGACTGATAATGAAGGTTTGTATTTCTTACTGTTGAGAGATAATATTTGTCAAAAATAAAATTACTTTTATTGTTTAAGAAAAAAGATAATATTGCTGTAAAAAAAAGGATAATATTGTACTCGCAAAACTCTCAATTCAAATTTTGTTTAAGACATTCAATTAATTTTAAAGCATGTGTAGTCATATAATAGTTTATATTCTTTAAAGATTATATAATTAAGAGATATTTAAAATAATTGCCTGAAAATTATACATATTGCAAGAATCCTACAAATGGGGATTTTTTATTTTATTTTTATATATCAGCAACTAACCTTATTAAGAACATGATAGACTTCAAACCTTTGAGGAAATTTGTTTGTAAAATTATCTAGTTCTTCCTGCAGCACCAAACAGATAACCGTCAGATCAAGCTACTTAATTCAATACTTACCTTTTAATTCAAATTAATAAATTTCTCCGGCATTGTACAAAATATTTATAATTTAAATAAAAATTAAAAATATTAACGAATTAAAGAGATAAATTTTTAAATTGACTAAAAAATTAATTCAAGTAAATTATTTGAATTAATATACAAGATTTTTATTGCTAAAATGGGTCAAAATTCAAAGTTTAAAAGATTAATTAAATTAATAATCATAAATTTTAATTCATACAAATAAGGGAAGATATATTTTGTTAATTTGATATCAAATTTTAATTTTAAATCAAATTGAAATTGAAATTAAATTTAAGTAATAATATTTGACAGAAATAAAATAATTATAAGTAAAAGAGTAAAATTAATTTGTAATGCAGGGGAAACCACATATGGTTTATGAATATAAAATAGTTCTTAAAAAGGCTCTTCTTTAATAGTAAATATTCAAATTTGTATGTTTAGCTTTTTTATATATTGTTATAAAAATTTGACAGATCATTTGCAAACAAAAAGAAGAGATAAGAGATGATCTTATCCCAAAACCAGAGCATGCTACAAACGAAAAAGAAATTTAAACAATGATCCTATTAAGAAAACATACTATGGTTTTTTTCTAATGCATATGTTACTCGTGTAATAAAAGAGATATAAAAACAAACAAACTATTAACTCTTTTTGGATTATAAACTTATTTGATAAACTTTTCCATTAGCACTCTTATAAGAAAAAATAAGTTGTGTTTCTCCTATAAACTAATATCAACTTATACACTCTAACTTTGAGAAAAGTTAAATGCTAGCTGAGAGTTTGTATATAATTAAGTGTATAAGCTTATTTTGATTTTAACTTATAAGAGAAGTTTAATTCATTTTATTTTTATATTTTCTTCTACTATAAATATCTTTAGAAAAAATTATATCTAAATAGATAAAAATATAATTAGAAAATAACGAAAAATATATAGTCACAGTGCCGTAATTTATTTGGTTTGTAAGCAGAAATGTTTGTGTTGGTTCTCTACTCTAATGCTCATACAAAATAAACGAAGAAATAAACTACTATTATGAGAAAGACTTCGTAACATGCTTACTTTTAACAGAATGTCGTCCACTGTTACATTGGCGTAAACAAGGTGCACCTTCGTTTTGTCCTTAGGGTTTTCTAGAATGGCTCTTATGAGCTGCAAGAAATGATGGGGACTTAAATAGGTTTATATATATGTAATCATGAATAAGTAAATTAAATACATACTTATTCAGATAAAAATTTATATAATGAAAATTTGTCATAAACATGCACTTAAATAACTTTCACCGTAAAACTTCTTAAACTTAGCTAAAAATTAATTTCTTAAATACTTAAACAAAATGAGTGCCTGAATGCTTATATGTGCGTACCTGAAACATTGGAGTTATGCCTGAACCCCCAGCAATCATTCCAAATGCCCTAGCCTGGCCAGGCTTGTAACTGAAACGTCCCTACAAGTCGCAAATATACACTTACATTCCATTATGCTTTTGAGACTATCAAGTAATTGAAAACTAAGCACTTTAATTTAGACTTTCAATATAATTTCTGTGGACCGATTAATTTTTTTAATTATCCTTTACTTTGCCTTATTAAGGACGGCAATTAGTACCTTGGGGCCCCTCACGGCCAAGTAATCACCTTCCTTCATTTGTCTAAAATGGTGGGACATCTTTCCATTCGGGTACATCTGTTTGGAAAAACAACAAATTATGTATATTATTACTATTATCATCGCTAAATTAATACATATATATATATATATATATGTGTGTGTGTGGAGAAAAGGTAAATCATTTATCCCCTTGCGAAATGTTTCCACAAAAAATAATGTACCTTCACAACCAACTCGAAGTAGCCAATATCTGAATCCAACGTGATTGGAGTATATGATCTCATAACTTCCTCTCCTTGGCTATCTTTCCCCCTGCTTAACAGTTAATATAAAATAGTTTTACATCTCTTTTTCTTTATTATTATAATTCTTGTATTTAAAGTTTATGGTGTTTTATTCAACGGGATAAGTTAAATATAGTATTAGAGCAACATCAGGAAAATCTTTTCCAAATTAAACCTAGCAAGTATGTTTTTTCCAACAGGAAGGCCTAATACTGAAGAAGGAGTAGGAAGGGCAAATCTGAATCTTGCAACGTTGTGGCTGAGCTGAGTCTTCTTTATGAGTTTAAATTCTTTGAAATTTTTCGGGTCCAAGCTTCCTGAAAATTGTCATTTTAGTTAGTAAATTTGGAATGCAAAGACGAGTCTAGTGACATTTTCAAATTATGGCACCTTTCATTCAAAGAACACGTCGATGTTGCTTGCTATGGTTGTAAAGCCATATTTATTTATTTTTTAATTTTATTAGTACATCTTCATCTTAATGTGGTTTCATTGATCTAAATGTTCCAAACTTGGAGCACATTTGTGCTTGATTCCACATTGCTTTATAGATTGAGACTGAGTAAACCATGATAAAAATATAACCCAAACGTTAGCATGTCATGATTCATTACACATTTTGGGCTATCGAATTTAGGAGACGACTGAGAAAGAAAAGAATATGTAATTTGCTTTTTAGGATGTTACTTGAGAATGACGTACAGAGACACCAATATGGATATTCAGGAAAACATGCAGAAAACTCACCTTGCTTTAAAAATTTAATTTTCTTACATATAATTTTAAATAAATCATAGGAATTTTTTAAATGATTAATTATATTTTAATTCAAATTAATATATAAAAATCAAATTCTGCAGTGAGAATAACGCAGCAGATTAAACCAATTAATTAAACCAACAAGCCTAGTCTGTTTTCCATTGGAAATGAACTTGAAATGTATGTGCAGGATTTTGAATAATAATGAATACATATTATCATTAGATTTATAATAATACAGTATATATAGATTGGAGTACTATTGAAGTCTTTTTATTTTTTTTACATAAAAAAGAATTTGAATAGTTTTAAATTAATATACTTGTGCAAATATATATCAACCCTTAATCATCAACAATCGAACAACCATGCCGATTATTTAGTATCATCGAAAGTGAGCTGTTCACTTTTGTTCAGTCAAATCATAATGATCTAAAGCAGCAAACATCTAATAATTTTATTTGAGTTACTATATATTGAAGATCTATCAACTATAATTGTTTAAAAAACAGATGAAAAACATGCAAATTGATAACTCTTTGATAGATAGAAGATTTGTCACCGAATGTAAAATAAGATATTGGAATGAATTTGAAAATGAAACAAATAAATTTAAAAAAAGTAGAGTTATATATACCTTTGGGGTGTTTTGTGCGATAATAAATATATGCAACCGTAAAGCCAACGGCAACAAGAGCAACTACGCCACCTAGCAATTCAGTGTTGAGGTTCTCAGCAAAGGGTAAAGACTTGAAATCCAAATTGGGAAACCGAAGTGCCATGTTGAATGGTAGTTCCAACATTTTTCGCAAGAATTAAATTGGCAACTCACAACTGCATTCATATACATGCAAACTTATATAACACTAATAATTTATTAATTAAGCTTTTCCGGTACCTAATTGATTCTTTTCTTCTTCTCGTCACTGTTCCCATGAAATGAAGCAAAGAATAATCACAAACGTGTCTGAGGGAAGACACAATATTCGATCTATACTTTAATATTTCTGAAATAAGATTGTGGATACTTTGATTACTTTTCCCACCCAGGAAAAAAAAAAAAAAATGAACGTATAACCTACAAAAGGCATATGGCAATCCTGGTTGTATAAAGCTAAATGTATTTTGCGACCATCAATTCACAGCCATAATGCTTCTGTCTTTTTGGGCTGATGTATCATGTTCTTAAAGTATATAATATGTCTTTTAATATATGATTGATAAAAGCTATACGTTAATGATTTTGTTATTACTTTTTTTTTTTGCTGCAAGGGAGGGGTAAACACCCCACTCCCAACCTTAATTTATTAATCCCTATGAGAGGAATGCATGGAAATTACATCACCCATGAGGGTTGCAGAAATAAAAACAGGAATAGAATCAAAGAGCCTAAGCTCCTCCACCATAGACAATCCGTACTTTGCTATTCCTTGAGCCATCAAATTTGCTTCACCATCAACACAACCAATGTGGCACTTGTTGTAACATTCTATTTTTCGTAAAATAAATTAAAAATATTTTTTTATTTAAAAATAAATATGTAAATATATGAATACATGATTTTAATGATATCAAAGAAGAATCAAACAAGTTTGCTTCAAAGGATAAACACTACTTCAAGATTAATACAAGGTTGCTTCAACAAGTAAAGCCTTGCTTCAAGATTAACTCAAGATCAAGCCTTACCTCAAAACAAAATGTTTCCAAGACATCCAAGGCTATGGTAATCGATTACCAGGCAGTGTAATTAATTACCAGAAGACAATTTTGAAAAGTAGTTGTTAAAAAGGGTTTTGAATTTGAATTTTGAACCTGTAATCGATTATCAGATGTTTGTAATCAATTACCAGCAACGAAATTCTCGAAATTCAAATTCAAAAGTCACGACCCTTCAAAATATAGTTGTTTAATCGATTACCATAAATCTGTAATCAATTACCAATAAAAAATTTCAAAAAAAGCTTTTTGAAAAGACACATCTCTTCAAACCATTTTGAAAAGGCACGAAGGGCCTATATATATGTGTGTCTGACTTCAAAAAGCAAGAGAGAGATATTCTAAGAGAATTTCATTGTCAAATGCTCTCTCAACAACTCTTGGGCAAACACTTGCAAATCTATTTAGAGTTCATCCAGAAACATCAAATTGTATTATCCACTCTAAAGGAGAGAAATCTTTATATTCATCTTAGAAAGTAAGTTGTAATCAAAGAGACTGGTTGTCTCTTGAAGTGTGAGTTTTCTGAACACAAGGGAAAGAAATTCCTTGGGTGTTCAGAAGTTGTAAAAAGGTTTTTTTTTTTTTTTTATACAAAGTTAGTGGAAATCTCAAGTGGGTTGCTTGAGGACTGGATGTAGGCACAGGAAGTGATCGAACCAGTATAAATCGAGTTTTTATTTCTCTCTTCCCTTATCTCGTTTATTTTATTGCAATCAATTTTTCCTTGCACGTTTAAAAGAACATTATTAAATTGATTGCTTCTTGTTCTAAGCCTATCTTTTAAAAGGGGGGGGGGGGGTTAAAAGTTTGTTAGTGGGAATTTTGAAACTTAATTCACCCCTCCCCTCTTAAGTTATTGAGGTCACTTGTTCAACAAAATAGATTTTTAGAAAAATGATAGAATTTTTTATAATTAAATAAATAAGAAGAAATAAATTTATTAATTAAAATAACAGTTTGAAAGAAAATAAAAAAAGATATTTTATTTATTCATTTGGTAGGAAATAAAATAGAGTTCTTTTTTATAAAACAAATAAATAAATAGATTAAATAATAGGCTGAGAGTATCCTAGTTATAAATAGAGGCATATTAGGTCAGTTTTCAGACTGACGATACATCTCTACACTTTCTGTTCCTCTCAAATTTCGTTTTTCCTTCTTCCTCTCCTAAAACCCTATCTTTTTCTCACATACACCCAAATCTGTCTCAATAAAACTAGGATCCTAGACTTGTTAATTGTTGAATCTTTCATGAAATTTGGACACCAGGTTTGCAATTCATTTTTCCATATCTTCACCGTTCAAATTTTCAAACTAAAATCTGGGGATGAAGCAATACTCATCGCACGCAGACAACGAAATGAAGGTTTCAATATCTTCTCTTTCTCTCTAACGCTTGAAAATCATAGTAGAGCAACCAGAGGAAAAACTTAAGGAATTTTAAGAAACCGCTAGAGATTCTGCTATCGTTACTGGAATATACATGTGAGTTCTTAGAGGTAAGAGATGAGTTTATCGCAGTTGGGGGTTAGAATGAAAATGTGTAGGGATCCTTAGAGGATTAAATTGGGGTTTATTTTGGGATATTTATTGAATTATAATTTTCCCTTTATGATTATAAATACGATATTATTGTGTTTGACGAACCAATTGATATTCTAATGCGAATTGGTTGATAAACTTGAGTGCTCTTGGTGTTTTCGTGTTTTTGACCTTTGATTTTGATTCATTGATTTTAATATGATTGTGTGGAATTTTTTGAGGGATTTTACTCCCCATGTTGTATAAATTGTTATATTAAGATTATAAAATGGTGATTCAAATTGTGAGTAAGTGACAAATTAAACCCGTGATGAATGGTGAGATACATGTGTATTGAGATGTTGTGTGTATTGAGTTGTGAGCTATGAACTGTGCAATCACACAATTGTAAGACCCTTTAAGGGTGACAAATTTTGTCATGACAAGTATTGTGATGAGATCCACTGTAGGAACCCGACAAGTTGAATTGCTTTGAGGCGCAACGAGTTAAAATGACTTTGAAAGCAATTGAGTAGTTGTGTGTATTGCATAGTTCACAGGTAAAGTGTATATGATTCAGGAGATGTGATAACATGCTACTTTGGGATTATACCATTGTGATTGAGACCGAGTGTATGTGATAAATTAAGTATGTATTGACTTGTAATATATATGTACATTGAGATATTGTGTGCATTGAGTTGTGAGTTATGAACTATATAATCACACGACTGTAAAACCCTTTAAGAGTGACGAGCTAATGTGTGACGAGTATTGTGATGGGAACCACTGTGGTGATTCGACGAGTTTAATCACAAGAATGATGAGATAAAATTATTTTGAGAACAATTGAGGAGTCACGTGTTTTATATAGTTCATAGATAGAGTTTGTGTGCTAAAGTGTTTTCTGGGTTGGATCTGAATCAGGAGGGAGAGGTCCTGACGGACTCTTCGGAGTGTAGGCCTTAGGGGTAAATACACCCGGTTTAAGTGCTCCTTTAAGCTTGTGCTGATCCCACATGGTTGGAGCATTCTCGCAAAACAGTGTGACCCTGACTGGTCTCCCTATGATTTTACCTAGTGAGAGTGGCCTGACTTATTAGTGTGTGGTTTGTCTTGTCATGTACTCCTAGGCGCCTGACGAGATTTTTCACTGACATGTTACCACATTGCATATAGGATTGAGTCTTAGTGTATCTGTCTCATAACACTTATGTATTGATCCTTGAGTACCTGAATGATGTGAAAATAAATGAGGTGTGTTGTATTGAAGTATGGTGTTACGCGACAGGTAGTGGAATGACATGAACTGTGTTTAAGTAAGTTATATTTCATTTATATGATATGTATATCTATGTTTTCTTGTTTCTCTCTATTAGTTAGGAATGTGATAACTCATTCCCCGTGTGCTATTTGTGTTTGGATCCTGTGATGATCTCGGACTTTGTGTTCATGAGAGCAGATGGTTAGGTGGATGACTATGAAGAACCTCATGCTAAAGGATGCTGAAAGATAATGTTCTGATAGGATGTGACATTGGGATATAGGTTTTTATATTAATTGCATGAAGTCTTGGACGACCTTGTTTTGAGCTGAGATGATTTTATTATTTATTTGGACAAGTTCTATTATGATGTTAGAAAAGTGAATGTGAGCCTTTTACCCTTTTAAAATTCTTTTATTTAAATGTGTTTTAAAAACTTTTAATTAATTCTGATTTCTTATTCCTTTTATTATTAATACATATATGTGAGGGGTAAAGGATGTCACGAATCTTACCACTAAGGCGTTGGAACTCTTGGAATAAGGAGAAAAGAGGACACTACTTCACATGGATTTGAAACCAAGGACACCACACCCTGGGAATCAAAATCGAGAATGATATTCCTATAACCAAGTTGGTAGGCAAACTTCAAGCCGTGCACAAACGCCCATACTTCCACCAGCAAATAAACTCCTAGCCAGGGCACAAACAAAAGTTGATAAAAAAAACTACCCTTAGAGTTCCTCAACACGCTACCATATTAGATGAGAGAACTAGAAATGAATCCATTGTAAATTAGTGAATGATTTAACGATTGCTACATATACACCAACTTGGAACTAATACTACTAAAAATAATCTTTTCAACTAAAAGCCTTCTATCATTCCTTAATTAGTAATAATAATAATAATCTCATACATAAATGTATAATGTATATATTCTAAGTTAGGTGATTTTATTTTTGAATGAATTAATTAGAGGTTTGTGTGGATGTATATATATTCAGGAAATTATCGGATAGAAGTGCGAAGATGTGCAAGGAGAAATTCGAGAACATTTACAAGTAACATAGGAGAACCAAAGAAGGTAGTTTTGGAAAATCAAATTGTGCAGAAAGGTGTGGAAGCAAAGCTTCATGATGAATCAACAATGATTCAAAGGTGTTTTGATGATAACAATGATGACAACAAAAGATGATGACAAAAGTGATGAACAAAAAGCTCAAGTGAATCAAAGAACATCCATCTCAAGTGAATCAAAGAATATCCATCTCAAGTGAATCAAAGAACATCCATCTCAAGAGAATCAAGAACAAGTCAAGAGTTCAAGAATCAAGAAGAATTCAAGACTCAAGAAGAAAGCCTACAATCAAGAATCAAGATTCAAGATTCAAGATCTCAAGAATCAAGATCAAGATTCAAGACTCAAGATTCAAGAATGAAGAAAAGACTCAATCAAGATAAGTATTAAAAAGTTTTTTCAAAACTTTGAATAGCACATGAGTTTTTGACAAAACCTTTACCAAAGAGTTTTTACTCTCTGGTAATCAATTACCATATTGTTGTAATCGATTACTAGTAGCAAAATAAGTTTGAAAATGTTTTCAAACTGAATTTACAACGTTCCAAATATTTTCAAAAGGCTGTAATTGATTACAATGTTTTGGTAATCGATTACCAGTGTCCTTGAACGTTGAAATTCAAATTTAAATGTGAAGAGTCACATTGTTTCACTCAAAAAAGCTTTGTGTAATCGATTACACATATTTGGTAATCGATTACCAGTGTTTGTTTCTGAAAAATCTAAAGATGTAACTCTTCAAAAAGGTTTTGACTTTTTCAAATGGGTTTTAAGTTTTTCTAAAAGTTATAACTCTTCTGAATGGTCTTCTTGATCAGACATGAAGAGTCTATAAAAGCAAGGCTTTGTTTTGCATTTTGAATCAATCATTTTCCAATCTTTCTAACAAACTCATACAATCTTTTACAAGCCTTGAATATCTTGAAATCTCTTTGAACTTCTTCTTCTTCTTTGTACCAAAAGCTTTCTGAAGTTTTCTGGTTTTCCAAACCTTGAAAACTTCTGCTATTCATCCTTTTCATTCTCTTCTCCCTTTGCCAAAAAGAATTCGCCAAGGACTAATCGCCTGAATTCTTTTTGTGTCTCTCTTCTCTCTTTTCCAAAAGAAGGAAGGACTAACCGCCTGAATTCTTTTGTGTCTCCCTTCTCCCTTGTCAAATAATTCAAAACGACACAGTCTGAGAATTCTTTTGATTCTTCCCATTCCCTAATACAAAAGCGTTCAAAGGTTTAACCGCCTGAGAATTCTTTTGTATCCCCATTCACAAGTATCGAAGGTGTAACAGCTTGAGATCTTTGTCTTAACACATTGGAGGGTACATCCTTTGTGGTACAAGTAGAGGGTATATCTACTTGGGTTTGACTGAGAACAAGAGAGGATACATCTCTTGTGGATCAGTTCTAGTGGATGGTACATCCACTAGGTTCAAAGAGAACAAGGGAGGGTACATCCCTTATGGATCTTTGCTTGTAAAAGGTTTTTTACAAGGTTGAAAGAAACCTTAAGGACCGCAGGTCGCTTGGGGACTGGAGGTAGGTACGGGTTTGTGCTGAACCAGTATAAAAATCCTTGTGTGTTTGTTTCCTTCTTCCCTACTCTTTTACTTTCCGCTGTGCATTTAATTTCCGCTTTTACTTTCTGTTAAATTTCTCTTCCACTCCTCTTTCTCTTAACAATTTAGTAAAAGCCTTAAAAGAGTAATTTTTAATTGGTAAAGTTCTAGGAATAATTAATTCAACCCCCCCCCTTCTTAATTATTCTGAGGCCGCTCGATCCAACAAAAGGTAGTAAACTCAGCTGCGACAACACTTAGGTATTGGAAGTTCAGCTTCCTAGGAAAAAGGTAGTAAACTCAGCCGCTTTCTGGAATGGGCTGTAGGGCAGAAGCTGAAAATATTGTGAGAGGTGGTTTATCAAATAGAAAGCCATATTTTAAATTATTTTTTGGCTGTTCAGGAAATCCATTTTTGGTTTTGATTTGATTCAAATTTTTATTTTCTTCTTTCACTTTATATGATTTATGCTTTTTTTTTCTGGACAAATATTATATGGTTTATGTATAACTATCAAACTTTGCAATTCTCTATAGAAGGGCTTCTCAAACTTGAGCTGTTCTTTGAAATTGCAGAGAACAAGGAGGATTACAACAAGTTCTATGAGGCTTTCTCCTAGAACTTGAAGCTTGGTATCCATGAGGATTCACAGAACAAGGGAAAGATTGTTGAATTGCTTAGGTACCACTCCACCAAGAGTGGTGATGAGATGACAAGCCTCAAGGATTACGTGACTAGGATGAAGGAAGGTTAGAGTGAAATCTAATACATCACAGATGAAAGCAAGAAGGCCGTTGAGAACTCTCCATTGTTGGAGAAGTTGAAGAAGAAGGGATACGAGGTTCTTTATATGGTTGATGCCATTGATGAATATCACTACTACAAAAGCAACTTTCTACGTCGGGGATTCGATGACGGTTGCATACAACCGTCTTAGAAGGTGAACCGGTGGCATGTTCGTAATTAAGGGCATGAGAACGACATCGTTTGCCGCTACCCGTCGTAGACATGCAGTCAGCGTGGCAATTTGTATTTACCTGGCTAACTTACAAAGACAGTTTTGTGGAAAAAACCGTCTTTGTATCGTTAATGGTAACACGTGCCAAACACGTGAGTGGGACGACGAGTATACAAAGACGGTGGTGTGTTGAGACCGTCTTTGTTTTTGTTAGTACTTTCAGGTGGCAGCCACGTGATTCGAGGATTTAAAATACAAAGACGGTCTAATCCACAGACCCGTCTTTGTATTGTTGGTGGTTTCACGTGTAGGCCATGTGATTTGAGGCGTTAAAATACAAAGATGGTCTTATCCAGATACCCGTCTTTGTATTGTTAAGGTAGAAACACGTCATCATCTTCGTCATTTAGATACAAAGACGGTCTTGCGCCAAGACCTGTCTTCGTATTGTTGGTGGTTTCACGTGGAGATCACGTGATTTAAGGCGTTAAAATACAAAGACGGTCTTATTCGAAGAGCCATCTTTGTATGTTTTGTAGTGACACGTGGTAGACCCCTGATGTTTGATTTTGTTGTCATTCAAAGACGGTCTTTGCTAAGACCCGTCATTGTATCTGAAATGGTATCATGTGGCCGGCACGTGCTTGTTACTTTCTCTTACTTTGGCGTGCCCTATCTCTTCTTTGCTCAAAATTACGACACAATTACTCTCAAATTGGCGCCCTAGCTAGGTACAGAGAGCATCGTCTCCGACAAAGAGCATCGTCTCCATTGCATCTTCTTCCGTTTGCAGCCACCGCCGACAAAGGTAAGGCTGCATTTAGATCTTGTTTGTGTATCCCTTCATTTGCATGTCTTATATTCCTTCATTCATTTGACGATTTTGTTTCTTTGTCGTCTCAGGCCATTAGTTGTTGGTGGTGGTCTACATCGTCGTAAAGCTGTGTCCCATAAAAGGTAAGGTTTATAACATTGTAGTGTTTAATGTTTGTATGCACATTGTATGGACAAAGTTGGTTCCATAAGGTAAGATACATTGTGTGTTTTGTGAGAGAAACTCTGATTTTTGTTTATCTTTTTATGTAATCTGAAGCTGTTAAATTTTTTTCTTTTTTTGCGTTTCAGTGAGGTTTATGTGGGCCTTTCATTAGTGTTGTCATCCTGTGCCAGATTATCACTTTCATTGAGCATTTTTTGGTCTAAGTTAGTACACTCAACTTTATCAATCCCCTAATGTTTAATTTGAGCTTCAGATTTATTGTCTTTATCATTAGTAGTCTCTGTAATTGAATTAGCTGGAGAATAAATTATATATAAGTATCTTCTTTATAAAAGTTTTAATTGAATTACATAACTTAATTCATTTATTTTATAATTGAGTTCTAGCTTTCGTCTAATTGTATCATAAAGACCTAATTAATTTCTTAATCCATTATTGTCATGTTTAGTTTGCATTGAATATTAGCACATTTGTAAGTCATATTTGAACATATTTAAGTCAATATTGTCACTTATGCGCAGGTTTAATTTAGAACCCCACTTAACCAAGTTGTTGCTCAAGTAATATTTTGACTTATGTAGATTCATTTAATTCAAGTATTATTTCTCCCCTCTTTAAGCTTCGTTCTCTATAATATTTTTACTTTGGGACAACTCCTCCTTAGCAAGTTCAGCAGCTTGTAGTGCAACTGACTTCTCTTGCAATTCAATCAAACATTTGTCAAGCTCACCGGATTTATCAGCCAGAGACTTCTTTAATGAATGTCGTTGTTGTACCAATGGCTTTCCTTTTGTCACAGCCATGCTAGACAAATGGCCTCAGTTATCTTAAGAAGGGGGGGGGGGGGTTGAATTAAGATAACAAGAACTATTCCCCAATTTAAAATTTCGCTCTCTCTTTTTAGATTAACAATGCACCCTTAACATGAATTACTCAAAAGACAATTCAGAACAAACTTCTTTAAAGGCAAAAGATAAATAGCAATAAATAAAAGAAGTTTAAGGGAAGAGAGAAATGCAAACTTGATTTATACTGGTTCGGTCACTTCCTGTGCCTACGTCCAGTCCTCAAGCAACCAACTTGAGATTTTCCACTCTCTTTGTAAAATCCTTTTACAAAGTCTGAATCACACAGGGACAACCCTTCCTTTGTGTTCAAGAATCCTTTACAACAAGAGACCCTCGGTCTCTTAACCCCTTTTTAGAAGTAAAAAAGAAAAGAAGAATAAATCTCTCTTGAAAGAGACAGATTGTACAATGAAGATCAATCACAATTCCTTATTTGAATATGCAAGTGTTTGACCAAGGAATCTTTGAGAGGATAAGACATTTCAATTTAGAAAAACTCTCATAATCTTTTTAGAGGATAAAACTTTTTGGGCAATAAAAAACTCTCTCTGAATTCGTGTTTCCAAGTCACATATAAATAGACCTTTGATGACCATTCATAAACCATTTGAATAGATGTGACTCTTGAAAGTTATTTTCTGAAAATCTCCTCTGGTAATCGATTACAATATTTGTGTAATCGATTACATGCTTTAATATTTGAATTAAAACGTTTATTAACTGCTGGTAATCGATTACCAATATGGTGTAATCGATTACACAGTCTAAAATTTGAATTCAAATATTTAGTAGCTGTTGTAAACCATTTTTGGCCACTGGTAATCGATTACATCCTCTGGTAATCGATTACCAGAGAGTAAATCTCTTAAAAAACACTTTTTAACTCAAATTACTTGGCCAAACCTTTTGCTAAATCAATTAGGAATTCCCTTCCTAAAATACTAGTGATCATCTTGATGTTGTGGCTTGTATTCTTGAATCATTTGCATCATTTGCATCAAATCATCATGATCATCATCAAAACATCAAAGTCATTTGCTTCTACAATCTCCCCCTTTTTGATGATGACAATATAAGTCCTGAAATCAAGATTCAAGCTAACAATGTATATATATAAAATTTGCGTTAACTCCCCCTATGTTTTGGAATTGATGATCACTTGATTTCTAACTTTTATCACTTGATTTCTAAGCTTTTTTATCATCATCATAACACCAAAGATCTTCTACAATCTCCCCAAAACACCAAAGATCTTCTACAATCTCCCCCTTTTTGATGATGACAATCCCTGAAATCAAGACAAACCATATACAAGATGATAGCACGTTCACACAACCCTTACTCCCCCTATCTTTTGGCATGTATGCCTATGCCTAACTTTAATGATTTTAATTGATTTCTAACCCAAGTTCTCTCAAGTTCTCTCCCCTTTTGGCAACATCAAAAAGAACTAAACAACACAATCAAAATCCAAACAGAGCCAAACATTAAACCAAAATAAATCCATACATTGTCATAACCAACCAATGCAAAGTCCAGAAATATAATAATAGTGCAAGAGTATGATAACTAGAGCAACAAAAAGCCAAATACACGGCGATAAAACAAAGCACTAATAATACTTAATTACTAATAAGACTTAGTCATAATAATAACAATTAAGCTAAGAGGATGATGGAGGCGGTGGTGGTGGATCAAAGCAAGTACGGATGAAGGAGACATCTTCTTCAACTTGTGTGAGGCGAATATCCATGCCGGCAAAGCGTGTATCCAATGAGTCGAAACGTTCACCAACATAAGAACGAAGGCCTCGTAATTCGGTAAGGACTTCATTCAGGAGTGCTGAATCTTCACGCTAAGGAGGAGGTGAAGGAGTACGCTCATCTTGAGGAGGGAGTGCATCTTTCTTCAGCCATTTGACCATTCCGATCCTTACGGTAACCAAAGGAAGTCACAGCACCAGCACCAATTGCAAAGGAACGCTTGACTTGAACAAATGGCTCATCATCAAGCGGAATTTGAAAATGATGCAGAAACAAAGTTATCAACTGTGGATAACGTAGAGGTGCATTGGCCCGTAATGCCTTATGCATTCGGTACCGAACCAAATGGGCCCAGTCGATCTGACGATCGGTGAGAAAAGCCCACATCAGAATCAAATCCTCCTCAGAGGCTTGCGCTAAATTTGAAGACTAGGGAAGCAAAATTCTAATAATGATAGTGCATGATGCGATTATCAAAAGTTAATGATCTGGCCAGCAATCTACCGGTCATTTCAGCCTGGTCATTGCAGACCATACGGCGAGCATCATGACTAGAATAATCAAATTTCCAGTCATCAACAATGGTGCCCTCAAAAGGTGCACCTTGACTGGGTAAATGAGTTAAAGAAAAGAATAAGGACTGATTAATGATCATAGGAATACCATGCACCTCAGAGGAAATAATGTCATCCTAAATTTTCAAATTGCAGTAGAAGACCTTTACAAGTTCAGGATAATGTGGCAGTTTTAATGACATGAAATCAACAAGGCCAGAATTTTGAAACACTTGATAGCAATCAAACGTTTCATCGTTAAAGAACTCTACGTCTAGGTACTTAGGGTCTAATATGATCCTAGAAAAAAATTTGAGAAAGGTACTGTAGACGCTGATCATCGGAAGAAAGCAATGTTGATGATCTTGGAGATGATAAAGATGGATGAGTAGGTGCTGTGGATGCTTCAGATGGTCCGTGGCGGCGATGGGCAGCAGCAGCAACGGTGGAGGATGATCCCTTTCTCTTCTTTGATGGCTCTGCCATTTGATGAAGTTTTTGTGGATTTTAATTGGTGGAAGTGAAAGAGGTGTGAAAAAGAGGAAGATTGGGCTTTACGGGATGTGATTTGGTGAAGAATTGAGTGAGATTCGAAGATTTGAAGTTTTAGGTATGGAGGAGACGTGAAAGGAGGCTGTGGCTGCGCAGCAGCTCTGATTTCGTGAATATTTATAGATGAGGACGAATTGTAATCGATTACAGGGATTGGTAATCGATTACAGGACCAATAAGCCTACTGGTAATCGATTACAAGATGTTGTAATCGATTACAGGCTGCCTGTTCTTGTGTAATCGATTACACTAGATGGTAATCAATTACCAGAGCATAAACTAGGCTAGTTCCTCTAAAGAAACCTATGTTTATGCTAAATACATCTAACACTATCAATCATCATCACTAATATGTATTTAATTCATTCAAACAAGTATTAATCAAACAATTAACACACACCAATCAAATATAATCAAATACTTACAATTAAACACAATCAAACAAAAGCAATCATCAAAACATAATCAAAGACAATCAACAAACTTTACCTATCCAAATCACTAAGGTCTAAAAGGCCTAATTCTCTTCTTATTGAAAAGAATATATCCTTTGGGAGAGGTTTTGTTAAGATATCAGCAAACTCTAGCAAACAATCTCCCTTTAGAACATGGTCTCTTAGAAAATGGTGCCTAATTTCTATATGTTTTGTTCTAGAATGTTGTACAGGGTTTTTGGATAGATTTATGGCACTAGTATTATCACACCTAATAGGTATGCGATCAAGAAGGATACCACAGTCAGATAATTGTTGCTTCATCCATAAAATCTGTGCACAACAACTGTCGGCAGAGATATACTCTGCTTCAACAGTGGATAAAGCAACACAGTTTTGTTTCTTGCTATGAGACAAGAGCCGATCCAATGAATTGACAAGTTCCACTTGTGCTTTTTCTATCAGTTTTAGATCCGGCAAAATCAGAATCAGAATATCCTATTAAGTTACGTGTTGAATTCTTAGGATACCATAATCCTAAATTGATTGTACCTAATAGATATCTCATAATTCTCTTTACTGCACTCAAATGTGATTGTTTGGGGTTGGATTGAAACCTAGCACACATGCATACACTAAACATAATATCAGGTCTACTAGCAGATAAATAGAAAAGAGATCCGATCATATCTCAATATTGTTTCATGTCTATAGACTGACCAGATTCATCTTTATTTAAGTAACAGCTAGTGCTCATTGGTGTAGCCATGTGTTTTGCACTTTCCATCCCAAATATTTTGATCAATTCCATGCAATACTTGGCTTGATTGATGAATATACCTTCTTGAGTTCGCTTGATTTGTAATCCCAGGAAGTACTTTAGTTCTCCCATCATTGACATTTCAAATTCACTTTGCATATCAAGGGAGAACTCCTTGCACAATGAATCATTAGTGGATCCAAAAATTATATCATCAACATATATTTGAACCAGCAAAATATCATTATGATTTCTCTTTATGAATAATGTGGTATCCACTTTTCCTCTAGAAAATTATTTTTCTAGGAGAAAATTACTTAAACGTTCATACCATGCCCTAGGGGCTTGTTTCAAACCATAAAGAGCCTTTTGTAATTTATAAACATGGTTTGGTTTATCAGGAATTTCAAAACCAGGGGGTTGTTCAACATATACCTCTTCTTGAATTAAACCATTTAGAAAGGCACTCTTAACATCCATTTGATAAAGTTTAAAGTCCATTATGGATGCATATGCCAAAAGCATTCTAATGGCTTCTAATCTTGCAACAGGAGCATATGTTTCTTCATAGTCTATTCCCTCTTCTTGATTATATCCTTTTGCTACTAACCTGGCTTTATTTCTAATAATTATACCATGTTCATCTAATTTATTTCTAAAAACCCATTTTGTTCCTATGACAGGATAATTTTCAGGTTTTTCTACATAACTATAAAAAAAATATTAATGAAAATCAAATATTTAAGGAGTAAACAAGCATCAAAACTCATTCAAAAGTTAACAAAAGTCATCAAAGTAATCAATCAAAGATCATCAAAGTAATCAATCAAAGACAAGTGACCTGTTTGTATCATTTGATATTACTTGTTGGGCTTGTTGATCAAGTGGCCTTTGTTTGTTGAATAAACTTTGATGCATGCCATGTATTTGGAGAAATTGCTATCAATGTATCACTTTTGCTCTTCTCTGTTTTCATAGTCTTTCATCATGATACCCAGATTTATGATTTTATTTTTCTGAATCACTTGAAGAATTTTTTTTTTATTTTTTATTTTCTTCCCAAGTGATCTATGTTTTCTTTTCTTTCTTTTCTTTGAGATTCCTCTTGTCGGATTTTTCAATTCTTCTTTCAAAGACAAGATAATTGGATCTCATGTGCCCAGGTTGATTACTTTCATAGCATGATGGGGCTAAGGAGGAGTCTTCTTCTTTCTTCTTTGTATTGATGTTTGATTTCCTTTTATTGTTTTTGTTTCTCAGAAGTTTATTGAACCTTTTCACAAAGAGTCTGAAATCATCATCATCTTCTTCTGTTTCAGTCAAGTCCTCTTTGTCACTTTCTTTTTGAATAAAAAATGATGAGGCTCTGAGTGCTATTCCTTTTCTCTTTATATCATTCTCTTCATGTTGATGGAGTCTCATAAGTTCCATTTCATGTTCTTGAAGTTTTCCAAAGAGAGTGGCAAGAGATATATTAGTGAGATCTCTTAATTCTGCAATTGCTATTACTTTTGGTTGCCATTGCCTGCTTAAACATCTCAACACTTTGTTAATAAGATCTTCATTAGGAAATATTTTTCCCAATTTTGCAAGATGATTAACTATATGAGTAAATCTCTTTTGCATATCTTCTATGGTCTCATATTGAAACATTTTGAAAAGTTCATATTCATGTGTGAGAGTGTTTATTCTAGATCTCTTGACATCAGTTGTGCCTTCATAGGTTACTTGTAATGTATCCCACATTTCTTTTGCATTTTTACAATTTGAGACTCTAAAAAATTCATCCATGCCTAATGCAGAAGTGATTATATTTTTGGCCTTTGAATTGTATTGAACCTTTCTTTTTTCATCATCATTCCATTCTTCTCTTGATCTTTCTATAGTTGCATTTCCCACTACCTTTGTAGGAATAAAAGGACCAACTTCAATGGCATCCCATATATTTAAATCTATGGCCTCAATAAGGATCTACATTCGGGTTTTCCAATAGTAATAACCCTCGCCATTGAACATAAGAGGCCTATTAATAGAATTTCCCTCAAGAAATGGAAAGTTGGATGAGGCCATTTCAATTCTTGAAGTTTTTAAACTTTATACAAGAATCCTGCTCTGATACCACTTGTTAGACAAATGGCCTTAGTTATCTTAAGAAGGGGGGGGGGGGGGGGTTGAATTAAGATAACAAGAACTATTCCCCAATTTAAAATTTTGCTCTCTCTTTTTAGATTAACAATGCACCCTTAACATGAATTACTCAAAAGACAATTCAGAACAAACTTCTTTAAAGGCAAAAGATAAATAGCAATAAATAAAAGAAGTTTAAGGGAAGAGAGAAATGCAAACTTGATTTATACTGGTTCGGTCACTTCCTGTGCCTACGTCCAGTCCTTAAGCAACCAACTTGAGATTTTCCACTCTCTTTGTAAAATCCTTTTACAAAGTCTGAATCACACAGGGACAACCCTTCCTTTGTGTTCAAGAATCCTTTACAACAAGAGACCCTCGGTCTCTTAACCCCTTTTCAGAAGTAGAAAAGAAAAGAAGAATAAATCTCTCTTGAAAGAGACAGATTGTACAATGAAGATCAATCACAATTCCTTATTTGAATATGCAAGTGTTTGACCAAGGAATCTTTGAGAGGATAAGACATTTCAATTTAGAAAAACTCTCTTAATCTTTTTAGAGGATAAAACTTTTTGGGCAATAAAAAACTCTCTCTGAATTCGTGTTTCCAAGTCACATATAAATAGACCTTTGATGGCCATTCATAAACCATTTGAATAGATGTGACTCTTGAAAGTTATTTTCTGAAAATCTCCTCTGGTAATCGATTACAATATTTGTGTAATTGATTACAGGCTTTAATATTTGAATTAAAACGTTTATTAACTGCTGGTAATCGATTACCAATATGGTGTAATCGATTACACAGTCTAAAATTTGAATTCAAATATTTAGTAGCTGTTGTAAACCATTTTTGGCCACTGGTAATCGATTACATCCTCTAGTAATCGATTACCAGAGAGTAAATCTCTTGAAAAACACTTTTTAACTCAAATTACTTGGCCAAACCTTTTGCTAAATCAATTAGGAATTCCCTTCCTAAAATACTAGTGATCATCTTGATGTTGTGGCTTGTATTCTTGAATCATTTGCATCATTTGCATCAAATCATCATGATCATCATCAAAACATCAAAGTCATTTGCTTCTACAATCTCCCCTTTTTTGATGATGACAATATAAGTCCTGAAATCAAGATTCAAGCAAACAATGTATATATATAAAATTTGCGTTTACTCCCCCTATGTTTTGGAATTGATGATCACTTGATTTCTAACTTTTATCACTTGATTTCTAAGCTTTTTGATCATCATCATAACACCAAAGATCTTCTACAATCTCCCCAAAACACCAAAGATCTTCTACAAGGCATATTAAGCTTTTCTTTCGTATTAGCACATTTAGCCTTTTCCTGCTCGAGTTCTATTTTCAATTTTCCAAGTTCAGTATTTAATGTCCCTATCATTACCTTTTCCTTTCCAAGCTCATCAACAAGGTTAAGGGTAGAGCCTTAAGAGTGACATTTTCAGTGTCACACACATAGTAACTGTAGAGCCTTCTTGTTCCACTTTCTCAAGTAATCAAAGGACAAGTAGATGTGTTCTGGGATGGCAACTAGGCTTAGAAACTAGTTTCCTGTTATGTAGGCTGCAATTGGTTCCTAGCTTCACTTGATGCAGTTTGTCTGGGATCCACTTGCTTAGCTACCAATATGTAAAATGTTTTTAGGTACCTCTGGTACTCAATTAATATATATTTTTATTCTTTGCTGATAAAAAAAGGACAAGTATTTATTTAAAACACATGTGAATTGCCCTCCCTTGTATATGTATCCTTCTTTCCTTTTGAGACATTGTTGGCAAAGCTTGACCCCATTACTTTGTCCGCAACGTGGATTCACCTCTTTTCAACTTGCACCAGCGCCTAATGGAGACAGTGCCTGCAACGTGGATTCACCTCTTTGCGTTATAATATTTGCTCGGTCTTGAATCCCAACACAATAAAGACATTTTGTCAGTTTCTTCATAAACTTAAGTGTCAATTCAGATTGTTATTATAATTTTGTGCCTGCAATTCCTCTGTTTACTGTCCTAAAAGTTAAATGTTACCCGTTAGCCCAACACAATGATCATCAACCTTCACAGGCCTTTATCTTTTATGTCAATAATCAATTCTTGGTAGTTATCCCTAGTCTAAAGTATTAAATTAGAATTTCCTTTTCGATAAAAAAATTTATTTTATTACTAAAACATCATATGAAGTGCAACATAGGGACTAAAAGGTACAACTTACTGTGGGTTTCATCTCATAAGCAGGTGGTTCAAGGATGTAGTCTTCATTCCTCTCAACCCCGTTAACTACAACATGCCCTTTACGAACCTGCAAATAATTGAATTAGAGATTAGTGATATTTAACAGAATAACCACTGGATGAAGCACCCCAAGAATCTGAGTTAAATTATAAATGACTTCTTACATTCATGCAAACTTTAAAGTTCGAAGACCATGTAAAAACCTACATCCTAGTTAACCAAACTTTTGAACTAGAAAAGAATAAACTTCCCTCTAAAAACAAGAACACAAGCAAGTGGTAAAACAAATCCATGCAACCTTTTAGGTACCTTAGCGACCTATTATGATTTGCACATTGTAATTTTTAAACCTTTTCTCCATTTGTTAAAAATATTGTTTGTCTGTTCATTTGCCTTAGGAAAATTTTTTGCAAACAAGGAATTGCAGCTTCTTATCTGATAATAAGCTGTTGCTGTTCTCCCTCCCATCATCGTACCTAGTATTACACAACAGCGACCATGGATCAAACTTGGATTACAGCACCTCGCATAAGCGAAGCGTATGAACACGGGGTTGAAGAGTTTTTTTTCATTTGCCCAAATAAATTCAGCAACCACAGATGCAAATTTTTTCTGCCCTTGCGTTAAATGTGTCAACGGAAGACGTCACTCGTTGAATGACATTAGATTGCATCTGATATGTGATGGCTTTAGCCCCACTTACACAAAGTAGATATGGCATGGTGAGTTGGTTGGTCATACAACAACATCTCCACCTCATCCGGTTGAGCTCGAAAGCGGAGATCGAATGGAAGACATGATACGTGATCTTGGGCAAGTGGGATTTCAGGATTTTCATGCAGATATTTATGATGATCTTCAAACAGATGCGCAGACGCTGTTGTATGTTGGATGCAAAAGCTTCAGTAGGTTATCAGTTGTGCTAGCTTTGGTTAACCTAAAGGCCAAATTTGGGTGGAGTGACAAAAGCTTCATTGAGTTGGCTTTGTTATTGAAAAATATGTTTCCTGAAGATAACACCTTACCGAAGAGTCACTACGAGGCCAAAAAGATATTATGTCCCATTGGCTTGGAGTACCGAAGAATCCATGCATGTCCGAATGATTGCCTTCTGTATAGAAATGAGTTTGTGGATATGCGATTATGCCCCACTTGCGAACTTTCACGCTACAAGGGCAACGATGGGGAACGTACTGAAGGTTCAGCCACCCCTAGTAGTCATCCAGCAAAGGTTTGTTGGTATTTCCCAATAATACCTAGGTTGAAGCGGTTGTTTGCCAGTGCAATCCTGGCTTGATACATTCATTCAGTACGAGTTTTAACAAATCCCCTGTTCCATTTTACAGTTATGAAAACAATCCTGGCTTGATACAACCAAAAAACTCTCCATATCCAGTTTCTCCAACACCACCACCAGCTTCTTCAGGTTTGTTGATGCCTGTTTATCTTTCAAAATGGTTTAAAATTGGGTAGGATAATAAGTTGAGGTGACAAGGTGATATCAGGGTCTTTACCTAATTGAATTTCATCCATACATAACCTTCAAGAGATCTTATTACAAGGTAATCAGTTTTCAGGTCCATTATCCACTGATATTGGATTCTGGCTGCATCTGAATAGGTTGGATTTCAGTGATAATCAGTTCAGTGGAGAACTGCCTGAGTCACTAGGGATGCTCAGTTCTTTGAGCTATTTCAAGGCATCAAATAATCTGTGTATCCTTAATTAAGTTGTGTCTCTTATTTTAATGAGTTTAAAATAATGAGACATTATCATGCATGTATCCTTCTAAGAACCATTTTCATCTGCTTAGGATTTTTATGTGCTTATGATGTTTTCAACTTAATTATGTGCCCTTATGATTAAATTTGACTAAATGTATATTTCTCCCCATTTTTAGGATCATGTTCATTACTAAAGGACAATTGTGCATGTACTATTCCTTGAATAGGCATCGACAAGGCTTGGATAGAAAATATAATCCTTTGTATTGCATAAATTGTTGTTTAAAAAAAATCCACGACGATTCTTTTGACACGACCGTCGTAAAACCTGCACATTTCTACGACGGTCACCATGATGACACCGTAGTAGAATTCAGCCTCTCTTACGACGGTCATGGGACAAGACCGTCGTAGAATTTACAACTAACTACGACAGTCACTTACAAAAGACCGTAGTAGTATTAAGCCTATTCTACGACGGTCTTTCTGACACAACCGTCATAGCATATAGCAAAGACTACGACGGTCTTTGGGAGCAGACTGTCGTAGAATTTGATCATGCTCTAAGACGAGCACCTACACAGGCCCGTCGTAGAGTACGATTATTCTACGACGGTGCTGTCCCCATGACCGTCATAATCTTTCATACATTCTAAGATGGGCATGTCCGACAGCCCGTCTTAGAATTGGAGAATATCTACGACAGTTTTAGCTAACCGTCGTTGAAATCATCAAAAGTTTTGACGTCGTTTGAGACGACGATGGTCGTTAATCGACATAAAATACCATTTTTAACTGACGTTGAATTCTGCTTTTGTAGTAGTGTATGCTGTTGGTCAGCTCAAGGAATTTGACGGCAAGAAGCTTGTCTCCGCCACCAAGGAAGGGCTCAAGTTTGACGAGAGTGAAGATGAGAAGAAGAGGCAAGAAGAGTTGAAGGAGAAGTTTGACAACCTCTGCAAGGTGATCAAGGAAGACAAATCCATGAAGGACCTTGTTCTGTTGCTGTTTGAGACTTCTCTTCTCCCTTCTGGTTTCAGCTGTGAAGGATCCACAAAATGTTGAAGCTTGGACTGAGCATCTACGAGGATGCAGGTGAAGCTGATGCTGACATGCTGCCACTGGAGGTGGCCGAAGCTGATGCTGAGGGCAGCAAGAGGGAGGAGGTTGATTAAACTTAAATGTGATGTGTTTCTTATTAGTAGCTTCTCTAATGCGGCAAAAGTCTTTACTTTTTTGTTGAATTTAACTAAAGCCATTGAAGTTTTCAATAAGTAAAGCAGCTTAAATCGGAAGATATTCAAAATAAAACAAGTAGAGAAAGATCTAAGTTTACTAAATTTTGATGCAGTGGCTACTTACCTTACTGGTATACACAGTGCCAACAAAATGCTTCATAGCAGAATAAAGTTGCTACACCACTATCTTCTTGCAATGCAAAAACGCACGAGGTTATCACTTCTGCAAAAATAGCATTTCACAATAAGATATTATTTGTTATTACAAATCTTTCAAAAATATTATTCTTTTGATCTGTCAATTCCTTAAGCCTTACAATAAGCTGTTATTGTTGTATGTTTTTAATTTGAGCAATAAACTATCAAATCTAGTTAGTATCATTTGGAAACTTAAGTCTATATTAGCTAATAATTTTATAGCTTATTTTATGACTTTTTGAGGACTGTGATTGCCAATGACTTGCATATTGTAAATGACACCTTGCTTCACATGATTGGATTAACTGTTTGGGCTTGCTTTTTTCTATGAATGATGTTATATTTCAATATCCAAGTAATGGGAAAAAAAACCTTTTTTTTAGTAATTTATGTGGAATTGTGAGTACGCAAATACAGTTTATTAGGTTGCTGCATTTTTCTTTTCCTTTTCATTTTTGATTGGGGGGGGGAGGGGGAGGGGGGATTCTTTTTGGTTTGGATTTCCAATGCAGTTTGGTTCTGATTACTATTATTGCTGGATATGGTGTCATTTTATTTACTCTTCTTAGTTTCCATTATTTTTTTTATTGTTTGATGAATGTTCTGAGTTGAAGAATTGCTCCCTGGTAGGCACAATTTCTATGTTTTCCTCGATAGGATCTCACAAACTTAGGTCCATGTGATGAATTCCTCTGCCAGACCACATCAATGGATTTCTTGGCTAAAGAGGTAATATACAAAGAGCTTTGTGTACTCTACTCTTAAGGTAATATTCAAACTGGAAGGTCTTTATATGCATGACTTTTATAGTCTAATAATAGGAGGGAAAATAATTTGGAATCTATTTCAGCTATAGCTTTTAAAGAAGTTGGAGAGAAGAGACAAGGCACGGGAAATGGCTGCAGTCTCCCCAAGAGTCACAAAGCAAGCAAATAAGGAGCTGTACAAAGGTAGTATTGATAAGGTGGTTTAGGATTTTCTCTTCACTGTGCCTGCATTGAGGCACTGAGGTTATTTATGATGTAATTTAATATTTCCCTAGGGTATGCATTGGACACTGTTATATTTGTTCCTTTGCTCAAGTATCTATACTATTTTAGGCTCACTCACACTCACGTAAAACCAAGTCACATTTTTTTTAGAGAGAAAGAGATAAGAGTGAAGAAGAGAGAAGGTGATTGTGAAAGATGCAAGGAAAACAAGAAGAGAAATGCGTAATAAGATAGGTATGTTGGGGAGAAAAAGAGAAAAAAATGATTGTGTAGAAATTGTTGTATGAATTACATTACTCAATATATTTTAACCAAATTTCTAACAAACATGTGCAAGAATTGTGTTCACCAATTCTATTCCTGAGGGCACTTACGATGTCCTTATATTGGATGTTTTTCAACCAATGGGTAAAAAAACCTTCTTTCTGCCAAATGTCAATTTAAAGTTGGAACTGAAGTAAGAAAAGAACCTATTGCGGAAATTCAATGTGATGCAGTACCTATTGCGGAAGTTCTTGCTGATAACTGCTTCTTATAATTAGTAGCTAAGACCCTTCAACTCGATGGAGTGTTGTCTGCTCCAGCAGACAGCTTGTGGCATAAGAACTTGGTGGTAGCAGACACCACAACAAATTGCAAGAAGATATTCTAAGGCTCCGTTAACTATGCTTGGACCACAATTCCTACATATGCAAGGCATTTCTTATCTAACTATATGTTTACTTTTATAAATTCTATATATTAAGAGAAGCTTTTGGTAACAAGTGTTTCTTTGTTTTTTGTTTACTAGTGGGGTGATTGGATTCATGTTTTGCTCTACGGAGGGTCCTCCAGTGAACTTCAAACGTCCAATAAAAAAATTGAATCCAGAGAAAAATGGGGTAGCAAAGGGACCTCCTAAGTTTTATAACCCAGAGGTAATCTTTCAGATCGATCAAGGATTAACCTATTTGCTTGTTTTGCTTTATTCTCTTTCCAACTAACTTAATACTTTATTCCTATGTTGACTTTTATTTTTGTTACTACAGATCCATGCTACTGCATTCTGTATGCCTTCTTTTATGGACAAGGTTGTTGATCCAATAAGATATTGTTAAAGAACTCAGTAGTAGTAATAAGGAATTGTTGTTAGTAACCCTTTGTATTCGTATGTTTTTATAGGTGAAAGGTTGCACATGCAAAACTATTATAAGTTAATAAAAAAGACATGTTGATAACCTCCCAAATTATTTCTTAATTATTACTCTTGATTCTTGTAGATAATAGTTTGACTAATGCAACTCACATATAAATATGTAATTGACTAAACTTTTGTTAGGTATTTGACACTCTTATGCCTTGATTTTATTTGAATTATGTTAATAATAAAAGGTTGGGATATGGCTGCAGGGGCTGTAGGGCAGCGAAGAAGCCAAACTCGCCAATATACTAATAGTTAAAGTTTATTATTTGTACTCCAGTCTCCATATCAGCATATCTGATAGACCACACTAGCTAGCCAGATCCATGTTTTATATGCACTCACATTTATACTATTTTTTTACATCATATTATTATTATTTCAGAACTTGTGACCTTTTATAGTTAATATACACTTTGCACGTTTTCATAATTGACTGTCACTTTTTACATGCTAATACACACTTTCCAAATAAGAGCATGTGAATATAATTTAGAACAAAAATGATTCTTCCAATAGAAATAAAATAAAATATCTACCAATGCAAAGGTTTGCTTGGTTAAAGTTCCCAATAAAAGTCCGTAAAACATTTCGATAGACCTTGGAAAATTTATGTGAGAAGGGATAAAAAGCAAATTGAGATTCAGTAGGCCTGAATTATTAGTGTCTGTGTAGTAATTGTGAATTTGGTAAGCTATTTAGGCAATTATTTGGGTAGCTATGGATCTGAATTATTATTTGTTGTGTGCACCTTATAACTTTTATTTGTCATTTATTAATTGTGTCTTCAGTTATAAAGGTACCTTCCGATAAATACATCTTCATTTTCTTCTCACAAATATACTACTTTGGCTAGCTCAATATTTAATTTATATACTTTACTTTGGAATTAAGTTTTTGACTTTTCAGATAAGTATAGAGGATCATACAATGACAGTCTCGGACCATGGGTATGCCCATTCTATTGTGGTTTTAGTGGCTACCAGGTAGGTCGTATGCCAAACTAGTGTTTCATTCTTTGGCTCATTGGTAGATGGTGCTAAGATTGATGTGGATTCTAGTTTTATCAACATTGTCAAATTTTATATTTAATTATGATGATGTACCCCAACGATATTAAAAAATAAAATTATTAAACAAATTTATCAATGACTGTAGGGTAGCAGCATGGTTTTTCAAGCCTCTACTAAACTACATCTGGATTGTTTAATTCAATTGTAAGTCATATGGATGCTTGTCTCCTATTTTATCGTTGATTAATTAATCATATCTTCATTTTTTATGACTTCACAACCTGTCAGCCTACAAGGTTAACTTTGTATTTTCTAACCAAGAACTGACTAGCTTATTTTTTCTTTTCGCCACTATCAGATTGAAATTATTGATTTTATCATAGGCTCATAGAAGTAAGATAACCTTTCTTTCAGAAAAGAGAAAAAGAGCATTAAGATAGCCTGTCTTAGAAAGTAGTCATCGACTAATTCAAAATTACTCATTCTAGTTAGAGATAGGTTCTTGGTCTTTTTTGGTAGTTTGATTTTTCTACTTCAAACTTTTTCTCATTCAACTATATCATTTTATGCTTCAATCATAATTACCTCTTCTTTACACCAACTATGCAGTTAGCCAACTTATTTTTTTGTTGGAACTTGGTTTTGAAGAAGTTGCTTCTTGAGTTCTATGTCAAAGTTTGTCCAATAATTACCCTATTTATATGTTGTTGTGAATTTGAAAGAGATTGTGGCTGAACAATGTGACAAAATAACATTGTTATGTGCAAAATATCCCTTTCCAAGTGATGTTTTACTTTTCTATTTTTTTTTGTGACCACTGACATAGACCTTTTCACCTAATTGGTTTTGAATCTCTTTTAATAGTTTGTGGGTCGTCCATTCTTAAAGCATGGATTTACGGGCAATAATTTGACTACAATGTAATTTGATTGATTATACTTCTACATATTTATGCTCAAAGAGAAGTATGGAAAATAATAATAATAAAATAATTTGGTAAGGTTATGAAATGATAAAATATGGGAAAAACATATATATTTTTTAAAAATGACATTCTAAGATGCTTCTCTAAAAAACTGTCTTATAATCTTCAATTTTTTTTTTAAATGACATTGTAAGATGGTTCTTTGAAAAACCGTCTTAGAAAATCTATATTCTAAGACGGTTTTTGGAAAAAACAATCTTAAAATTCTCATTTTTTTTTTAAAAAAGACATTCTAAGATGGTTCTGTGAAAAAATCGTATTAGAATGTCTATATTCTAAAATGTTTTTTTTAAATTATCTTAGAAACCTTAATATTTTTTTAAAAAAAAAACATTCTAAGACGATTCTATGAAAAACTGTCTTAGAGTGTTCCAAAGACAGTCTTAGAATCCTCAATTTTTTTAAAAACATATTTTAAAATGGTTTTCAGTCAAAATCGTCTTAAAATGTTACATTTCTAAGATGATTTTCTCTAAAAACTATCGTAGAATTAACAGAATCTAAAACGATTTTCAGGTAAAAATTGTCATAGAAATGTGACATTCTAAGACGGTTTTTGATTGAAAAACTGTCTTAGAAAGCGACATAGGAAGATGATTGGAAAACCATTGTGGAGAGTGTTTACTTTCCACAATGGTGGCTTCAAAGACGATTTTGGAATCCTTATGAAATGTGGTCAGAACTGACGTTGAAATCTTTTTTTCTAATAGTGTAACTAACTGAAATAACTACTTTAAATTAGTGGTGTTTGATATGTTGGAGTAAGGTAAGGTCTGAAAACCCATTTCCTGGGTATCTTCCCATGAGTGCTATGAGTATAGAAAAATATGAGACAAACCTTTTGTAAAAGTTTGTTAAGTCATGAAAGCCCCAAATTTTCCTTATACTTGGTGGAGTGAGCCACTTAGAAATGAACTTTATTCTCTTAGTATTTGTGGGAACCCCTTGATCCTTATTTAAGAAATTAAAGAAAGTAATGCAATAAAACATACATTTTTCAATATTTTCATGTTAATTATTCCTACCAAAAAGTATGTCAAACCTAAGGTGTGCCATATGAGCACCTAAGTTTGTATTGAAACTAAAAATAAGAACAAACCTATCTAATGAGTCCCTATCTACACGAATCTTGAAGATATTGGGTGTATGAGTGATTTTACAAAAGAGGGTTGCACCACTCAACACATTCATCATATCACCTATTTTAGGGATTTGATGCCTAATAATACCTATTTTGGTCACCAACAAAGCACAAGGATTTAAGCTCTTACGAACCAAACCCTCATCCAATAACTCCTTTACTTGAGGAATAATATCAAGCCCAAGAGGTGTGACAGTGCTAACAAGTGTCTTTTTACAAAGGAAAAGATGTGGAGGTTGTCTAAGAGGGGAAGTTTCTTTAATATTTGTCTTTATTTCAAAATGACTTTCCTTCTTAGCTAATCTCTTGGAGGAGACACTTACCTCCTTACACTCCTCCTTAACCATTAAAGGTTGTCTTTCTTCTTGGGGGTAGATTTCTTCACTAGATTCTTCCCCTTTTGCTTCTTCACTTTCACTAGAGGAAGGTGAAGTAGTAGCCTCATCTTAGCTACTATAAATGTCTTGGCCCTATATAATCATGGTTTTCTTGGTGGAGCATTGAGAAGTAATGCGTCCTCTTCCAAGACATTTAATGCACTTTATAGAGCTTGTCTTCTCTTGCATACTAGCCTTAAGGGGTTGCTTTTCTATTGTCTTCCCCTTATCATTTTTGGGCTTAGAAGGTGTCACCCCTAAGATGCCTTGGCCTTGGTCTTTCTTCGGATAAGAGTGAAAGCCATAAGATTTTGAAGTAGACTTCCTTTTAAGTTGTTGCTCTACCCTTATTTCTCAATCTAAGTAAGCCTCTACATTGTCCTTCCCATGGAAGTATGAGAGATTAATGTTAGCCTCTTGAGACTTTCTTTCCTTTTCTCTTCTATGGGAGTGAGGTCTAAGATATGACCTATGCCTTCCTTCATAATAGTCATGAAGTTCTCCACTTAGGCTCTTGCAAGAGTTATCACTACTATAGGAGGCATGTTTTTCTTTTCTTAACTCTTTTAGTATTTTCCTTCTTTCTTCTTCCCGTATTTGTTCCCTTTCGTCTTGATTTATTTTTAACTTCTCTTTTCCTTTTTCTTTTCTTTCTAGTTTTTCTTTCCATAACTTGAGGGAACTCAACTCATCTAAGATTTTAGATAGAGGGTCTTTATGACTAGTACCCTCACCATTAACACTAGATGAATGATGACTCATGTTGGTTCCTAAGTTGTGGTTCTTTTTTGTTGGGGTTTGTAAAAGGTAAAATCTAGGGTTCAAAAGAACTAAAGATAAACGGATAAGCAAGAAGAAATAATTATGCAATAACAAGATAAACTAGGGGTGACTAGTACAAAAGATAAGCTATGAAAGTAAGCAAGAAATTAAAGTGCAAGAAATGCAAACTAGGCAGTTCCTAAGAATGTTTGGATGACCTCATTTAAGGTTCCCAACAAAACACTCACTACCCTAAGGGAAAATTGCCTAAAATTATTACACACAAATGGAATTAGGGTGACCTATTGGGCTCCCAACTTACTTCCAATGAAAGGCCATTTTGTTACAAAGACTAGAAAGCAATAAAGGTAAGCAAATTACTAATTACAAAATTACAAAACGGTCCTCAATTTTGGTGGTTGCTTTCCCTTTGATGATTCACTCAATTTGGAGTGCTTCTTAGTCCAATAGCTCTTAAGGTGGTTGGCCCCTTGCTTCTTGACTCAAATTCTTGAAGGAATGGCACCAATCCTCCTTACCAATTCCCTATATAGCAACTCACAAACAAGGAAACAAAGAGACAAACAATAACCAAAGATAAAAAAAATGAAATGAAATCTAAACAAATCGAGTTTTAACAAGACAAATTTTGAAGGATTATTAAACAATTAAAGCAATGAAAAACACATAAAAGCAAGCTAGGACTCAAAGAGAAACCTAGAATGACTCTAGAGTAGAGTAAAAAAAAACTAAAAAAAATAAGACTCAAGAAACCTCTAGTTTTGGCACTTGTTTTCACTCTAATTTTCAATTGAAATTTCAGAATTAAGATTGGTATAAAATATGCACCAACTATAGAACAAATTTCTAGCCAAAACAACACGCACACTTCCATTTCACTTTTTTTTTTTCAGGACATTGATTTTCCTGCCAACTTGTATGATTTTTAGTATTTTTTTTCCTTTTATCTAAATCACTTGGTTTTTTTTTTATAATTTTTTTCCAGATGTCTAGAAAGTTTAGTAAAAATTGTAGCTCAAAATTCGCAGTGAGTAATTCCCAGTAAGTTTTACAAGTACGTATGTTCAAGCTGCCAGCACGAGTGATTTCAACCTAGAAATCAAGAGTAGTGTTTATGTTGCTTAAAGCTTGGATAATTACTATTTGTGTTTGCTTATGCTCAAATGTCTTGAATAACACAATTCAAGAGAGCTTAAGACTTATTTTGATTCACAAATCCAGCCACAACTCAGCACCACAACTTAATTTCTTCATATGTATCATGTAGGAAACTTAGAAAACAAAACAAAGTTAAACAACAAGACTACTTCTAGGAATTGATTTAGAACATGTTATGAACTAAATAACATGCATGGATTAGACTCAAAATTCAAAAGATAGGCTAAGAATGACAAGAATAGATGAACAAATGTATCTATAATTCAATCAAAAAAATCAAAATTCAACACAAAATTAGAATATAATGTGACAATTATTATGACTAAACATGACTCTAAGACAACATGGAATAAGTGATTTACACTTAGATTTTTGTGTTTTTTTTTCTAATCAATATTTTGGGAAGAAAAGTTTAGATCTAAAGCTTCAGCACAATAACATTATGACTGAAAAATGATAGAACCTAAAATCAACACAAAAACATGATTCAAGAGTAGATTTATAAAATTTGAACCATAGAAATGCAAAAACAAGTGTAGATCTAAGATTTAATCGGTTTATATTTTTGAATCTACTCTTAACAGCACCAAACCATAGGACAATGGAGGATATACATGGAGAATAAGATGAAGAACAAGGAATTAAAGTGATTTGATCAAACAAAAAGATAGAGGAAGCAAAAGAACATCACCTAGACGAAGATGCTCTTGATACCACATGATGTAGCTCCATGTGGAGCTTGTAGGTGTTGGATCTTCTTCATCAATGGAGTCCTTTGCTTCTTGAAGATCTTGACAGCAGAATGGAGAAGGAAGAAAGATGATTTTAGATGCCACTTCAAGGAGAAGATGAGTTAAGAAGAAGCTCACCACCATAGGAAGCCATGGATAAGAGCTTGAAGGTAGGAGAAGATGAGTGAAGGGAGAGGGAGAGAAGGAGCACGAAATTTTATGCCTCAATTGAAGTCTGAACTTTGAAGTATAATTCTCAAAATGATCAAAGTTGAAAAAATGTACACACATGGCCTCTATTTATAGCCTAAGTGTTACACAAAATTGGAGGGAAATTTGAATTTCACTTGAATTTGAAATTGAATTTGTGGAGCCAAAATTTCACTAATTATGATTAGTGAATTTTAGCTATGGTTCAGCCCACTAATCCAAGATCAAGTCCAATAGAGTGAAAGAAATGTAAACTAGGCGGTTCCTAAGAGTGTTTGGATGACCTTATTTAAGGTTCCCAACAAAACACTCACAATCCTAGGGAAAAATTGCCTAAAATTATTACACACAAATGGAAGTAGAGTGACCTATTGGAGGCTCCCAACTTACTTCCAATGAAAGGCCTTTTTGTTACAAAATTTGAAAGCAATGAAGGTAAGTAAATTGTCAATTACAAAATTACAAAAGGATCCTCAATTTTGGTGGTTGTTCTCTCTTTGGTGGTTCACCCAATTTGAAGTGCTTCTTAGTCCAATAGATCTTAAGGTGGTTGGCCCCTTGCTTTTTGACTCAAATTCTTAAAGGGATGGCACTAATCCTCCTTTGCAATTCCCTATATGGCAACTCATAAACAAGGAAACAAAGAGACAAGCAATAACCAAAGACCAAAAAAATGAAATGAAAGGTAAACCAATAGAGTTTTTATCAAGACAAATTTGCAAGGATTATTCAACAATTAAAGCAATAACAAGCACATAAAAGCAAGCTAGGACTCAAAGAGAAACCTAGAATGGCTCTATAGTAGAGTAAAAAAAACTAAAAAAATAAGACTCAAGAAACCACTAGTTTTGGCACTTGTTTTCACACTAATTTTCAATTGAAATTTCAGAACTATGATTGGTATAAAATAGGCACAAATTATAGAACAAATTTTGAGCCAAAACAACAAACACACTTCCCTTTCACTTTTTTTTCTGGATACTAATTTTCCTGCCAACTTGTGTGATTTTTAGTATTTTTTAATTTTATCCAAATCAATTGGTTCTTTTTTATTAAGTTTTTTCCAGATGTCTAGGAAATTCAGTAAACTTTCAGCTCAAAATTCTTAGTGACCAATTCTCAGTAATTTTTACAAGTTCGTATGTTCAAGTTGTCAGCACTAGCAATTTCAGACTTCAAATTTTTTAAGCATGGTATAATGATTGCCTTGGGCTTAATTTCAACCTTCCTATGTATGTTGAACTCACTAGGCTTGTTTACCACAATTTTAGGAGTTCAATATTCACTTTGGATCAAAATTTCAGCCAGCAATTGAATCACCAAAACTCAAATTCACAATAGACACAATCATAAGAAACCTAAATGTTCAAGAAAAGGTTCACAATCAAAGACTCTCTAAGAATTTTGCATGAACATGTTAAGGACTAATTAACATACAAGATTTGACTCAAATCAAATAATAGGCTAAAAGAATTTCATACACTCATGAACAAATGAGTTAGACAAAGAAACAAGAAAAATAAAATTCAGCACAACATAAGAAATCTTATGTGACAAGTTTCATGACTAGACATGACTTCTATGACAAAACTACAATAGGTGAACAAGTCACTCTAGATTTTTGAGGTTTTCTTCTACTTTAATGTTTTTGTAAGAATTTTATGGTTTAGGTTTCAGCCACAAAAAATAACAAGACAAAACTCAAATGAACCTAAACTTAACACAATTCATGTTTCAAGAACAAGAACAAGAAATTTGAACCATAGAAAATCAAATCTAGCTTCTATAGCAAGTTTAATCGGTGGAAACTCTAAAGAATCATGTTAACAACATTTAGCACAAGACATGTGAGGAGATACATGGAGAAAAATGAAGAAACAACAATGGAGGAGAAGGTAAAGCTGAAAATTAATGGAGGTTTAAGGAACACCTACTTGAAGCTTTTGTGCTCTGATTACCACTTGATGGAAGCTTGCTTGTGAAGCTTCAATGGAGGCTAGATATTTGAGCTTCAATGAGGTCCTTCAAGGGTGATTTTCCACCATAGAGATGCAGCAGAAGATAAAGGAGAAGAGGTGAGAGGAAGCGCCATCCACTAGGGAATAAGCCATGGAAGAAGGAACTTCACCACCAAGAGAGTGCCTTGGATAAGAAGCTTAGAGAGGAAGCTTCAATGGAGGAAAAGAATGAGAGAGAGAAAGAGAGAGGGGGGAACATGAAATTGAAGGAGGAAAAGAGGGAGAGAAGTTGAACTTTGAAGTGTGTCTCACAAGACTCTCATTCATCAAAGTTACAACAAGTGTTACAGATGCTTCTATTTATAGCCTAGGTAGCTTCCTTAAGAAACTTCCTTGAGGAGCTTCCTTGAGAAACTTCCTTGAGAAGCTAGAGCTTAGATACACACACCTCTCTAATAGCTAAGCTCACCTCCTTGAGATGTGAAACTAGAACTTAGCTACACACACCCCCTATAATAGCTAAGCTCACCCCTATGCCAAAATACATGAAAATACAAAGAAGTCCATACTACAAAGACTACTCAAAATGCCCTGAAATACATGGCTAAAATCCTATACTACTAGAATGGACAAAATACAAGGCCCAAAAGAAGGAAAAATCTATTCTAATATTTACAAAGAAGAGTGGACCTAACCTTGGCCCATGGACTCAGAAATCTACCCTGAGGTTCATGAGAACCCTAGGGCCTTCTTTAGTAGCTCTAGCTCAATCCTCTTGGATTCTTCTATCCAATACCCTTGGGAGTAGGATTGCATCACAAATCAAATCAATCAAGAATGTTCTACCAAAAATTCCCACATGACAATTTAAACACATTAGAAGTTAACACAAAACCACTGGTTGGGGTTTCTACCACCAAATCTTTATTTAAAGAAGACACAGAAAGCTTTTGTTTCTCTACACACGAAAAAGATATAAAGGAATGGGTTGCACCGAAATCGAATAGCACAAGTAAGGGAATCCCACTTATAAAACATTTACCTTGGATTAGATCTTTGGATTTCAAAGCCTCGGCATCGTTAAGGGTAAAGACTCTTCCCGTGGCCTTCGGATGTCCAGTTTGGTCATTCAGGCACCCACCACTCTGCTCCTTCTTGGGATATGGACAATCTCTCTGAGTATGCCTGTAATACCCTAATTTCGTCCGGGAACTATTGTTTGATGACATGCAACCTTTGATTGACCGCTTCGAGGTGCTTGGCACCCTTTGTTGCACAATATGTGAAGTTCCGAGACGTGCCGGAAATCAAAAAGAAGCATTGTTGCACAATCCGTGAAATTCCATAACGTGCCGGAAATCAAAAGGAAGTAATTACATGATCCGTAATTTTTCGAAAGCTAAAAATGGAGTAATTACATGATCCGTAAGGTTCCGTAACCTTACGGAAAGAAAACAAGTATCTTTACGAAATTCGTAAAGTTTCGTAACGTTACGGAAAAAGAATCACCAAAAAAAGAAAAGGGGGTGTACTTAGTAAAAAAGGGGGTGCAAATAGCAACCAGACCCACTTGAACCTTCCAGATTCTTCCTCCAGAAGGCGGTTGCTTCTGGAGGAAGCAACCTGGCTCGCCTGGGCGAGCTGAGCTCGCTTGGGCGAGCTGGGTGGCAAGCTCCTCCCCTATTTTGCTATAAATAGAGGGAGAGTGAAGAAGGAAGGAGTTCAGCCTTCTTGGCACTTCGTATTCACTTGAAATTACTGAGTAAAATTGTTTCCGTGAAGAAAATCCAAGTCGAGGCGCTTCCGTAACGTTTTCGTGGGTGATTTCGTGAAGATTTTCAACCGTTCTTCGTCATTCATCGTCCGTTCTTCATTGTTCTTCGGTCTTCAACCGGTAAGTACCCGAAATCAAACTTTTCAGTTCATTCTATGTACCCGTGGTGGTCCCCATTTGTTTCGTATACTTTTATTCTCGTTTCATTTACTTTCTGTACCCCCTTTTGACGTGCTTCAGTCATTTACTTAAGTCATTTTCTCGCCTAATCAAAAAATAAAATAAATTTCCACCGATCGTTTGATTTGTAATATCCGTTAATTTCTGTTAAAATGAAATCCGACCGTTCGGTCGTGCCGTAACCACGTTGGAAACCAAAAAGAGGTAAAATAATAATATAATAAAAAAATATCTTTTAGTAAAATAAAGCAAAAAAAATCAATCGGACGTTTCTCTTTGGGATTTCTCTTTCTTAATCGAATTGACTAATAACTAAAGTGAAACTAAGGCTAAAATCAACTTGCAAAGTCAAGCTCGTCCGCGAAAAATCACTAAAAAAGGGATTTTAAGGTTCAATATCTCAGTTTTTCTCACCAAGTAAAAATGGATCATTTTTAAGGTCCAACGCCTTAAAATGACCCCCTTCCAAGTAAAAAGAATTGCTTGATTCACCCTTAAGAAAGAACTACGTAGGTCTGATTTCCTCTTCGATGGAGGGTACGTAG
This sequence comes from Glycine soja, assembly GCF_004193775.1. Classification (NCBI taxonomy): domain Eukaryota; kingdom Viridiplantae; phylum Streptophyta; class Magnoliopsida; order Fabales; family Fabaceae; genus Glycine; species Glycine soja. Next base: position 40,089,658 of record NC_041016.1, on the reverse strand, counting down.
GAGCAAGAGCCCCGCTTTTGTCGACCTCAAAAATAAAAAAGAAATAAAAGTTTAGGTACACAATTTCACACAGTCCTAATTTAAGGTTGTTGTCCTTTGGGACAAACGTAAGAGGTGCTAATACCTTCCTCAAACGTAAATACAACTCCCGAATCTGGAATATTCTTCATGACCGGTTTCCTTTGGTTTTTCCGACGTTTTCCACAAATAAACGTTGGTGGCGACTCTGCGCATTTTCCTCCTTTGGAAGACGCACCCGTGAGCCTCGCCTCGCTCGCCCGCAAAAGGGTAGGTTGCGACAGTTGGCGACTACGCTGGGGACTGTTTTTGTGAGTTAGGCCTATTTTAGGAAATTGTGGAGTTGTGAAACTTTGTGTGCGCATTTTTTTTTAATTGTGTAAATATAATAAATGTTGTCTTTTCCACATTTTTACACTGCATTTTAAGCACCCATGGGTTTGAGTAAAAAAGGGGCCCTATACCCGGGTCCATGGGAATTTAAGGAGTGGAGTTGAATCTATGGTCATGCTAGGTCTCCGACTTGCTTGATAATAGTGAAACCTCATCTAGAGCTTTCTCTCTTTATAATGTGTTGTCGCTGATATTCCATACCGCCACAATATTATTATCTTGAGTGATGATACCTCTAGAAAACAACCATGTGAGATATGGATTGTTGGGAGTAGTTATTAGAGACCCATAGATATTATCCTATAGGTCCCTAAAATAGGGGCACGAAGCGAACACGCTGCGTGCCTTTTAAACACTGTCATGCATATAACCTAAATGTCATGTACGCCTTTGTTGTATGATTATTTGAGGATATTGCCATGCTGTGTAGATCCCCCTATTGCGCTTTTGCGCATCTGCATCATGCTGTCACACATGCGTTGTATGTGGGTCTCGTCTTTTGTCGTGGGAAGTCGGAAGATCCATATCGTCTTCTTAACTGCACACATGGGGCATGCGCCCCCACATGCGCATGTAAGGAGAGATGATTTTCCGGGCTCTCGTGTCCGTAAATGCATTCATATCATGCATCGCATAAACATCTCTTCAGCATCATAATGAACATATCATTCCTGCATTTGTCCGTTATCACATTCTAGCCTCACATTTTGCATGAGTCATTGCATCATCATGCATATGCATTCAACATACTTTTTGTTCTACATGTTTGCTCATACATGATCCTTGTGTTTTCCTCTACAAAACAAAAGCAAAAAAAAGGGAAGCATGAAAATTCATGATGCATTCTTAGTTGCATGTGTTAGGTACCATGAGCCAACCATGTTGGGATCATAAACCCATTTCTAAAATAAACAAAAAACACAAACAACAAAACAAAATGATTGAGCATGGTACCTAATGTGTGGTTAACTAAGAAAGGATGTCTCTTTGGGCATCTCAATCTCATAATTACATTTTCCATGCATAGCATGCGTATTCCCGAGTCTTTCATCCCTATGAAATGTTGTTGAAGTATTGACGATCAAAATTGCCATTCCTTGGGTTATGGGGTTAAACCAAGCTCGTGATTTTACGAAAAGGTTCATCGTGTCAAGTTGAAGTATGGAAGTAACTATCTTGCAAAAATTGGGGCAAAAGATGGATCGTGTTACATCATTGCTTCGTCTACTGCCAAACACGTTTAGGATTGTAGATATCCTTGTTACTTCCAGCTTCACCTTGACAAAGATGTCATGGACCATGTTGAAAATCTAAATTGATTCAACCCCATGTCCTGCGTAAAAATTCGCAATACTTCAACTATGCATCATTCGCATACATCCATGCTTTTCATTGGTTGCATTGCTCATTACATTCTTTCCTTGAAAAATAAAATAAAATAAAATGAACTTAATCATTGTTATAAAAAAAAACATGCTTTACGGTGCCCTCACCGAACCTGTGCTAGAGCTAGAGTAATGGGTGAAGTAGAGGAGGTACAAGAGAAGATGAAGGCCGACATGGAGGCCATGAAAGAGCAAATGGCCACGATGATGGAGGCCATGATGATCATGAAGATAATGGAAGCCAATGCGGTTGCAGTTGCCGCTACGAGCACTGTTGCTAAGGTGAACCCGATGCCCCCATCTGGCCTCAACCAATTGAATCATCCAACCTGAGCTATGGTAGGCAAAGATTTGGGAAGTGCGGGCGGCCCCCATGATGTGAAAATTCAAAACGAGCACGCCTTCCCGCCATATGGCTTGCCTCTCAACTATACGCCACCCAATGTGGCGTACACTCCCAATAAGAATGTCAATAACTCCACTCCTATACCCATTGAGAGCCAACAACCCTAAACTGATCATGCACATGTCTCTTAAACTGTGGGGGAGACACATGAAATTCCCCACCACAATCTAGCCGACTTCGAGCCTTGCCTCGGATATGACACTAAAGGGCAAGCAATTGGTGGTATACCCCTACAAAACCCTTTGGAGGGCCCTCAGTATCACCCCCAACTACACCTCTTGCATTCCACAACAAGTAAAAACCCTCATGCTATGGCAGAAATGGGAAAGTTGGATCATCTAGAGGAAAGGCTCAGGGCCATTGAAGGAGGTAAAGATTATGCCTTTGCTAACCTAGAAGAGTTGTTCCTAGTACCCAATATCATCACCCCTCCCAAGTTCAAGGTGCTGGACTTTGACAAGTACAAGGGGACTACTTGCCCCAAGAACCATCTAAAGATGTATTATCGGAAGATGGGGGCATATGCAAAAGATGAGGAATTGCTGATAAATTCCTTCCAAGAAAGTCTTACTGGGGTAGCTGTTACCTGGTACACTAACTTGGAACCTTCCCGAGTCCATTCTTGGAAGGACCTAGTGGTTGCCTTCGTTAGGCAGTGTCAGTATAATGTCTTCGGATAGGATGCAACTACAGAACATGTGCAAAAAGGGGGCACGGATCTTTCAAAAGAATACGCCCAAAGGTGGAGAGACCTGGCAGCTCAAGTGGCACCTCAATGACAGAGAAAAAAATGATGACAATGATAGTAGACACATTACCAGTATTCTACTATGAAAAGATGGTGGGCTACACGCCTTCAAGATTTGATGATATGGTCTTCACCGATGAAAGGATCAAAGTGGGTCTAAAAAAAGGTAAATCTGATCATCATGCTTTGATAAATGCCAAAAAAAACTGGGGCAAATGAAGAGGGTGAGAATGAGGGAGAAGCCCATGCTGTGACTGCCATTCCTATACAGCCAAGTTTCCCACCAACCCAACAATGTCATTACTCACCCAATAACAAACCTTCTCCTTACCCACCGCCCAGTTATCCACAAAGGTCATCCCTAAATCAACCACAAAGTCTGTCTACCGCACTTCCAATGACGAACACCACCTTTAGCACAAACCAAAAACACCAACCAAGAAATGAATTTTGCAGCGAGAAAGCCTGTAGAATTCACCCCAATTCTAGTGTCCTATGCTGACTTGCTCCCATATCTACTTGATAATTCAATGGTAGCCATAACCCCAGCCAAGGTTCATCAACCTCCATTTCTCCGAGAATACGACTCGAACGCAACGTGTGCTTGTCATGGAGAAGCCCCGGGGCATTCCATTGAGCATTGTAGGGCCCTGAAGCGTAAGGTGCAAGGTCTAATTGATGCGGGCTGGCTGAAATTTGAGGAGAATCACGTGCAAATCCTGACATTGACAAGAGATGCCACACATGGGGCAATTTTGAAAGCTGTTGTTAGATGTCTCTAATGACTCATCAGGATTTTCACGTTTGTACCATTATTGTAAACCACTATTACAATGTTAAATGAAATGGATAAAGTTTATATCTTTGTCCCTCATCTTCTCACAAACGCATCTTTGCTTATTCAACTTTCACCGGAATATGGGTGCAAGCCATTGGTCTGTTTGCTCAAGCGACATGTACTCCTGAGTTTGGACTTCCAAGACCGTTCAATCAGAGATTACTCGTCTTGCATGTTGGTGTGGGTGCCGTAAAACAACGAGTAAAGTTCAAAACAAATAAGTTTCAAAATAAAAATAAAAAAAAAGAGTTCAAAAAGAAAAAAAAAAGCATTTGATTGACTGTGTTTTCAAGACGTTCATGTGACCTCATTTTATCATTCCGGAAAGTTTGTCTTTTTAGAGAGAAGTGAGTTATCAAGAATAGGATGTTGGACAAATGGCCTCAGTTACCTTAAGAAAAAGGGGGGTTGAATTAAGATACAAAGACTATTCCCCAATTAAACTTTCACTCTCTCTTTTCGGATTAACAATGCACCCTTAACATGAATTACTCAAAGGACAATTCAAAATAAACTTCTTTAAAGCAAAAGATAAATAGCAATAAATAAAAGAAGTTTAAGGGAAGAGAGGAATGCAAACTTGATTTATATTGGTTCGGTCACTTCCCGTGCCTACGTCCAGTCCTCAAGCAACCCACTTGAGATTTTCCACTCTCTTTGTAAAACTCCTTCTACAAAGTCTGAACCACACAGGGACAACCCTTTCCTTGTGTTCAAGAATCCTCTACAACAAGAGACCCACAGTCTCCTAATCCCTTTTCAGAAATAAGAAGAAGAGAATAAGGAATCTCTCTTAAAAGGGATAGATTGTACAATGAAGATCAATCAAAATTCCTTATTGAATATGCAAGTGGTTGACTAAGGAATCTTTTTGAGAGGATAAGACATTTCAGTTCAGAAAAACTCTTAATCTTTTGAGAGGATAAAACTTTTTGGGCAATGAAAACACTCTTTAAATTTGTGTTTCCAAGTCACCTTTGATGGCCATTCATAAAACATTTGAATAGATGTGACTCTTGGAAATTATTTTCTGAAAATCCCCTCTGGTAATCGATTACAAGACTTGTGTAATCGATTACAGGCTTTAAAATTTGAATTAAAACGTTCAATAAACTGCTGGTAATCAATTACCATCCATGCATAATCAATTACACATTATAAATTTTGAATTCAAATTTCTAGTGACTGTGATAAACATTTTCAGCTGCTGGTAATCGATTACCAGAGAGTAAATCTCAATTTAAAATGATTTAGATAGAATTCTTTGGCCAAACCTTTTGCTTTGGAAACTTCTTCCTAAGATTCTAGAGATCAACTTGATCATATATCTTGATTTTCTTGGATTCTTGGATTCTTGTCTTAGAAGCACTTGATCCTTTGGCATCATCAAAACATCAAAACATCTTGCTTCTACATAGGAGTCATTTGACTTAATCCATCAACAGAAAAAAATCCTTCAACTATTTTTCGTCCTTGGAAAATTCTTTTTGCAAGAATCAACTGCTTCTTTCGTTCTTCCCCACTACGAGGTTGTGAAAACAAGACAACGATGGTTACCTCAAAGCCTTACACTGGGGCAATGAAGTGCACCGTGCATGAACCTTAAGCAAACCTAGAGGCAGATTAGAAGTTCTCACCCAATAGGTTCCTTGCTACAAGGTCATGACGAAAGACAATGATTGGTACCTCAAAGCCCTACATTGGGGCAATGAGGGGCAACGTGCATGAGCCTCAAGTGAACATAGGGGCAGATCAAAAGTTCTCACCCGTCGATGTTTTTTTAAACAAAAAACAGGGGGGGGGACAAACCCTGGAATTTCAAAGGATTGATTAAACGTCAAACAGCTCCATTGCCGTCACTCCAAAATGGTCAAGTGACTAAATCAAACAGAACAAACACTCTGAGGGAGTTCCCAGAGAGATTTGCAAAGATAGGATAAGGTTGCATGAATTATCGCCTCTTTCAAAAGGACAGTCAATCTGTGTTTTCCAAAAAAAAAATCAAAATCAAAATCACAAAATAGGGAAAGAATGTCATGAACATTGTACAACTTTCCATTACATTGCATTGTTTCATATAAAGTCCGCATTTACCAAATTTCACGACAAAGGTTGCATGCATCTGCATCCCTAAAATTCATGTTAACTGCATAGATTTCCTACATCTAATGTCCTATCTTTTGAATTTGGAATGACCGACCCTCTCAATGAGTCAATCTCTTGCTTTCTCATAAGGGCGGACCCTTGGGTACTAGTACCCTCGCCTTCAAAGGACTGCACATCCTCACTTTCAGAGGACTACGTGTCCTCGCCTTCAGAGGACTACACGTCCTCCCTTTCAGAGGGCTACACGCCTTCGCCTTTAAAGGGCTGCACGCCCTTGCCTTTAGAGGGCTACGCATCCTCATTTTCAGTGTGTTCCATATCCACACCTTAAGAGAATTTAGGGTCCTTTGCCCTTAGATGCTTAACCGAGACTTGCGCTCCCGGTTAAGGGGTCAGTAGTTTCCTTTTATTAGTTCCTGGGCCACCCCCTGATATCGGAGGGCGACCAACTATGCGCGCACAACCAGAGAGGGAGGCTATCACGCAGTTACTATACATACTGGGACAAGATTTCACCCGTGCCGCTGCAAAGAGACGAGTGTGGATCATGCGTGCCAACATGACCACTCTTACACAGATATAGATGACATTGCTACTTAGCAACATTCTGCCCAACGACCGCAATGTCGATCTCCCCCTGTGGAAGTATCAGTTGGTCTGTGTCGTTCCGACATAGGTAAGTATGCATGTGGCTAAACTGATTTCTGATGTCATCTATTGTTTGCAGGGATCGCGCCCGCAAGACACCCAGTGGACCCGAAGAAGTCCAACAGGGCCCTGGGGTTTCCAGCTCTGGTTGTGGGCCTCTGTCAGTCCTATAAGATGCCTGTCCCCCCTAGCAAGTTCATGCCATCGTGACATAGGTAAGTAGGCACATCTCTCAACTGATTTCTGATGTCATCTATTGTTTGTAGGGATCACGCCCGCAAGACACCCTGTGGACCCGGAGAAGTCCAACAGGGTCTTGGAGTTGCCAGCTCTGATTACGGGCCTCTGTCGATTCTACGGGGTGCCTGTTGCCCCAAGCAAGGTCATCAGGCCCCCTACTAATCGAGCTTTCATCAAGAAGTACTGCGCCCTCAGGTAGGCGCAGGGCGAAACACCCCAGCAGCCTGGGGATGGCCTGCAGCGGGCAACAAACGCACCGCCACCACCTCTAGCGTTCACCTCAACTCATCTACCAAAAGGTTAGAGCGTTGCCTATGGCACATGGCCGACCAATAGGCGACCAAGTCCAAAGCCAAAGGTAAGCAAAGTACTAGGTCCGTGACCGACAAGTCATAAGGTGTCCAGCTCAAGACGCTAAAGAAGCACTACTAGGAGGCACCTAGTACCTTTTAAATCTCTGCTTGTTATTTGATCACTTTTGTTTCTCAAGTCATTGCAGGACACACCTAGTTGCTCATGATCCTAGGAATTTAAATAAAACAAGCACAAGCTCAGAAGGTAGTCATACCTCACAATATATATATATATATATATATATATATATATATATATATATATATATATATATATATATATATATATATATATATATGTATGTATGTTTAGGTAGCAAAATACCTCATGGAAAAAAAGAGAGCAAAAAGAGCGAGCAAGAAAAGAAAAAGAAGGGAGAAAAATAAAGAAAATAAAAAAAAAATAAAAAGTTGTCTAGCTAAAAAACAACATGCTTGTGAAAAGAGATAATTTCCAACTTTTCTTTGAAAGATTTTACTGATCTTAACCAGTTTTTGAAAAAATGTGTATACACCTGAAGGGTGAATGCTATGAAAATTTTCCCGAATGCCCAAAATGGACTCGGATGAATGCATCATTTGATAATAGAACATATTTTGGAAACACTGGGTTGACTTAAAATAGGGAAAATGAATCCTGAGCCCTAGTATCACATGACAATAAAAACTTGATGCTTGAGTGTCCACATGGGTGCATGCATGACCAGTTTTGCATAAAATTTCCTAATCATCATTGTTGCATGTGTATCATGGAAATAATGTAGGACATCCCCTTTATCCCCGAACCGCTGGCCAAACCCTGACATATATCATGACCAGCCGTTCTACAAGCCTTGAGCCAAAATCCCAACTTATCATAAACCTTGACCCAGGGTGAGAATGTCAATCCTTGCCCTCGGAAAACAACAACAAAAAAAAAAAGAAAAGGAAAATTCCCAATCAAAAGAGTGGGAGAAAGCAAAAAAGAAAGAAAATTCCCAATCGAAGAGTGGAAGAAAGCAAAAAAGGAAAGAAAATTCCCGATCAAGGATCGAAAGAAAACAGAAGAAACATTCAGAAAGGTCTTTGGACCAGACAATATCTGAACAATACAGAATTGTCACCAAGTAAACAAGAAAAAGGAAACCACAACCTAAAGTGGTCCTCTCCCTTTGATTGCCGACAAAATCCTGTGCGCTAGCGACTTTCTCGCCACGCACTAAACAAAAATAGAAGAGGAAAAGGCAAAAACACTCAAAGCCAAATTCCCCACCTAAAAACCATTCCCAAAATAAGTCCTATTGATCCATGATCACGCATGTAATCTTTGATTTGATAGGAAATGATTTGCAAAATCAAGTCATGACATATCTATGGTTCGGAATTAGGATAAAACACTTACCTGTGTGAGATTGATACACTTTGAGTGATTTTCTCCTATTTTTGTTGGACCCAGTGTTTCCTCTAAATGGTCGTTTAGAAACGAAATGCTAACATCTAAAATCTCATTTATGGTTATGAGAAAATTTCATCAGCATACTCTCCTTCCCCGATAGACACATCATTTTTCATAAGAAAAAAAAAATATGTTGCTCTGATCAGTTGGAAGTTTTGTCTCTTTACTAAAGCATGTTCGCATTTTAGTGAAGAAAACACCGAGACTATTTTTAGTCTCACAGTTATCAAGAACTACGTAGGCCTGAGTTCCTCATCACAAATTGAGGATACGTAGGAGCAAAAGCCCTGCTTTTGTCGACCACCCCACCTTTTGTTACCGTGACCCAAGAGTCCGGTGGCATGCGGAGCCACATGACCGGGAGATCCCTAGATCCATATTCTCTTTTATGTTTCCTCTTTTATCTGTTACATATCATTTTACATATCACCTTGAGGGACTAACGTTTGTTTTGTTTTGTTTTGTTTTGTGCATACATGTCGTTTTGACTATTACGTTAGTGCTTACTTCGTTGTTGTCAATAGTGTTTGTTGAAATTCCGGAACCGTGTAGAGTTTTCATTTAGGAACATGGTCCTAAAAATAAGATGAACAAAAATCATGATAACGTCAAAAATAAGAAAAAAGAAAGAAGCATGTGAGCGAATGTCGTGTCGATACTGAAATTCTAATACCAATGCCAGATGTCGTACAGGATGTCACGACATCACGCTTCAGAACATGCAGGTTATATTTGAGTGTGTGAACAAATTAAACAAGTAAATAACACAAGAGAATTGTTAACCCAGTTCGGTGCAACCTCACCTACATCTGGGGGCTACCAAGCCAGGGAGGAAATCCACTAAAATAGTGTTAGTTCAAGGTCTAACAGCCACTGTTTACAACCTTCTCACCTAACCACTACCCGTGCAACCTCTACCTAAGAGCCACTCTTAGATATGAGAACCCCTCTCACTCCCTCTCAAACACTCTCCCGTGTTTACAAATAACTCAAAGACACACCAGAGATTGCTCTCTGAACAAAAGAGATCAACTCTACACACTAGAGATCAACTCTACACACTCAGGTCCAACACTTGATGTTAGAGTAACATCAAGGTGGCTCACAAAACACTCAAGTCCCAAAACTCACAAAATAACTCTTCAATCCCGGACTTGGTACAGAACTCGTGCAGCCTCCATGTTTATATAGCAGTGTGCGTATCTGGGCTGCAACTTCTTGTGCTGGATGAGATCTATCATTCTTCTGAAAAAATCTGCACTTAAAGATCTAAAAGATACAGTTTGATCTTTTAGTTTTTATCTTTAATCTTTAATCTTTAATCCCTGAACGAACTCTTCTAGTTTGTAATTCGAACTTTAATTATCTTTTAATTCGTTCCTAAAGATAGATCATCTTATCTCTTGCTAACTGCACAATAATCTGTTAAAGATATAACAGATTTATATGTCCAGTATTTTCGGGCCAGATGTCCTGGACATCGTATCCGACATCGTGGATCCTGCAGCTTCAATGCTTTTAGCAACTCCAGTATTTTCGGGCAGGATGTCCTGGACATTGTATCCGACATCGTGGATCCTGCAGCTTCAATGCTTTTAGCAATTCCAGTATTTTCAGGCAGGATGTCCTGGACATTGTATCCGACATCGTGAATCCTGCAGCTTCAATTCTTCATTTGACATTTCATCTTGCCTTGTGCATTGTGCAGCCCGATCTTATTCTTTGACATAACGTTGGACATCATGTGCAGCAACTCCAGCTTTCCTTCATTGTCTAAGTGCTTATGTTTTAACAAAATCTTAGCCAATCTTTTAAAACTCAGTAGAGCTAAGCACTAACAATCTCCCCCTTTGGCAAATTTTGTCTAAAACATACTTAGACACTTCCTGAGCAGGTACGAGCAGTTATGCAAGTGGGATCAGCAACTTTCATTATCAGAGTAATCAAGCACAGCGGAATCTGTAGTTTAGACAAGTTGCAAGTCGTTTCCAGGATGTCAAGACATCTCACGTGACATCAGCTTTCTGCTCCTGCTCCCCCTGTCTCCATGCTTACTGCAGCATCTTCTATCAGCTACTAGTCTTTTCCAGGATGTCATGACATCTCATGTGACATCCGCTTTCTGCTCCCCCTGTCTCCATGCTTAGTAGTAGCTTTACACAGTCATCATCAGCAGCAGCAGTCTCCCCCTCAAAATCGTATACATACAACTCCCCCTCAAAATCATGAATCATGCATACATCGTATCCTACTTCTCAAAATCATACATCATGCATATCCTACTTCTCAAAATCATACATCATGCATAATACTACTATTGCATACATATTAATACCATTACTCCCCCTTTTTAGACATAATTTGACAAAAGTAGAATGCATGAACTTAAGGTGCAAATATTACAGACCAATAGTAATCCATTGTTCAAAGGGACATGCCCCTATAGCTAGTAAAAAGCAAAAACATAAAGGTCTGATGATCATGGGGTGGCTTCAGAATCATCATCATCATCTGAATCTGTATCCTCTGCTGCATCTTCCTCTGCCTCAGCTGCTTCTTCTTCTTCCTCAGCTGCTTCTTCATCATCAATGCCACTTTCTGAGAGCCTTTTGATCAGCCGTTCCAGCTCCATTTTCTTCTCTGTGTTGGCTTTGATGGTGGCTTCCAGCACCTTGCATGTGTCCTTGAGTTCAGCAATCAAAGTATCTTTGGACACAGCACCTGAAGCAGCAGCTTTGCCTGATGTCGAGACAATGTCTGGGACATGTGTCCCTTCAAACAGTTTGTAATGCAGGGATAGAGGAGATTCTTTCTTCATCACAGAGTCAGTGTAGTTCAAAATATTGGGGTGTTGACTCAACATAATGCCACATAATACAGTTGGGAAGGCAATGGGTAATTTGACAGCAAAGGATTCTGAATGCTTAACAGTTTGATCAAAAATATAGTTTCCAAAATTAAATTTGGACTTGGTTCCAACAGCATACAGAAATTTACCCAAACCTGTGGCAACAGTGGAAGTATGATTGGTGGGTACCCAGTTTGCAGCTCCAATCCTGTGCAGGATTGCATACTTCACACTCAGCTTCCCTGCAGAAAGCTTCCCTTTCTTTGGCCAATGCTGGACTTGTTGGGCAGTGATTTCCTTGGCAATTTGATGCTCAGAAACAGCAATATCCACCACTCCATCTGTTGGTCTGCCCAGGTATTTGTTGATTACAGCAGGGGAGAATCTAACACATTTTCCTCTGACAAATACTTTTTGATACTCATCACTCTTTCTGTTTGTTATGTCAGAGGGAATGTTGACAATAAATTCCCTGACTAGACTCTCATAGCAGTCTCCCAACTTGGTGACAGTCTTCAGCAGTCCAGCAGCCTTGATGAGGTCCATGATCTCCTTGCAATCCAAGGCAGCTCTTCCCAGTTCTCTTTCCAAGGCAAGTCTGCGTTGATACACGAATTTCCACCTTTCAGCATTGCCAATGGAGTGGAATGAGATGTTGTCCAATGGTGCATTAGGGACATTACCAGGCACCTTTTTCCCTGATGTCTTGGCCCTCTTGATGTCGGGAACATCTAGTTCGACATCATCATCAGAATCAGATGAGGAAATTTCTTTCCTCTTCTTGGAAGGAGTTGCGACTTTGCTTCGTCTGGATGAGGTAGGAGTGATTGGAGTGCTCTTCTTCTGTGCCATAGTCTTGATTCGTCCAGACCTCTTAATGGGGGTTTTTCCTTTTCTGCTTTGTAGTCTTTCCGCAATGCCAGGTGCCAACTTGTTGGCAATGGGTTCCTCATTAGATTCTACTTCTTCTAGGTCAATGAGGTCACCTGGAGCAGGTTCTGGTGCCCTTGGTGCAGGGGTCTCCTTTGTGGCTTGTTCCTCTTTCTCTGTTGATTCCTCTTTGCTGGGTGAAGAGACGGCTTCAGTATTTGGTGTGGAAGATGTTGGAACATCTTTCTCAGCATCAGGAACAGCAACATCAGGGGTGGAAGATGTTGGAACATCTTCATCAGCATCAGGGACAGAAGCATTTTTCAAAATGTTACTCACAATACTGCGGATCTTCTTGTCCATCTCTGTGTCTACTTCCCTAGGACTTGTTGCAAGGCTAGGGTTTTCAGAAATCTTCACACCCTGTTGTCGTTTGGGAACCAGTTTTTCAGGAACAGGGGCTGAACCAGGAATCATTTGTATGGGCTGGATATTGAATTCAGGTCGTTCCTGGTTTGATGGTGCTTTGGTGGATGATGGAGATGATGGTACAGAGGGTGAACCAGGAGCTGAAGTTTCTTTTGGTGAGGTAGCCATGGAAAAGCAGAGCGTTTGGAATGGTTTCGCAAATTTCTGAGAGCTGTTGGGGAATGCTGAAAACGAGATTACCACGAAAATATAAGTTTGAATGAGGAATGTAGAGGGACGTGTGAAGCAACGGTCGAATTTGCTTTGGTTCAGTAGTGAACGTGCTATTAATGTTAAGTGAGACGTTTGAGCACGTTCAAATAGCAGTAGCTGCTATAATTCCTCTAGCAGACAAATGCCCAGCTTGCCCCTCAGTTTTTCAAACTGATTTGCATCCAATGCCTTTGTGAAAATATCTGCTATTTGTTCCTCAGTGTCAACATGCTCCAGTGTGATAACTTTATCATCAACAAGCTCTCTGATATAGTGATGTCTAATGTCAATGTGCTTGGTTCTGCTGTGTTGCACAGGATTTTTAGAAATATTAATAGCACTCAAGTTGTCACAGTATAATGTCATGACATCTTGTTCGACATTGTACTCCTTGAGCATCTGCTTCATCCAAACTAGTTGTGAACAGCTGCTTCCTGCTGCAATATACTCGGCTTCTGCAGTAGATAGGGACACACAGTTCTGCTTCTTGCTGAACCATGAAATAAGATTGTTGCCCAGATAGAAGCATCCACCTGAAGTGCTTTTTCTGTCATCTGCACTTCCAGCCCAATCAGCATCACAATACCCAACCAGCATTGAACCTGAGCAATGACAGTACATGATCCCATAGTCACTGGTGCCATTTACATATTTCAGAATTCTCTTTACTTGATTCAAGTGACTTATCTTGGGATTGGCTTGATATCTTGCACAAACACCTACTGCATAGGTGATGTCAGGTCTGCTAGCTGTTAAATATAGTAAGCTTCCAATCATGCTTCTGTACAGACTTTGATCAACACTGGTGCCAGCTTCATCTTTTGACAGCTTCAAGTGAGTAGGTGCAGGTGTTCTTTTATGGCTGGCATTTTCCATCCCAAACTTCTTGACAATGTTCTTTGCATACTTGCTTTGTGAGAGGAATATGGAGTCTTCCATCTGCTTCACTTGGAGTCCCAGAAAATAAGTCAGCTCTCCAACAAGACTCATCTCAAATTCAGATTGCATCTGTTGGACAAAATGTCGAAGCATCTCATTCGACATCCCTCCAAACACAATGTCATCAACATATATCTGTGCTATCATCAAGTTTTCAGCATCTTGTTTGACAAAGAGAGTCTTGTCAATTCCTCCCTTCCTATACCCTTGCTGAGTAAGGAACTCTGTTAGCCTTTCATACCAAGCTCTTGGAGCTTGCTTCAATCCATAGAGAGCCTTCTTGAGCCTGTATACATGATCTGGATGAGTTGGATCTACAAATCCCTTTGGCTGCTCCACATAGGCTTCTTCATTCAGGTATCCATTCAGAAACGCGCTCTTCACATCCATCTGGTACAACTTGAATTTGAGGATGCAAGCTACACCAAGTAACAATCTGATGGACTCAAGTCTAGCAACTGGAGCGAAAGTTTCATCAAAGTCTACACCTTCAATCTGAGTGTAGCCTTGAGCAACAAGTCTGGCCTTGTTTCTGGTTATAACACCTTCTTCATTGGTTTTGTTCTTGAAGATCCACTTGGTGCCAATCACATTAGTTCCCTCGGGTCTCGGAACTAGCTCCCAGACTTCATTCCTTTTGAATTGCTCCAATTCTTCTTGCATAGCATTGATCCAGAACTCATCAGTCAGTGCCTCTTTCACATTCTTGGGCTCAATTTTGGAGACAAAGCATGAATTGGAGACAATCTCAATCTCCCTTGATCTTGTAGTGACTCCTCTGTTTGGATCTCCTATAATCAGCTCCTTGGGGTGCATCTTCTGGATTCTGATGGAGGGTCTCTTGTCAGGTTGGTTGATGTTTGATTCATCTGTAGCAGAATCAGAGTTTTCTGCATTTTCTGCACTTTTAGCTGTATCTGCTACATTGTCTCCCGATGTTCTGACATCTTCTTTGACATCCTTCTTTCTTGCTGGAGTTAGATCATCAACAACCACATTGATGGATTCCATCACAGTTCTGGTTCTGGAATTGAATACTCTATATGCTCTGCTGTTTGTAGAGTATCCCAGGAATATTCCTGCATCACTCTTGGGATCCATCTTTCTCCTTTGCTCTCTATCTGCCAAAATGTAACATGGACTTCCAAAGATGTGGAAGTGCTTGACAGTTGGCTTCCTCCCTTTCCAGATTTCATACAGTGTGGTTGGAGTCCCTCTTCTCAGTGTGACTCTGTTGTGGATGTAGCATGCTGTGTTCATGGCTTCAGCCCAGAGATTATAGGGAAGTTCTTTGGCATGAAGCATGACCCTAGCAGCCTCTTGCAAAGTCCTGTTTTTCCTCTCAACTATGCCATTCTGTTGTGGTGTAATGGCTGCAGAGAACTCATGAGTGATGCCTTCAGATGTGCAGAATTCAGTAAACCTGCTGTTTTCAAACTCTCTGCCATGGTCACTCCTGATTCTCTTGATGACACAGTCTTTTTCTCTTTGAAGTCTTAGACTCAACTCCTTGAATACTTCAAAGGTGTCTGATTTTTCTCTGATAAAGTTGACCCAGGTAAATCTGGAGAAATCATCCACAATAACATAGGCATACCTCTTTCCTCCAAGGCTTTCAACTTGCATAGGCCCCATCAAGTCCATGTGAAGTAGTTCCAGCACCCTGGAAGTGGTCTGATGTTGAAGCTTCTGGTGGGACATCTTGACTTGCTTTCCAATCTGACATTCACCACAGATTCTGCCTTCTTCTATTTTCAGATTGGGAATGCCTCTAACAGCACCTTTGTCAATGATTTTCTTCATGCCTCTTAAGTGCAGATGTCCAAATCTTTGATGCCATATTCTGACTTCATCTTCTTTGGAGGATAGACATGTGGAGGAGTAACTGGTTTCTTGAGGTGTCCATAGGTAACAGTTGTCCTTTGATCTGCTGCCCTTCATTAGAACTTCACTCTTCTCATTTGTCACCAAGCATTCTGACTTTGTGAAGTTTACATTGAATCCTTCATCACACAACTGACTGATGCTGATCAAGTTTGCAGTCAGTCCCTTCACCAGCAGTACTTTGTCCAGACTAGGAAGTCCATCATGAGCTAGCTTTCCCATTCCAGTGATCTTTCCTTTAGAGCCATCTCCAAATGTCACATAGCTAGTGGAGCAAGGTTCAATGTTCACCAGGAATTCTTTAACTCCTGTCATGTGTCTGGAACAGCCGCTATCTAGGTACCAATCTTCCTTAGCTGATGCTCTAAGTGAAGTATGAACAACAAGACTAACAGTCTTGTGTTTTGGAACCCACATCATCTTCCTTCCGCTGCTTCTACTTTGAGTTCCATGATGTGGATGACCATGTAGATGATAGCAAAAGGGCTTTATGTGACCATACTTGCCACAGTAGTGACACCTCCACTTCTTTCTTTTGCTCCTTCTCTGCTGCGTTCCATGATGTCGAGACCGATGTTGTGACATCGTGGCTCCAGTGCTGTTTTTGGCAGGAACAAATTCTGTCATGGTTGTTCTGCCAGCGGACTTATGATTAAATCCAAGTCCTCTCTGGTTTCCAACATTCTTCCCAAGCTGTAGCACCTCATCAAGCGTATCTGAGCCTTTATTCAGCATCTTTATTGATTTCGTCATGTTTTCCAGTTTAGAGTTCAGAAAACCAACTTCTCCTTTAAGCTCAGAGATCTCCTCTTCATGTGCCTCCTTCTCAGCCTCCAGATTTGCAATGACCTTCTTCAGTTGTGCTTCTTGCTGAAGAATCTTCTCACTTTTGATGCATAGTTCTCTATAGGATGTAGCAAGCTCATCAAAAGTGATTTCACTGTCTGTATCACTTGAATCTTCAGCAGATTCAAATCTCCCAGTGAGTGCATTCACATCTCTGTCAGAATCACTTTCTTGTTCACTCTCTGTATCATCAGACCGACATACAGAAAGTCCTTTCCTCTGCTTCTTGAGATGAGTGGGACATTCAGCTTTGATGTGTCCATAGCCTTCACACCCATGGCATTGAACTCCGTTGCTGTGACTGGGCTTTTCATCTGACCTTTTCTGATATTCACTACCTTTCCTGATGTCGAAAGGGATGTTCCGGACATGTGGTTTCTGCCTCCTGTCCATTTTGTTCATCACTTTGTTGAACTGTTTTCCAAGGAGCACAACTGCTTTGGTCAGACCTTCATCAGTATCCAGGTCATACTCATCTTCTTCTCCTTCATCATTGGACACGAAAGCCAGATTCTTGCTCTTCTTTTCAGCCCTATCCGAGAGTCCTAGCTCAAAGGTTTGAAGGGAACCAATGAGTTCATCTACTCTCATGTTGCAAATGTCTTGGGCCTCCTCTATTGCAGTGACTTTCATGTCAAATCTCTTAGGCAAGGATCTGAGGATCTTTCTCACCAGCTTTTCATCTGTCATCCTCTCTCCCAAGGCAGTGCAAGCATTGGCAATTTCAAGAATGTTCATGTGGAAGTCATGAATACATTCTTCCTCCTTCATCTTCAGATTTTCGAATTTTGTAGCCAATAGTTGCAATCTGGACATCTTTACTTTGGAGGTTCCTTCATGAGTGGTTTTCAGGATCTCCCATGCATCCTTGGCCACTGTGCATGTGTTGATCAGTCTGAAGATATTCTTGTCAACTCCATTGAATAGGGCATTCAAGGCTTTGGAGTTTCCAAGTGCCAATTCATCTTCTTCTTTTGTCCAGTCTTCTTCTGGCTTCAATTCATCAGTGGGCTTTCCTTCTGTGTCCAGCATCTTGGGATGTTCCCAGCCTTTGATGACAGCTTTCCAGGTTCTGCTATCCAGTGATTTGAGGAAGGCCACCATCCTTGCTTTCCAGTATTCATAGTTGGTTCCATCCAGAATTGGTGGTCTGTTCACTGGTCCTCCTTCTTTCTCCATGTTCATCAGAATTTATCTCCCTAGATCTCACTCAGTGATTTCGAGTGCCTGCTCTGATACCAATTGAAATTCTGATACCAATGCCAGATGTCGTACAGGATGTCACGACATCACGCTTCAGAACATGCAGGTTATATTTGAGTGTGTGAACAGATTAAACAAGTAAATAACACAAGAGAATTATTAACCCAGTTCGGTGCAACCTCACCTACATCTGGGGGCTACCAAGCCAGGGAGGAAATCCACTAAAATAGTGTTAGTTCAAGGTCTAACAGCCACTGTTTACAACCTTCTCACCTAACCACTACCCGTGCAACCTCTACCTAAGAGCCACTCTTAGATATGAGAACCCCTCTCACTCCCTCTCAAACACTCTCCCGTGTTTACAAATAACTCAAAGACACACCAGAGATTGCTCTCTGAACAAAAGAGATCAACTCTACACACTAGAGATCAACTCTACACACTAGAGATCAACTCTACACACTCAGGTCCAACACTTGATGTTAGAGTAACATCAAGGTGGCTCACAAAACACTCAAGTCCCAAAACTCACAAAATAACTCTTCAATCCCGGACTTGGTACAGAACTCGTGCAGCCTCCATGTTTATATAGCAGTGTGCGTATCTGGGCTGCAACTTCTTGTGCTGGATGAGATCTATCATTCTTCTGAAAAAATCTGCACTTAAAGATCTAAAAGATACAGTTTGATCTTTTAGTTTTTATCTTTAATCTTTAATCTTTAATCCCTGAACGAACTCTTCTAGTTTGTAATTCGAACTTTAATTATCTTTTAATTCGTTCCTAAAGATAGATCATCTTATCTCTTGCTAACTGCACAATAATCTGTTAAAGATATAACAGATTTATATGTCCAGTATTTTCGGGCCAGATGTCCTGGACATCGTATCCGACATCGTGGATCCTGCAGCTTCAATGCTTTTAGCAACTCCAGTATTTTCGGGCAGGATGTCCTGGACATTGTATCCGACATCGTGGATCCTGCAGCTTCAATGCTTTTAGCAATTCCAGTATTTTCAGGCAGGATGTCCTGGACATTGTATCCGACATCGTGAATCCTGCAGCTTCAATTCTTCATTTGACATTTCATCTTGCCTTGTGCATTGTGCAGCCCGATCTTATTCTTTGACATAACGTTGGACATCATGTGCAGCAACTCCAGCTTTCCTTCATTGTCTAAGTGCTTATGTTTTAACAAAATCTTAGCCAATCTTTTAAAACTCAGTAGAGCTAAGCACTAACAGATACATATAAAGAAAAGAAAAGAGTTTTTGTTATATGTAAAAGAAAAAATGTGTATAGAAGGATTTTGTGTGTGTAAATAATGTGTGAAAAGAAATTCTTGTGTGTGAGCGACAAATGTATATAAAGAAATTTTGTATAAACTACGAGTGTGTGTTGGAAAAAACGAAAAAGAAATCTTTGAACAGGAATAGGGTTTGTATATAGACCGTGTTGATGTAAAGAGAAAGAGTTTTAATGCGTGTGTATACAGAAAAAGTTCATCATGTATAGGAATGTAGGTGTACAAAGAAAAGTTTTTTCTCATAGATGGCAATGGATGTATAGTTTTTTGTAAACATAAAAAATGAAACAAAAAGAAAAAGAAAGAAAGACCTCGAAGGTCGGCATGTTATGGTCATAGGAAGCATAAATCATTTGTAGAGAGCAAACATATCTTTTGGAAACAAGGGATTGACGCTAAGAGTTTATTTTCCTGAATAACCGAGATAAGAATGGATGGATTCATTGAACCGATGAAAGAACATAATTTGGAAATATTGGGTCTACTTGTGTAAATCCCAAGCCTTAGTATCACAAATGCCATAAACTGGATGCTTGAGTACCCACCTAGTTGTGGCCATGACTAATTTTGCACGTTGTTTCCAAATCATCATTGTTACGCGTGCCTCGTGGAAATAATATAGAAATTCAACCCGAGACTGACACCTTGACACACGAATTTGTTTTGCCCCAGATATCAAGATCGGGCTCCCACGATGAAAAGACCATGTTGAGACACAACCTTAGGCTACTTTGAACCTTGGCCTATGAAAAATAATCCTCATCCTTTCCCCGAAGAAAAGGACAGCAGAATCTCCTCAAGGGAGAGAAAATAACGAATGCTAAGACCCGAATTCCCAAAGAAAGAAATGGAAAGGGAGAAATGAAAAGAAAGAAAAGGAAGAAATGAAAAGAAACGAAAAGAAGGATTCCCGATCAAAGATCGGAAGAAAGTAAAAAGGAAAAGATCGGAGGAAGACAAAATAATTCCCGATCAATAAAAGAAAGAGAGGACAGGAGATCTTTGGACCAAATAAATTTTCGGCGAGGTAAATAACCGCCGACAAAGAGAAAACCCATTTTTTAAGTGGTTCTTCCTTTGGGATTGCCATTCAAAGTCGTTCTCGATTGGCGATATCCCGCCCCACCTAAACAAAGAGGAAAAGACCGAAACACCCAGCTTCCTCTCCAAAACACTACCGTCGAGAAAATCCTATTGATCCGTGATCGTGCGTGTGATCTTTTGGTTCGATAGGAAATCATGTTCAAAATAAAGTCATGGTGCAGTTATGGTTTAGAATTAGGGTAAAACACTTATCTATGTAAGTTTTTATACACTATGAGTGACTTTATTCCCAGTATCAGTTTGACCCGACGTTTCCCCTAAATGTTCATTTAAAAGCTAAATGTTGACATCTTGCCCTTCATTTTCGGTTACAAGGAAAATTGCTTTTGGCATGGGTATATTGTTTCTCTAAAATATGGTGCTCTCGCAAATGATTTATTTTTCTTTGCTAAAAGCATGTTTGCCTTTTTAGGTGGAAAAAACCCAGTGGACCATTCGGTCCTGCCAACAAATCTTATTCGGAGACCCATGAATTGATTGCCTAGCGCTGTTCATGTGTCCTCCACCATCGAGTCTGGAGCCCTGCGAATTGATTGCCTAGCGTTGTTCGCCTATCCTCCACCCTTAAATCTTATTCGGAGACCCATGAATTGATTGCCTAGCACTGCTCATGTGTCCTCCACCATCGAGTCTGGAGCCGCGCGAATTGATTGCCTAGCGCTGTTCGCCTATCCTCCACCCTCAAATCTTATTCGGAGACCCATGAATTGATTGCCTAGCACTATTCATGTGTCCTCCACCATTGAATCTGGAGCCCCACGAATTGATTGCCTAGCGTTGTTCGCCTATCCTCCACCCTCAAATCTTGTTCGGAGACCCATGAATTGATTGCCTAGCGCTGTTCATGTGTCCTCCACCATCGAGTCTATAGCCCCGCGAATTGATTGCCTAGCACTGTTCGTCTATCCTCTACCCTCAAATCTTGTTCGGAGACCCATGAATTGATTGCCTAGCGCTGTTCATGCGTCCTCCACCATCAAGCACGGAGCCTCCGTGATGCAATCCTCCCTAGGAAGGGACCAATCACTAGAACCATGAGCAAGAGGCTCCAAGAAGATTGGGCTAGAGCTGTTGAAGAAGGCCTTAGGGTTCTCATGAACCTTAGGGTAGATTTCTGAGCCCATGGGCCAAGGTTGGGTCCAATTATCTTTGTACATATTAGACTAGGATGTCATTATATTTGGTCCTTGTATTTAGGGCTCCATATTGTAGGTAGGGTACCCTAGAAATATAGGATTTTTCAGCCCTTGTATTTTTGGGCACCTAGACTAGTTTTTGTATTAGGGGTAGTTTTGTAATTTCACAAGCACTAAGTGGATATTTGATGTGTGTGGTTGGAAATAAATTTAATTGAATTGGTAGAAGCCCAATCCAATTAAATTTTAGAGGGGGAGGTGAGCATTTGCTTACTACACCCCATTGCCACATCATATAGTCACACTTTGTGCATGTCCTTCATGCTTTTCATGCCTGATGACACCTAAGCACACTTAGTGGAGAATCTTGGAATTGATCTTGGATTAGTGGGCTGAACCATAACTAAAATTCACTAATCATAATTAGTGAAATTTTGGCTCCAAAGTTTGGCTCCACAAATTCAATTTCAAATTCAAGTGAAATTTGAATTTCCCTCCAATTTTGTGTGACACTTAGGCTATAAATAGAGGTCATGTGTGTGCATTTTTTTCAACTTTGATGATTTGAATATTAAACTTCAGATTTCAAAGCTCATTTAGAGCACAAAATTTCGTGCTCTTCTGTCCCTCTCCCTTCATTCATCTCCTTCTTCCTCCAAGCTCTTATCCATGGCCTCCTATGGTGGTGAGCTTCTTCTAGACTCATCTTCTCCTTGAAGTGGCGTCTCCTCTCTCTCTCCCTTTCTCCATTCCGCTGCCATTCATCTTCCAAGAAGCAAAGGAATCCATTGATGAAGAAGATCCTAGGCCTACAAGCTCCAATGGAGCTTGCATCACTCCGGTGACTGGGAAATGTGCTTTTTGTTATTTTCCCGATCGGTTCCTTCGCCAAACATATGTATATTATGTTATTGGTGTTTTTGTTGTTTGTGTTTGTTTTGTGTTATGCAGAGAAAGAAGAAGGAGAGATGGGAGTCGTCATAGACTAATCACGGAAAGGGCGAAGACGGACGAAATTAGTGTTTTATCTTTGTTTTCCTCTTATCTCCGATAAAAGGTAAGTAAAGATGGGCAACTGTCATACCCTAATTTCGTTCGGGGACTATTGTTTGATGGCATGCAACCTTTGATTGACCGCTTTGAGGTGCTTGGCACCCTTTGTTGCACAATATGTGAAGTTCCGAGACGTGCCAGAAATCAAAAGAAAGCATTGTTGTGCACAATCCGTGAAATTCTGTAACATGTCGGAAATCAAAAGGAAGTATTGTTACGCAATCCATGAGTTTCCATAATTTTTCGAAAGCTAAAAAAGGAGTAATTACATGATCTGTAAGGTTCCGTAACCTTACGGAAAGAAAACAAGTATCATTACGAAATTCGTAAAGTTTCATAATGTTACAGAAAAAGAATCACCAAAAAAAAGCAAAAGGGGTGTACTTAGTAAAAAAGGGGGTTAAAATAGCAACTAGGCCCACTTGGGCCTTCCAGATTCTTCCTCCTGAAGGCGGTTGCTTCTGGAGGAAGCAACCTAGCTTGCCAGGGCGAGCTGAGCTCGCTTGGGCGAGCTGGGTGGCAAGCTCCTCCCCTATTTTGCTATAAATAGAGGGAAAAGTGAAGAAGGAAGGGGTTCAGCCTTCTTGGCACTTCGTATTCACTTGAAATTACTGAGGAAAATTGTTTTCGTGAATAAAATCCAAGCCGAGGCGCTTCCGTAATGTTTCCGTAACATTTCCGTGGGTGATTTCGCGAAGATTTTCAACCGTTCTTCGTCATTCATCGTCCGTTCTTCATTGTTCTTTGGTCTTCAACCGGTAAGTACCCGAAATCGAACTTTTCAATTCATTCTATGTACCCGTGGTGGTCCCCATTTGTTTCGTGTACTTTTATTCTCGTTTCATTTACTTTCCGTACCCCCTTTTGACGTGCTTCGGTCATTTACTTAAGTCATTTTCTCGCCTAATCAAAAAATAAAATAAATTTCCACCGATCGTTTGATTTGTAATATTCGTTAATTTCTGTTAAAATGAAATCCGACCATTCGGTCGTGCCGTAACCATGTTGGAAGCCAAAAAGAGGTAAAATAATAATATAATAATAAAAAAATATCTTTTAGTAAAATAAAGCAAAAAAAATCAATTGGATGTTTCTCTTTGGGGTTTCTCTTTCTTAATCGAATTGACTAATAACTAAAGTGAAACTAAGGCTAAAATCAACTCGCAAAGTCAAGCTCGTTCGCGAAAAATCACTAAAAAAGGGATTTTAAGGTTCAATATCTCAGTTTTTCTCACCAAGTAAAAATGGATCATTTTTAAGGTCCAACGCCTTTAAATGACCCCCTTCCAAGTAAAAAGAATCGCTTGATTCACCCTTAAGAAAGAACTACGTAAGTCTGATTTCCTCATTGATGGAGGGTACGTAGGAGCAAGAGCCCCGCTTTTGTCGACCTCAAAAATAAAAAAGAAATAAAAGTTTAGGTACACAATTTCACACAATACTAATTTAAGGCTGTTGTCCTTTGGGACAAACGTGAGAGGTGCTAATACCTTCCTCAAACGTAAATACAACTCCCAAATCTGGAATATTCTTCATGACCGGTTTCCTTTGGTTTTTCCGACGTTTTCCACAAATTAACGCTGGTGGTGACTCCACGCATTTTCCTCCTTCGGAAGACGCACCCGTGAGCCTCGCCTCGCTCGCCCGCAACAGGGTAGGTTGCGACAATGCCCCTTTTGTCTACAATTGAAATAGGTCATGCCTTTATCAGCATAATTTGAGGAGATGTGCCCTGGCTTACCACATTTGTAACAAGTGATCTGAGTTCAGAAAGTAGTGGGTTTGCTACCACTACCACCAGCAAACCCCATAGCAACAATCCTCTGATTGTTGGGACAATTACCATATTGCTTAGGAGGGGTCGAGTACGGGTTTTCCCGATGTTGAGGTCAATTCTTTTTATTCTTCATTGGGCCTGTACTCCTATAATAGGTCACCCTGTCTCGAGAGTCTTCATCCCAAATCCGGATCATGTTAACCAAGAGTGGAAACTGACAAACACCTTGGTAATTCACAACTTGCTTCACTTCAGGTCACAAGTCGTTCAGAAACTTCACACATTTGGAACTTTTGCCATCTCTTCCTTGATAATGGGGAAAGTATTTCACCAGCTCCTTAAACTTGGCTGCATATTCAGCCACAGTCATATTCCCCTGCTTGAGCTCCAAGAACTTCATCTCTTTCTTGTTCCTAATATCCTTAGGAAAGTATTTCTCTAGAAATACCCTGTTGAAGACATCCCAGGTCACAACTTAACCTTTAGCCTCTAAGCATTGGCGAGTATTCTCCCACCAATACTTAGCTTCTTCCACCAGAGTATATGTACCAAAAACAACTTTTTGCCCCTCCGGACATGCCATCACTCAGAAGATTTTATCGATTTCCCTTATCCAATTCTGAGCACCATCAGCGTTGTATCCTCCATTGAAAGTAGGAGGATTGTTTCGTTGGAAGCGGTCCAACCCTTGGTACTCAGCAACTCAAGTAGCTTCTCCCCTATTTTGATTCCCTATAGCCTAAGCTAAGGCTTGGAGAGCATCAGCTATCGCACGATCAGTCCGTCCAGCCATCACTCCCTATACACACCAGGAAGTGAGACATGGAAAGAATACACACAAGAAAAAGAACAGAAAAAAATCACACCCATCTCAAGTCCATACTTGGTTACTTTTGAGAGTTGATGCCTCGAGAAATTATTCCTTTAAAATAGTCCTCTGTCGAGGCCTTAACACTCACTTTCCATCCTTTGTATTTGTTGATCGCTTGCCATATTATCCCATTGCACTTCACAAATTATACAGATGGCCAGTTTGATAACTCATGACACGACATTGAAACTCATGGTATAGTAGACATAAGGGAAACTCATGTTATGACTGCAACAATCAGATCTCTATAACTCATGGAAACACAACAAGGTGAGTAAGTTCCAAATGCAAACAACAAACATCAAGCATTCAACAACGCAACCACAAAATGCTTAGAAAAACATAGCAAACACACAACTCACTAGCCGGAAAGGTTTGACCGGTTCTGATACCACTAATGTAACGACCCGCCTCTTCGCTATGATATCACCACTATAAACTGTGAAAATTTCGATTTTAATTGAGAACTCCGTTAATTTGATTATGAAAAATGAAAGTAAATTTTTCACGATATACATTCACCAAACAATGCACCATTACTTAAATGAATACATACATACATACATATACATACATATACATATATATATAGGTATAGTAACTCAGTACACATCATTCACATAATGAAAAGTAAATTTGTTCATACATATAATTACATCTGTGATTTACATCCTCAATTCAAAAATAGAATTATGGAACCAACTACGAAGGAGTTGATTAACAAAACACAACTCTCTCCCAAAACAATCCCAATGTCATCACGTCGACTTGGTGGCTCCACAAAAGAATCTCACTTCACGTACTCTACTGCTGTCATTTTGCTCCCACGAACAATGGTTCGTGATCATCACAGGTACCAACCATACGGTACAAAAATTGCGAGGGGTGAGTTTATTATAAAAGAAATTAACACAAAAATCAAATAACCACAATTAGTAAGAAAACATTAACAAATATCATAGGCTTAATATCATTCTCATGGCAACATAATCATCAATAACAACATCATCTCATATCCATATTATCATCAATAACAACACCATCTCATATCAGCATAATCATCAATAGCAACATCATCTCATCAGTTAATATCATCAATAACAATATTATCAATAAATTACGTTCCGCATATACATACATATACAGTTCGTGCTTGAGATTCACACTCCCATTAGTTAAAACATTGTTTTTCTTGAAAACCAGCATGCAACAGGGACAAGCATACATCCCCATAGTTAGGTTCCTTGACCCCAACTATGGTATTAAAATTCGTAAATTATAATAAACTCCTCTCCCCAAATTGAATGAAATTTAGTATAGATTTAAAAAATGAGGTTAATGACAACATTCAGGGTCAAATACCCCTATCAAAACCTAAAGGGCTAAGGGGTGTTTTGGATTCTACTAAATGGAGATGTCATTTTGACATTTCGCTCACGCTAATGTGATCGGGGTTTAGTGAAGGTCACGAAAATAACATCAATGTTATAAAAAGATAACTTTTACAATGTCTCATTTTCAAGGGTTTTTCAAAGAAAGTGTAAAAACACCCTATTATAGTACCCAAAACACAAGAGACACTAAGAGAAACTCAAACTAACTAAGAGAAAGGCTTAGAAGTCAAGATTACCTCAAAAAAGCTATGAAAGGAAGGATTGAGGGAATTTTCTCCACTGAATCCTTGAGGTGGATTCAAAGGATTCCACTTTGATTAAAATGTTCCTCTTGGTGTGGGGGCTCGGCGGCAAGCAACGATGGCTCATGGTGGCCATCGGTGGTCGTGGGTGGTGGAGAAGAAGGTGTTAGGGTTTGGGTGGGCGTTTGGAGAGGAGGAGAGTGAAAAAATCGTGTTTTTCACGCTGAAGAACATATTTATAATCTGTAGATCTCACTTAGCGAGGTTGTCTTGCTAAAAGGGAGTCTAATTTTAGCACTTAGCACGACAATTTGTGCGGAGCGCAACTCCCCTTGTGCTAAGCGCAACAATTCTCGCTCAGCGTAATTCCATCTCGGGTAGGAATTGTGCTTAGCGCACTTCTCACGCTGAGAGAGAGACGAAGAGTTGTTATTTTCAAAATCCCAACGGTTAAATTGTGGAGATTTGTCTTAGGAACCCTCAACCTAAAGTTGAAGATGATCCAACGGTTAACGAATCCAGGATCGGGATTTTATTTAAATAGGTTTAGGTAAAATTTGAAATCTCATAATTTCAACTTAACCCAATAAAACTCCACATAACTCAACATTCATATCAAGCAAATTACACATGACTAATTCAAGCCATAACTCAGCTCATTCAAGTCAACCATATAGTCAAATAACACGATTAATATAATTAAACATCGATTTATAATTAGCAATATTTCAAGGTGTTACACCACCCTTGGTAAAGCCTCACTTTACTATAGTTCCATCTTCATGGGAACTCAAGGTACGCAAGGTTTACCCTTGACAAATTTCCCGATTCCTATCTTTTACCTGTGCAGGAATACAAGTTTATAAAAAACCCAAGGTCTACCCTTGGTACTCACATCTACAAAACCCAAGGTCCACCATTGGTACCAAAACCCAAGGTCCATCCTTGGTACATATGCTTGCAAAACCCAAGGTTTGCCCTTTGTGCATACTTTTGCCAAACCTAAGGTACCCCCTTGGTCCACTCACATGCAAAAACTATGACGATCACTGTCAGGGGTCTAAGTTCCACTGAGCGAATTGTGACCCTGTTATTTGACAAGACTTTTAATTAGGTCAAAGCCACACTCAATCCTTATAACCATCAAGGGAGTACTTTTGCTGGTCAAGACAACCCACCACCCGATTGCATGATAAGACTTTCAATCAAGTGCAATTTAAACCCAACTCCTCACAACGATTAAGGGAGAAGCTCCACACGACAAAAGGAAGCCCCACCAGATGGGTGACAAAACCTTTAATTAGGTTGAAATCAAACCTGAGATGACTCCGCATCATTCCATTTTTTACAAGACCACCACGATCCTACTGCTACATCAAGGTCTTGCTTCCTACGCGATCTACATCACGGTGGCCTATTCATATTACCACAAGTATGGAGCGTTGCAAAGACAAAGGCAACATACATACAAACAAGACATACATATTTCAAAAATCATCATCAAAGGAAAGCTTGTGCATTGAAGAAAAACAAAAATAATTGTCATAGTTACAAGGCATATGCGGCCTAAGTTCAACAAAGAAGAAAAAAAGACAAAGGCAACCTAGACACAGGCATCATCACCTTGCTCCGCAGCACCCTACCTT
Source organism: Glycine soja (assembly GCF_004193775.1). Lineage (NCBI taxonomy): Eukaryota > Viridiplantae > Streptophyta > Magnoliopsida > Fabales > Fabaceae > Glycine > Glycine soja. Next base: position 40,061,290 of record NC_041016.1, on the reverse strand, counting down.
TCATCAACAGCCTCCTCCTCCTCATCAAGCAGGACACCTTCATTCACATCCTTGAAGGGGTCGAAGAGACCTAAGTCAAGGTCCTTCGCAAAGAAACTGACCTGCCTAACAGCCTTTCTCATGCTACTCCACAACCTTCTTCTTGTACAAGAGCATTTCCTCTTCAAGCTCCTTGTTGGCCTCCCTTTCTTTGGCAGCTCGCAACTCAGACTCCTCCAACCTAGACTTTAACTCCTTTAGTCGGGCCTCTAACTCAACAATCCTCTTGACAGGCCTGTCCTTCTCAGCCGCCATGCTCTCCACTTTGCCATCCAGCTCCATCTTTTTAGCCTGTAAGTCCTTGCAGTGTCTAAACAAGTCATCACCATCTAATCGGGTGTGCAACAACTTGGCCAATGCACCACCAACCTTGGAAGGTGAGTGAAGCATTGGCCACATTAGGGTGCTCCACTCACCAAAGAGTCTGAGCGACCACAGCCTCAACAAAGGAAATAGTGGCATTGGCCACCTTAGGGCACTCCACTCACCAAAGAATCCGAGCAGTAGCCCTCCACTTGGCAACCTCCACCTCCAAAGATGCCCCCTTTTGCATAGCCTCTTGGTGCTACAGTCCATTCTCCTCAAGAATAACCAAATTCCTTTGGAGAAACACCCAGGTAGAGTCACTTGCATTCTGCACCCCAGTAGACCTAATAAGGTTTTTGTCAAAGGTTGACACAAAGCTAGGTCTTATACTCTAATCAATAAGTAGCACCCCATAGTGAATCAACATAAGTAAAGGTGTACAAATGATCCAGGGAGATGTGAGGGCACGAGGATGAAAAAGGCAACACCATAGCTTTCAAGACAACAACAAGGAGAGCCACCAGAGTCAATGAATGAGGCAACATAGTGGAAGCACTAGTGGTCGCCACACTGGCACTTAATAAAGGAGTCACGACGATGGATGGCAGAACCAGCTTGAGTGGTTGGCACAATAACTTCAGTAGTAGTAGGAGCAACCTCCTGGACAACATCAGCAATAGGACGAGGTGAAAAAGCAGGGATAACAGGATTAACAGTTTCAACAGTAGCATGAGCCTCAATGGCTGGTGGAGCCGGAGGCACCTCTTGCTCGATCAAAAGGCAACTTGCAGAAGTCATTAACCCTACAACCCGCCTCAGGACACGAAGACTGATAGGGGCCTTTGACTTCTTGTGGCTAGATGGCACAGCAGCATCATCCCTCTTCCTTTTTACTAAAACAGAGGAAGGAGCATTGAGGGTGACCTTAGTCACAACAAAATAAGGCCAACCTCACCAATAGGTTGACCCTTCTCTCCAGTAGCTAGAGCAGTAGCAGACAATGGCATAGTCCTACCTGTAGGTCCGACCAGCTTCACATGTGGCCTCCAAGCAAAGTCACCCATAATACCTGCAAAACAACCAAGACAATAACATAAACAAGTGTTAGACATGGGCCGACACCGACCTTAGACAACAAACGAGGGAAAGGTTAGGAACTTACTATTCAAGGCAGCGAAAGGATCGTTCTCCAAAGGAAGCGACAAAATGGCCCGCGCATCCAGTGAAACTGATAGCTGCTCCAAAAATGCTTTGTCGACCCTCTCTACAAGGGTCAATAGATCCTCATCATACGAGTTGAACCTAGTGCGATCAGACTGCTAGTAGAATGGGAAGTGGGGCTCCCCATCCCTGTAAAGCATCAGTGGCATTACATCAACCACGACATTAGTAGCCAGGACCTTAAACAAACAATCCTTAAAATGGAGAAAGATGTTTGAGTCAAACTCAAATAGCTTCTTGGACACACTATTCAAGGAAACCCATCCAATCTTGCCAGACAATTTTATTTGAAAGAAAAACAAGAAGACTAACACACTAGGTCGGATGTTGAAGAAAGGACAGAAAATTTCAAATGCACTCATGACCTTACAATTGCAAAACTCCATTATTCATTGTCACATCATTGTGGATTGGAGTTTCGCCTCCATATTGTGAACATTGTTAATGGTTTCATTTGCCTTTCTCATGACAAATCAAGCTACATCAATCTTATCATCCTATGGAACCCTTTTATTGAATGATACATCGAACTTCCATATCACCCTTTTTGATCACTAACAGAACATTGCACCGTGACTATCAACCTTGTATGTTAATTCTTGGGTTTGAGTTTGATTCCAAAATGAATGATTACAAGGTGGTCAAATTTTTTTATCCAGGATCAGGCAAAGTTCCATTCGTAGAGTTGTATTCCATCAACAAGGGTGCTTGGTTGATCATTGATTCTTTCTCTATTGTCGATGTAAAAATAGTGGAGTGTGTGTGATCTCGTTGTTTTTCTACATGGAAATGTGCATTGGCTTACTTTCAATATTGTGTGCTCATATTTGATGTGGAGGAGGAGAATTTTAAGAAAATAAGGCTTCCACCAGAGTTGAGTATATTACATTTACATGATTATTTGACCATTTTCGTGATCAATGGTTGTCTATCAGTTATACATTATGAATATCTCCATGAACGAGAAACTACTACGGTGTTTAACATATGGAAGAAGAGAGAGCATGAGTTATGGAATAAGATTTACGCTGTTAATTTACAAACAAGAGTTGATCAAAGAGTTTTATTGGCATTAAGGACAAGGGATGGGATTTTTTAGGTCCTTTTGTATGGACAATTTGTTCCTTTGTGCTTGTTTGAATCTGACAAAGAAAAGATTTCCAAACTCAGGATTCAAAGTAAAACAAAAAGTTTATTTTTCAATTAATACACACCAAGCTTGGTTTTATTTGATAACGAAACTGATCCAATTTGGTGCCCTATTAGTAAAAGGTCAGCTAAACACTTCACTCATGTTTTGCTTTGCATAATGCATTACATGTGCTTTATTTAGTTGAGCTAAATTCTTAAATTTGCGGGAAATAAATCCTACTTGTTTTTATTCACCATTATTTAAAATTAATGTTGCTATTGAGTCCGCAACCTTGTTAACACAACAACCATTTAGCTCATTTGTAGATTTTTTATGCATGGCTTTTGACAGGCTTAAAAGACTATGCTACCACTACTCCTAAATTCTACAATTAAAATTTCAAGAGATAAACATAAAATTAATACTCTTCCTTCATTTGATGATTCACTACATAGTGCATATCGTATGTTCATTAGGGATTCACAAAAAATAACGACCATACATGTCATATCAACTAGTATTTTTCTGAAAATTAAATTAAAAATAATAAAACCAAAATAATAATATTTAAGCCATAAAATGCCTATTTGGATCTTTCTCTATGCCAATCCCATAAGCTTCTAAGCACAAATGTTGAATATAAAATTACTTTATCTTTTAATTAATATTGTTCACATTGATTATTAATATGCTTTAATTTATGCAAATGTTCAAGTTGGTTGCAAGAAGAAGAATTAGAAGACTTGGATTATTTGGATAAGAATTTGATGGGAGTCGAATTCATTTTTGACAAGTATTAATTTGACTATGGATCTTGATTCTAATTCTTTTCATTGTTCAATTCTAAATATGTATATGGGGATTTATAATAAATTCCTCTAATTCTATATACAAGAAAAGTTCTAAGGGGGGAGATATATAAGTTGAAATGGCTCATGTACGTTGTGTCTTAAGATTTTGGGTTGGATATAGTATCTAGTTTACTTGTATTATTTGCTTGAGGTCGTTTTATAGTGATCTAGTGAATAGCTCCCCTGTGTTGTCTTGATGTTACCATAATCTTGATGTTACCAGAATCCAAATACCAAGTGATCATACTACTAGAAATAGACTTTTAACATCGGTTATTAAGGACTTTCAACTTCCGTTATTAACCAATGTTGAAACTACCGACGTTAAAAGTATCAACATTAACATCGATTTTTGAAAACTGATGTTAAACTAAACAACACAACATCGGTTTTCTAAAAAACCGATGTCATATAGTAAGAAATAATAATAAAAAATATAAGATATGTACAAACCAACATTGGTTTTTAGAAAAATCAATGTTGTTGTTGACAAACAACATTTGTTTTTCTAAAAACTGGTGTTGTGAATTGATGACAATATTGCTTTTTAAAAAATTTAATGTTTTTTTCTACTCACCAACATTAGTTTTTAGAAAAATCGAACTTGTCAATCAACCAAAATATCAATTTTTTTAATAACCGATGTTGGCGAGCAGAAAACAACATCGGTTTTTAGAAAACCAATGTTGTTACGCAAAAACCACACATAACAACATAAATTTTTATAAAAATAGATGTTGTTGTTTATTAAACAAGATCAGTTTTTCTAAAAACCGATGTTGTTTTTGTGCAACGACATTGGCTTTTCTAAAAATCGATGTTGTTTTTTATAATTTTTTAATATGTTGTCTGTTTTTTTAGCTACCCCAAATTGAAAAACAGAACCAATCCAGGCAGTTGTTAGATAGTTTTATCAGGCCGTTCAAATTTTGTCCATAATAATTGAATATTTACTATCAATTAAAATAAATATTTAAAGTAATGAAAGTCAATACATAAAATCATTTGTAGCCTAATCTAAATTAATAAAACTCTACAATTCTAAAATTACTTAAACACTTAGTGTTTCATTTTTAACTTTTAGATTATATCTTGCACACTAAATGCAAATTGCCTTCATTGTCTTTAGATCCAATGGTCTTGGATCAGTAAAATACTGCGTGATATAATAAAACATAAGTTAATAAGTATAAATAATAATAATTATAACAAATTGAATTAGTTTTGAAGTAAACAGTTACTGTTTTCCAATTATCCTTGAAACCTTCTAAGACTATTGTGGAAGCAATGATTTCCAAGATTATTTTGATGATGCTAAAGACTCAAGTCAAGAATCAAGAGTCAAGCATGTTTCAAGAATCAAAGAGTCATTCAATCAAAGCAAGTTTCAGGAATCAAAGAGTCGTTCAATCAAAGAAGGTTTCAAGAATCAAAGAGTCGTTCAAACAAGATTCAAGATTCAAGTAAAGAATCAAGAGAAGACTCAATTAAGATAAGTATTAAAAGAGTTTTTCAAAATATTGAATAGCACAATTTTGTTCAAAACAATTTTTCAAAGAAACATCTTTTACCAAGAGTTTTACTCTCTGGTAATCGATTACTAGAAGGCAGTAATCGATTACCAGTAGGCAACATTCTTTTCAAATTGATTTACAAAGCTGTAATCGATTACCATAATCATGTAATCGATTACCAATGTTTTAAAACGTTAGATTTCAATTTTCAAGAGTCACAACTTGTGATAAAACATTTTCAAATCATTTCAAACTTGTGTAATCGATTACACAATACTTGTAATTGATTACCAGTGTTTCTAAATGTTTTGATTTTTAAATTTAAACATGAAGAGTCACATCTGTTGATGTGTAATCACTACTACAATTTTTACATATAACATCGGACCTTTAACATCGGTTATTCACAAAACTGATGTTAACAAAAGCGCGGTGGCATTTTTGTAAATAAGTAGACTTAGTTAACATCGGTTTTTCCAAAACCGATGTTAACTACTCCATAGTAACATCGGTTATTAAAATAACCGATGCTACTATGGAGTAGTTAACATCGGTTTTTATGCCGTTGTTAACATCGGTTTTGTAAAAACTGATGTTATTGAGTCGATGTTAACATCGGTTTTATTAAAACCGATGTTACGTAGTTGATTTTAACATCGGTTATATTTAAAAAACCGATGTTGTTATCATTATATATTAAACTTCTGAAATTGCACAACCCGCACGCTTGAACCCTATCGTTCTTCTTCTTTCTCCTTTTGCCTGAGATCGTCTTTGTGTCAAACTAACCTGCGCTTCCGTGACTGCAACCACATTGTGGAGATCGTGTTTGTGGAGATCGTCTTTGCCACTTATCCATTTAGGTACGTCCTTTCGTTTTAACATTAGGCGTTCATCGTTTTAACATTTGCTCACTTTTGCAGGTCGAAGAAAAGTAGGAAAGGAAAGAGTCCCGGAAAGGGTACTCCCAAGGCGTTATTGTTGTTTCTCCTTTTGCCTGAGTTCGTGTTTGTCACAAACTGGGTTGCGCTTCCGTGACTGCAACCACATTGTCGAGTTCGCGTTTGTGGAGTTCGTGTCTGCACTTCCATTGAAGATATGTCTCTGTTGTATGTTAATGATGAAAATCCATTGTTCAATGGTCTGTCTCTGTTGTGATGTTTCGAAACCCTAGTTAGGCACAAAGGGTTAATCGTAACTGAATCTGTAGTGATTTAGGACCATATGTAACTGCCTTAAGCAGTTATTGCAGAATAAATTATGGAGTAACAGCAGGGGGGTTAGGCAGTTTTTAGTGGGTTTTTAGGAAGGGAGAGACCAGGCTCTCAAACATCTTGGGGGTTCTATTTCTTTTGAATAAAATTCAGTCCTTATTCCCTTACCAGTTGGTATCTATGACATTGCTTTTTAGTTTTTACATTGGTTTTGATTGTGTTTTTGGGAATCAGTCATTTAGATTAGGATCTTCTTCTCTGGTGCCTTAATTTGGTAAAAATCAGGCCCCGAGATATTACACAGAGGGTTTCAGGGGCAAAGCTTTGATTTACATATTGAATTTCATCCAAATTTTTGACAATTCATTGTTACTTCCATCAATATTGATATTGTATCATGCTTAATTATATGCATTTGCTTATTCTGATCATTGTGTGTTGTGTGATTATTTCTTCCATGCAGGTACATGATTCCTATTTGTTGTGAGAGTGAAATGATGGGCAGCAGCACCAAGTGAGGTGAGTTTATATTTCCTTTTTTTTGTCTTTATCTTTGTTAGTTTGTTATATATTTTTTATTTTATATGTTTGAGTTTTAAATGTGTAAAAAATAGAAATAGAAAGGTCTGTTGATTGCTTATTAAATAGAAAGTAGGATATTTTGGTTGTAGAGTTAAATTATCCCCCAGCCACACAATAGTTAGGCTTATTTGCTTCCATGTTGCCCCCCATAGATAGTAAATAAATAGGTAAGGCTGATAAAACTGAATTAATGAGAGTGATTCTGCCTCCCATAGATAGGCTTCTTTCCTCGAATCAGGAAATGTGGGCCTTTTGCTGTCTACTTATCAGGAAAAGCTGATTATATTTCTGCTGAAGAGTGTAATTTACACCACTGGGATAAGCTTTCCAGACCATAATATCCTGCATATGAGCCTGGATTTGTATATCAGTAATTGCTTCCATAAATGCCACAGCTATATGTTGCTCATAATCAAATAGATTCCTTCTCCACTTTAAGCCCCAACACCAATTGCCTTGAGAGAAGCTTCCCATGTTCGAGATGGTACTATTCTGCTGACCACTAATCAAGAACAACTGATTATATTGTTGTTCAAGTTGACAATCATCCCCCAACCATTTATCTTTCCAGCATTTAATTTTTTCCCCTCCCCCTACCTTCCATACCATCTGCTGATGAATAAGAATGAACTCAGGCTGCTGATATAGCTTTCGGAGGTCCTTCCACCATTGAGAATGCCAAGCTTTGTCCCTTCCGTTTCTAAGATCTGACCAGCCTCCATATTTTGACATTAGTATTCTGGCCCACAACTGGATTGAATTTAGAAATATCCTTGACCCCAAGGCCCCCATCCTCCTTGGGGAGACATATGACATCCCACTTCACCCAAGGGATTTTCTTATGCCCTTGATCACCCCCCACAGAAAGTTCCTTTGCAAGGACACAAGTTTGAGAGCTATTCTTCGTGGGAGCTTGAAAAAAGATAAAATATATATGGGTAGGGCAGTCAAGACAGAATTAATCAGAGTAACCTTCCCAGCCATAGATAAAATTTTCTGATTCCATTTAGATAGCTTAGCTTCATATTTGCTTCTCAGAGGTTCCCACACCAAGCTGTTGGTAGACTTTGCCCCAATGGGAAAGCCTATATAATGGAAAGGAGTCCCCATATGTCTGCAGTTCAGAAATTGTGCTGCTTCATGAATCCAATTAGCCCCAGCTCCAAAAATCCCAAATTGGCTTTATGCAATATTAATCTTCAATCCAGATGCCAATTCAAAACCCCTCAGCATAGGCTTCAAAACAATGACATTGTCCCATGAAGCATGCCACACAAATACTGTATCATCTGCATATTGCAGAATATTTACAGGTTGACTTTGCTTCCCTACCATGCAACTTCTGTACAGGTTCTTGGCTATTGTTACCCGCATCATTCCTGTCAAACCTTCAGCCACTATATTAAAGAGCAAGGGGGCTAAAAGATCCCCTTGTCTCAAACCTCTAGTGGGAACAAATTCCTTTGTAGGGCTGCCATTTACTAGGATTGATATTGTGGCAGATTGCAAACAAGCCTTGATCCATTTTCTCCATGTAGGGTGGAAGCCCATCCTATCCAGCATGTAATCCAGGAAAGACCATGAAACAGAATCATACGCCTTCTCGAAGTCCACCTTGAATCCAAGAAACACACACTAAGCCATCAGCTGTGTTTATTGATGGCTGGAATTCCCATCCAATATCTGCATTCCCCCATAAGGCCTGGCACGTAGCCTTGTCAATCACCAGTTTCCCAACCTTTTTCTTATCATGAATTGTCTCTTTTTATTCTCACTTCCTTAACTCAGTATCTGCCAACTGAGATACATTAGGAATAGCAAAGGGAAAGTGGCCATGCATATGCAAGCACCCACAATCAGTCTTAACACTGCAAGGTCCCCAACATAGGGAAATAGGATACAACTCTGCACTATTATCCTATGTAGTTTTCTTTCAGCTTGTATAATATCAAGGCTTGTTAGAGAATCAACTATGATTCGTACATATACAAATATGTATCAATTTAGTACGTCTGGTACTTATTAATGAATATATTATATTTTTGGCTGATAAAAGAAAAACACACAACAATCTTATGCTCGTGTTGATAATGATGCAGGTATATTTACAACGATAGGACCCCCTTTGAGAAATTGGTTGATAAATTCTTCTGTCCTGGTAATTGATTACTTTTTTTTACTTCACCTCCAGTGTTACTAATATAGAAATTAAAGGAAATTCAATCCAAAAGAAAACTTGTTGTCATGCTTTACAAGTGATATAAATTATCAAAATCTAATGACAATGAGTGCACAGAGCTGCAACTTGGCAGTAGTTTTTGACTAATACATCAGCATTAGGATTCCCAAGCATACAATAAGCTAATCAAGATTTTCACGTATCATTTTTGTTGTTTCTGCTGCTATATGGAGAACAGTGTTATCATCATCATCCTGAGACAAAATAAACAGCTTAGAACTTTAAATTAGAAACATAACACACAGAGACACACACACTCATGACACACACACACACACACACACACACACACACACACACTCATCAAAGAAACACACACAAACACACACACACAAGTTTGATAACAAATTTGTTCAATTATACATGTAGAAATTTCTTCAATTCTAACTTATTAGGTGTGACAAGGTAGCTGGCCTCTTCATAAGGTACTTATCTAAATTTAACTTAAATTCTACTGCAGTGGTGATGACCTACTAATATTAGTGAAAACAAATTTGCCAAGTGTACATATAGTAGGGAAGTAATTAGAGTGAGCCTTTGATTCAAATTTTCATGTAGTTCCTTCCTATCCTCTTTCCAAGCTTGGGTATAATTTCTGTATCTTGCTCTTAAACTATGAATTGCATGAATTGTTTTGGTAACTAAACCTCAAACCTGCCTTATTTCTGCATGCCATATTGTTTCAAGTGTCTCTGCAATCTGTATTGATTGTGCCCCAAATTTCCTGCTCATGAGCTGAGTAGTACTGTAGCTATGTTTGAAGTCGGTGCTAAATAGAAGGCTGTGAAATATGATTAGTCCTCGACTCTTAATTAATAGATCTGTAGAAAACATAGGGCCCTAGGAAAGCAAGTGTTTATAATAAGAACTAATAATCCAATGCCTCTGTTTGCATATAGCAAAGTGAACAAATAGAATCTACTCAATCTAGAGAAGGTGGTGTACCTGTAAATGTCCACTGTAGGAATAGGCTTGTTGCAGATTGCCCATTTGGTGTTATAGAAACCAAAAAAGGAAAAGGTGAAAATTTAAGGAAGAAATTCTAATAATACAACTAATCACTAGCTATTCAAAGATGAAGAATGATATAATATAAAATTATTACACACGACTATTTTTTCCATAAGAAGCAGGATTTTAATGTCCTTTTGAATGATTAAGTATCTCATACCATCTTGTAACTGATTCTCATTTAAGGATGGATGGTTGATAGTGACATTTTATACAGGAATGCTCACCACAAAATAACATTAAAAATGTTTTACATATATAGTCATATAAAATTGTCAACAGGGTTCTCATCCCTACACGATCTTGTTTTGTTTTTAGCTATTCAAATTAGAAATCAGAAGCTCTAATATCTGAGGCAGCATCAGAAACAGGGTCATCCACTTCAAGCAAAAATTCCAAGGTAAGTAGACTGTGTTCTTCTGCTGGGGTGTCATGAAATGAAGAGAAAACTGTTAAGAACATTTTAACCCCTTTAAATGAAGTGCTGGGGTGTCATGAACTGCTGGGATGTTGTATTTTAATTGAAATGCAGATAATAGGCTTTAAAAGCCTTTAAATACACTGTGGCTAATTTCTGTATGGTTTTTTTTAGGCTTATCATTTACTACTGCTAATTGGCGTTGCTGTGGAAGCTCTTTGATTATAGCAACTCCAGGTACGTTTGTACGATCTACTATCTTTATATGTATTATGATAGACTACTGTTTTGACATTTGTTGTAGCATTTATATACACATATACTGTTGTATTTGTTTGGTAGATAAATTGTTGTATTTGTTTGACTAACTTATCAATAGTACTATCTGTGAGTATTTGTCAATAGTACTCCTCCCCTAAAGCTATGTATGAAATCCAGCTTGTGTTGTTGACACACACACACACACACACACACACCTACATACACACACACAACCGCACACACAGCCACAGACCCACACACACACAGACACACACACACACACACAGCCACAGACACAAAAACACACACACACAGACAGCCACCCACACACGCACACACACAGCCACACACACACACCGACATAGACACACACAACCAGACACACACACACACACACACACAGCGACACACACACCCACAGACACACACACACACAGCGACACACACACCCACAGACACACACACACACACAGCCACACACAGAGAAACACACCCACACCCATATACACACACACAGAAACACACACACACCCACACCCACATACATACACACACACACAGAAACACACACACACCCACACCCACCCACACACACACACACACAGAAACACACACACACCCACACCCACATACACACACACATAGACACACACAGACAACCACACACACACACACACAGACATCATCAGCATTTTCCTATAATTTTCAATAAATTTCCATCTTTCAATTTCTTAACCAGTGCCCTTAAGTGGTATATGTTATACATGTTTTTTTTATCAGCAAAGATAAGTATATATATAGATAATTGAATACCAGAGGTACTGAAATACAATTTTTGTTTCCCAAGCTAGTGGTTCGAGATTAGACTGAATGGAGTCTAAAAAGGAACCACAGCCAGGCCATAGACCATATTAATGAAAAGTTGCTAATCAAAAGTTCTATTCTGAGCTATTACACTATCCCTTCTCTAAGATTACTAGACCATTGGTTAAAATGACAAAATAAATCCTTCTCCAAATGCCTCAGCCAAGTCCACAACAAGAAAGCTGCTTTGCCAATCAATTTGTTGCTGTCAAATGTTTCATTGGAGAATACTATCTTATTCCGTTGCTGCCAAATGGTCCAAGTCACTGCCTCCCACCAGCATTTCCACCTAGTAGCCCTTCTCCCCTCATTCAATATATCTCCATGCTGTAGAAAATGTTGTGTTGGATCTTTTGGAAAAGCTGCAGATTTGTTCACCCAGGATAATGATTCCCACCAAATAGGGATGATTCTATTGCAGTGGAAAAACAAATTCTTGCTTCCTCTTCCTCTCTGCTGCAAAATGGCCAGTGCCTATCCAATATATCTGCTCCCCACCAAAAAGCTTGTAAAGCATTGATTTGATACTGGTTCCCTCATCATGTGGCTGATGATGTTTACAATTTAATGATCCTTTGCTACCCTGCAATGAGACACACACAGATACACAAACACACACACATAGAGACAAACACACGCACATACAAACACAAACACAAACACATATATACACACACACACACACACACACACACAGAGTCACACACACACATAAAGAGACAGACAAACACACAAACACACTGAGCCACAGACACACACAGAGACCCACACACTGAGTCACAGACACACAAACTCACACACATAGACAGACACACACATACACAAACAAACTCACACACATAGACAGACACACACACTCACACATAAAGAGACAAACACACACACAGATAAAGAGACAAAAACAAAACACACACACACACAACTGTTGATGTCTTTGTATGTTCTTGTATGTCATGAATGTTCTTGTATGACATGAATGTTGTTATACGTGCTAAATGTAATTTGCTATATAAATAACTGTTGTTCATGATGAGTGAACCGTACATTCCCGTTTGAGACTGAATGCAATGATTCTTGCGGATAGTTTGCATTAGTCATTGTATTTACGGTATGAATTCCAAGAAATGTTCAAATGGCCTGTGTGTGGGACTTCACGGTACAAATTGAAGGATGACGAGGAAAGCAATTATGATGAAAAGTCATAGAGGGGCCCGCCAGCAAAGGTTTTGTGGTATCTTCCAATCATTCCAAGGTTTAAGCGTCTTTTTGCTAACGAGGACGACACAAAAGACCTTACATGGCATGCAAATGGAAGGATTTCTGATGGAATGGTCTGTCATCCGGCTGATTGCTCCCAGTGGAAGAAGATTGATGGTTTGTATCCGGATTTCGGGAATGAGCCAAGAAATCTTAGACTTGGACTAGCCAGTGATGGAATGAATCCATATGGCACCTTAAGCACTCAACACAGTTCATGGCCAGTTCTGCTAGTAATTTACAATTTGCCTCCTTGGTTGTGCATGAAGCGAAAATACATGATGTTGTTTATAATGATATCGGGCCCAAGACAGCCAGGAAATGACATTGATGTTTATCTAAGTCCGTTGGTTGAAGATCTGAGAAAGTTATGGGACGAGGGGGTTGTAGTGTTTGATGCGTTTCGCAAGGAGACCTTTGAAATGCGTGCAATGCTTTTTTGTACCATTAATGACTTTCCAGCATATGGGAATCTCAGCGGTTACAGTATTAAGGGTCATCATGCATGCCCCATCTGTGAAGAAAATACAAGTTACATACAACTTAAACATGGGAGAAAAACAGTCTACAGTAGGCATCGCCGCTTTCTAACACCCAATCATCCTTACAGACGACTGAGAAAAGCTTTTAATGGAAGTCAAGAGCATGATATTGCGCCGATACCGTTGACTGGTGAGCAGGTATATCAGCGGGTTCAACACCTGAATACTGTATTTGGGAAGACCCAAAAGAAGGATAAAAGTCAGAGTTGCATATGGAAGAAGAGGTCCATTTTCTTTGATCTTCCGTACTGGTGTGATCTTGATGTTAGACATTGTATTGATGTTATGCATGTGGAGAAAAATGTTTGTGACAGTGTGATTGGGACGCTCCTTAACATTCAAGGCAAGACGAAGGATGACTTGAATACCCGTCAAGATCTAGCTGATATGGGTATACGATCACAGTTGCATTCAAGGTCTGATGGGAAGAAAATTTACTTGCCCCCAGCCTGCCATACTTTGTCCAAGAAGGAGAAGATAAGTTTTTGTCAGTGTCTTCGTCGGGTGAAGGTTCCACAAGGATACTCTTCAAATATTAAGAGCCTTGTGCAGTTGAAGGAGCTTAAGCTTGTAGGGTTAAAGTCTCACGATTGTCACGTGCTCATGCAACAATTGTTAGTCGTGGCTACACGAGACATCTTGCCAAACAAAGTCAGGTTAACGATAACTTGCCTATGCTTTTTCTTTCATGCTATATGTAGCAAAGTCATTGATCCAGTCATGTTTGATGAGTTGGAAAATGAGGCCGCAATTATACTATGCCAGTTAGAGATGTATTTTCCCCTTACTTTCTTTGACATCATGATTCACTTGATTGTGCATCTGGTCAGAGAAATCAAATGTTGTGGTCCTGTTTATCTACGGTGGATGAACCCGGTTGAGCGATACATGAAGATCTTAAAAGGGTATACAAAGAATCTATATCATCCAGAAGCATCTATTGTTGAGAGGTACATTGCAAAAGAAGCCATTGAATTTTGTTCAGAATACTTTGAGAAGGCTAAACCTGTTGGGCTTCCTGAGTCTCGGCATGATGACAGAGTGGGTGGTAAGGATTCAAGAGGACTGCAGGTGATCACTCCAAGTGTAGAAGATTTGTTACAAGCTCACTTGTATGTCTTGAACAACAATAATGAATTTTTTCCATACATAGTTAAGCATGAAGCTTTAGTCAAACAGAATAATCCGAAAATGTCAAAGAATTGGGTGTTGAAAAAGCATAACAAGACTTTCTGTGATTGGTTTAAAGATACAATCTTTGCAGATGAGAATGCTTCAGAAACATTAAGAAAGCTAGCAGATGGGCATAAAAGAAATGTTATAACCTGGCAAGGATACGACATAAACAGGTATTCATTTTACACAAAAGCACAAGATGACAAAAGTACAATGCAGAACAGCCGGGTCACCCTAAGGGCTGAATCTCAACACTTTGCAAGTGTCAATGACGCCAATCCCTGTGTAGCTTCCATCCCTTACTTTGGGTTCATTGATGAAATTTGGGAGCTTAATTATGTGAAATTTACAGTATGTGTTTTCTAATGTAAATGGGTTGACAGCAACACCGGTGTGCGCACCGATGATATAGGATTTACGCTGGTAGATCTAAAGAAACTTGGTTACCACAATGACCCTTTCATCATGGCAGAACAAGCTAGGCAAGTATTTTACGTGCAAGACCCTTGAGATGAAAGGTGGTGCGTGGTTCTGCAGGGCAAAACAGTTGGTGTTAATGTAGAAGATGATGATTCATACATGGACACCTATGTTAGTCCTTTGACCGCTCAAATCACTCGTAACGTTGTCGGAGAAGAAGAAGCTGATGACGTTCATGCTAATCGAAATGATCATGATGAAGGAGAATTGATTAACATCGTCTAATGTAATTTTCTGCAGAGACAGAAGTCACCAAAGCAAGTAAGTGACAACTACATTTTTCTCTAATTTAGGCATCGGTTTTTTGTTTCAATTTGCCTCCTTAGGACTTCATCCAGCTGATGTTTGTCGCCAGTTTCATCATCCACCACCCTTTTCTTCTCTGTCTTCTGACGTTTATTGTTGTTAAACCCATATTTATGCTTTCTTCCCTTCATGTCTTGTTTTATCACAACTTTAGCTGAATCTCCTATCTTCAGCATAGTTGAATCTCCTGTCTTATTCTCCAATGACACACTTTGATGGCCTGTATCTCTTTTCTTCATATGTTCTAGTGCTTCAGCTTCAGAATGCATAAAGCAATCAGAATTTTCCAGTGATCACCAAAGGCTTCTGCATCAGCATTGACACTCTCCACCCTCTTTGGTTTATGCTTCTGTGTTTTCTTCCGTGCCTCCTCGTTATAAATCTCAGCTTTATTTGAAGTTGCACTAGAACGATCAGCACCAATCTGTGCTTCTTCCTCGTCTACCAACTCAATATCTTTCCTTTCAACTTTTGTTTTGTAAATTACAGTGTAGTTTACAAAAACTCTTAGAGCTTTTCTTGAGGCCTTATCAGGTTAGATGGGATGCCACCGTGTTCGTGGTCGTTAATCCAGATTTCCCCCTGTACATAAAGCATGAAGACCTCTCCGAAATCGCACACGGTGGTCAATGTCTCAGCATATCAGTGTTACAGTTGTGGATTTTGTAAGTCTTTATATAAAAGGCTTTTAATTACCTAAGTTATGGCTTTCAATTCATAAATATTTAACTTTGACTTAACATAAACAGGCATCTCACTGAAACATGTATGCGAGCGGGGAATTCTGATATCTATGGATTCCTCGAGCCATAGTCCATTCAGAGGTCTGGGCAATCGCAGTTTGAATCTGAAAGTTACATAAAGAGTTGGATGCAGAGTTCACAACGCGATGTGTATCTTGGAGCCTACCTAAATGGGTAAGTCACAAAATAACTAAATTTAATTAATGTTTACTAATGTACTAACCCATTTTTGGTTCCACTGCAGCAGACACTGGCAGATGGTGGTCATCCTGCCCAAGGAACACTTAGTTGTCTGGTTTTGTTCATTGCATAACAGGCCAAACAACCTTAAGGGGATTATTAATAGGTTAGTGTTCTTTTCAATACATTTGCATTGTAATACCTCAACGTACAACACCAGTTTTTAATTGTTACTCATATGGAACAGTGCTATCAAGGGTCTTGATGATGCTCCATAGCCTAAATCAAAGGCTTCTGCTAGGTGGATTATCGTCAAGGTACGTCATTTACATAAAACTTCCACTTATATATATTTCTTTATGTGTCTGTACACTAGTTGTTTAATTAATATCCAAATTTCATTATGTATTTAGTGTAATAGACAAAAAGGAAGTACTGAGTGCGGCTACTATGTGATGCACTGGATGTCCACCATCATTTTAGGAACTTTTAGAAATAATTGGGAAGCGATAAGTTTATTTCAAACAAAATCGATTTATTTATAATTTGTATTACATTATTAACTTATTATGATTTATTTCATCATGCAGTATTTTAACGATCCTAGAGCATTGGAGCCAGAGAGATTAAAAGCATTGCGGATCCAGTGGGCACAGTTTTATCTCCGAGTTAGAGATCAGGCCTACGATTTAAGGACATTTTATAACATTTTTTACATTTTGTACATTTTCTATGTAACATGAACATTGAATTCATTTGATGATTGTTCTTTATAATAAATCAATTATTTGATGTTTATTATCATTAAAACTGCTTGAAAGCAGAATAAAATGTTTATTTGCTGTAAATTGGGCCTCCTAAAATTGCATTTGACAGGTACAATTTTAGGTTTACTATAAAAACAGAAAGTATATATAAAAAAAAATACTTGAAAACAACATCAGTTATTAACAAAAACCGATGTTAATATCATAACCAACATCGGTTATTTACAAAAACCGATATCGATATGAACCTTAACATCGATTATAATAGAAAACCGATGTTAACGTTTGTATATTAACACCGGTTATTTGTGTATAATCGATGTCAGTGTTTGTATTTTAACATCGGTTATCTGTAGATAACCAATGTCAACTATTGTACATTAACATCGGTTAATTATAAATAACCGATGTGAATATTTGAATATTAACATCGGTTATGTACACATAACCGATGTGATACACAAAGAACTACACCAAATAAGTGTATGCATCATCAACATTGACATTGGTTTTCTAGAAAAACCGATGTTAAGGGCATATATTAACATCGGTTTTTTTAGAAAACCGATGTTAAACTAACATATTAACATCGGTTTTACTGGAAAACCGATGTCAACGTTCATCATGCGTACACTTTTTTTGTTGTTGTTCATTGTGTTTAACATCGGGTATTTAGAGAACCGATGTTGTCATATGTATGTTAACATCGGTTCTCCAAAACCGATGTTAACATTCATACATTCAACATCGTCACTTTCAACATCGGTTTTAGAACCGATGTAGAATGTTCTAAATAACCGATGTTGAAAGTGTATTTTCTAATAGTGAATCGATTACACTATGATGGTAATCGATTACCAGTGACTTATTTTGAAAAATAAATTACCAAAAGTCACAATTCCTAAAGTGACTTGTTTCTGAAGATTTTTTCAAAAGTCACAACTTTTAAAGTGACTAGTTTTCAAAAGAGTCACAACTTTTAAAAGTGACTAGTTTTGAAGAAATTGTCAAGAGTCATAAACTTTTAACTTGAGTCATCAAAAGACTATAAATATGTGACCATGGCATGAATTTTAAAGAGACAACTTTCAGATTTCTTTCATTCATTCAAAGTTTTCTTCTAAGAGTTTTTGTTCAAAACTTTCTTTATTCAAGAAAAGTTCATTGTCCAAAAACTTGTTCTATTCTTCTTCTTCTTTCCTTCTTAACACATTGGAGGGTACATCCTTTGTTGTACAAGTAGAGGGTACATCAACTTGGGTTGTAATACTGAGAACAAGAGAGGGTACATCTCTTGTGGATCAGTTCAAGTGAAGGGTACATCCACTTGGTTGTTCAAAGAGAACAAGGGAGGGTACATCCCTTGTGGATATTTGCTTGTAAAAGATTTTACAAGGTTATTAGAAATCTCAAGAACCGGTGGTTGCTTGGGGACTGGATGTAGGCACGGGTTGTGGCCGAACCAATGTAAATCTTGTGTTTGTCTTCTTCTTCCCTACACTCTTTATCTTTTCGTTGTGTACTTTTTATTTCCGCTTTACTTTTGTCTAAGTTGTTGTTTCTGTTCTTTACTTTCTCATAACTTAGTAGTAAAGCCTAATTGAATCTAGTAATATTAAGAAGGATAAATTTTTTTAATTAGTCAAGACATGTTCATAATTAATTCAACCCCCCTTCTAAATTATTCTGAGGCCACTTGATCCAACAACTATCGTTGACATCCAATGCATTACGTAGTACTCACACTTGGTGCTTTGTTTTTCCTTATTACACTAAATTGAATAGGATATTTGGATATTCAAAGTTAACCAAAAATTAGTGTACATAGTCATAAAATTTAATTTTTAAGGGATCAAACATTGTTTAAATGACTTACTTTAACTACAATGCATTTAGTAGCAACCTTGGATTTACTTCCTTGACTATCATTGAATCCATTCAAAGCACTAATTAAGAGAAACATGCATGCGTATTGTACAATTAAAATATTGATGTCAAATACTAATCATAAAGTAAATGTATTACAAAATATGTGGAAGCAATGTCTTCCTAGATTATTTTGATGATGCCAAAGAATCAAGAGTTAAGCAAGTTCCAAAGTATCAGGAGTCAAAAAGCTTCAAGAATCAAGTTTCAAAGAATCAAGATTCAAGAACAATCATGTTTCAAGAATAATCAAGAGCAAGATTCGAGACTCAAGATTCAAGAATCAAGAAAAGACTCTATCAAGATAAGTACTAAAAAAGTTTTTCAAAACATTGAGTAGCACAAGAATTTTTCACAAAATCTTTTAGCAAAGAGTTTTACTCTCTGGTAATCAATTACCAGAAGGTAGTAATCGATTACCAGTAGCCAGCATTGTTTTCAAAACTGATTTACAAAGCTGTAATCGATTACCATAATCATGTAATCGATTACCAATGTTTTAAAACGTTAGATTTCAAATTTCAAGAGTCACAACTAGTGATAAAACATTTTCAAATCATTTTAAACTTGTGTAATCGATTACACAATACTTGTAATCGATTACCAGTGTTTCTAAACATTTTGATTTTCAAATTTAAACATGAAGAGTTACATCTTTTGATGTGTAATCGATTACACTATAATGGTAATCGATTACCAGTGACTGATTTCGAAAATAAATTTCTAAAAGTCACAATTCTTAAAGTGACTTGTTTCTGAAGATTTTTTCAAAAGTCACAACTTTTTAAGTGACTAATTTTCAAAAGAGTCACAATTTTTAAAAGGTGACTAGTTTTAAAGAAATTGCCAAGAGTCACAAACTTTAACTTGAGTCATCAAATGATTATAAATATGTGACCATGGCATGAATTTCCATAACGTTTTTTACAGAACTTTCTGATTCATTTCTCTTCATCTTTCTAAAAGTTTTTGTTCAATACTTTCTCTTTCATGAAAAGTTCATTGACCAAAAACTTGTGCTATTCTTTATCTTCATTCCTTCTCCCTCTTGCCAAAAGAATTGAAGGACCAACCGCCTGAGTTCTTTTGTATCTCTCTTCTCCCTCTTCCAAGAGAATTCAAAGGACTAATCGCCTGAGAATTCTTTTGATTCTTCCCTTCCCCATAAACAAAAGATTTCCAAGGACTAACCGCCTGAGATATCTTTTGTTTCCCCTTACAAAGATTCAAAGTACTAACCGCTTGAGAATTCTTTGTCCTAACACATTGGAGGGTACATCCTTTGCGTCACAAGTAGAGGGTACATCTACTTGGGTTGTTATACTGAGAACAAGAGATGGTACATCTCTTGTGGATCAGTTCAAGTGGAGGGTACATCCACTTGGTTGTTCAAAGAGAACAAGGAAAGGTACATCCCTTGTGGATCTTTGGCTTGTAAAGGATTTTACAAGGTTGAAAGAAATCTTAAGAACCGTTGGTTGCTTGGGAACTGGATGTAGGCACAGTTTGTGGTCGAACCAGTATAAATCTTGTGTTTGTCTTCTTTTTCCCTACACTTTTTAATTTCCATTGTGTACTTTTAATTGCTGCTTTTACTTTTGGTTATGTTATTGTTTCTGTTCTTTACTTTCTTAACTTAGTAGTAAAAGCCTAATTGAATCTAGTAATATTAAGAAGGATAATTTTTAATTAGTCAAGACACATTAATAATTAATTCAACCCCCCCCCCTTCTTAATTATTCTGAGGCCACTTGATCCAACAAAATACAACTGACTTGTTAATAATTCCTTTCAATTAGTTGTCGGACCTATAGTGTGCAAGGAACCAAACCAGATGACAACATTGTCCTTAGGACATATAATGATCATTTGCTAATGTGCATTGTATTGGAGAATATTAAGTTATTATAGTGCATACATTATTTAAATTGATTTGTTCAGTTTAACTTACTCAATAAAGTAGGTTCCTAGGTAGACATTTCTCTGTAAATTCTACATCTATTTCTTAATATAATCTTCTGATTCATATTTTGATTGCCCAAATCTCTGTATGGAATTTGGCTCGAGGAATCCATACACAGAGGCATTCCCCGCTCGCATACTTGTCTCAGTCATATGCCAATTTTCGTTAAAATAAAGTAAATTATGTGATGTAGTTCCATATAGAGCTTGTAGGCCTTGGATCTTCTTCATAAATGGAGTCTTTTGCTTCTTGAAGATCAATGGAAGTGGAATGGAGAAGGAGGAAAGGTGATTGGAGACACCACTTCAAGGAGAAGAGTCAAGAACATGCTCACCACTATAGGAAGCTATGGATAAGAGCTTGAAGGTAGGAGAAGATGAGTGGAAGGAGAGGGAGGGAGGGGGGCATGAAATTTATGCCTCAAATAAGGTCTGAACTTTGAAGTGTAATTTCTCAAATGATCAATGTACAAAAAATATGCATACAAGGCCTCTATTTATAGCCTAAGTGTCACAAAAAATTTGAGGAAAATTTGAATTGCTATTCAAATTTCACTTGAATTTGAATTTGAATTTGTGGAGCCAAATTTAGAGCCAAAATTTCACTAATTATGATTAGTGAACTTCAACTATGGTTCAGCCCACTAATCCAAGATCAAGTCAAAGATTCTCCACTAAGTGTGCTTAGTTGTCATGAAGCATGTAAAGCATGAAGGACATGCACATAGTGTGACTATATGATGTGGCAAGCAAATGCTCACCTCCCCCTTAGGTTGGTCCAAAATTTAATTGGATTAGGCTTCTCCCAATTCGATTAAATTTCTCTCCCAACACACACATCAAATAGTGCACTTAATTCATGTGAAATTACAAAACTACCCCTAATACAAAAACTAGTGTAGGTGCCCTAAAATACAAGGGCTGAAAAATCCTACATTACTAGGGTACCCTCCCTACACTGTGGAGCCCTAAATACGAGGTCCAAAAATAATGAAACCCTAATCTAATATGTACAAAGATAAGTGGGCTCATACTTAGTCCATGGTCCCAAAATCTACCCTACAGCTCATGAGAACCTTAGGGCCTTCTCTTGCATCTCTGGCCTAATCTTCTTGGAGTCTTCTATCCAATGCCCTTGGGGGCTAGAATTGCATCATGCCCTCCCCCTTGAAAAGGATTTGTCCTCAAATTTGTAGAATCAAGCTTTATGATGAATCAAAATTGATTCAAAGAAGTTTTGATGATGACAAAGGTGATGACAAAAAGCTCAAAGATCAAGAACAATTCATGATAACAAGGATGATGATCTCAAAAGTCAAAGAATGAGTTCAAGATTGAATCAAGAACACTTCAAGGTTCAAAAGGAAATTTGATTTCAAGAATCAAGTTTCAAGATTCAAGTTCAAGAATCAAGAGAAGGTTCAATTAAGATAAGTATGAAAAGGTTTTTTCAAAAACTGAGTAGCACATGGATTTTTCTCAAAACATGTTTACCAAAGAGTTTTTACTCTCTAGTAATCGATTACTAGATTATTGTAATCGATTACCAGTAGCAAAATGAATTTGAAAAAGTTTTCAAATGAATTTACAATGTTCCAATTGATTTCAAAAAAGTTGTAATCGATTACAATGTTTTGGTAATCGATTACCTGTGCCTTTGAACGTTGAAATTTAAATTCAAATGTGAAGAGTCACATCCTTTCACATAAAAGTTGTGTAATCGATTACACTAATTTGGTAATCGATTACCAGTGATTGTTTTTGAATAAATCAAAAGATGTAACTCTTCAAATGGTTTTTGACTTTTTCAAATTGGTTTTAAGTTTTTCTAAATGTTATAACTCTTCTAAATGGTCATCTTGACCAGACATGAAGAGTCTATAAAAGCAAGGCGTTGTTTTGCATTTTCAATGAATCTTTCTAACAATCTAATCAATTCATTACAATCCTTTACAAGCCTTGAATCTCTTTGAACTTCTTCTTCTTTGTGCCAAAAGCTTTCCAAAGTTTTCTGGTTTTCTAAACTTTGAAAACTTGTGCTATTCATTCTTTTCATCTCTTCTCCCTTTGCCAAAAAGAATTCGCCAAGGACTAATCGTCTGAATTCTTTTTGTGTCTCTCTTCTCCCTTTCCAAAAGAACAAAGGACTAACCACCTGAATTCCTTTGTGTCTCCCTTCTCCCAAGTCAAAGAATTCAAAAAGACACAGTCTGAGAATTCTTTTGATTCTTCCCTTTCCCTTATACAAAAGTTTTCAAAGGACTAACCGCCCAAGAATTCTTTTGTATCCCCATTCACAAAGTTTCAAAGGTTTAACCGTCTGAGATCTTTGTCTTAACACATTGGAGGGTACATCCTTTGTGGTAGAAGTAGAGGGTACATCTACTTGGGTTGTTGACTGAGAACAAGAGAGGGTACATCTCTTGTGGATCAGTTCTAGTGGAGGGTACATCCACTAGGTTGTTCAAAGAGAACAAGAGAGGGTACATCCCTTGTGGATCTTTGCTTGTAAAAGGATTTTTACAAGGTTGAAAGAAATATCAAGGACCGCAGGTCGCTTGGGGACTGGATGTAGGCACGGGTTGTTGCCGAACCAGTATAAAAACTCTTGTGTGTTTGTCTCCTTCTTCCCTACTCTTTTACTTTCCGCTGTGCATTTTAATTTCCATTTTTACTTTTGGTTAAGTTTCTCTTCTACTCCTTATTCTCTTAACAACGTAAGTAAAAGCCTTAGAAGAGTAATTTTTTAATTAGTAAAGGTTTAGGAATAATTAATTCAACCCCCCCCCCTTCTTAATTATTCTGAGGCCACTTGATCCAACAAAATGCAGATGTTTTTGAAACTCCAGGCTTTTTCCCTCAACACCTGTAAAAAGAATAAAAACATATATATTAGTGGTTTTGGGTATGTCAGAGTAGGGTAAGGTCTGAAACCCCTTTCTTGGGCATCTTTCCATGAGGGAACATGGTTCCTCACCAATTCAATGAGTGGTGCTACAAGTATAGAAAAATATGGGACAAACCTTTTGTAAAAGTTTGTTAAGTCATGAAAGCCCTAAATTTCCCTTATACTTGGTGGAGTGGGCCACTCAGGAATGACCTTTATTCTCTTAGAGTCTGTGGGAACCCCTTGATCACTATTTAAAAAATTAAGGAAAGTAATGCAATAAAACATACCTATTTTCTGTATTGTCATGTTGATTACTCCTACCAAAAAGTAGGACAAACCTAAGGTGTCCCATGTGAACACCTAGGTTTGTATTGAAACCAAAAATAAGAACAAACCTTCCTAATGAGTCCCTATGTATGCGAATCATGAAAATGTTGGATGCGTGGGTGATTTTACAAAAGATGGTCTGACCACTCAACACATTCATTATACCACCTATCATAGGGATTTGGTGCCTCATAATACCTATTTTAGGCACCAACAAAGCACAAGGATTTAAGCTCTTATGAACCAAACCCTCATCCATCAACTCCTTTACTTGAGGAATAACCTCGAGCTTATGAGGTATGGCAGTGCTAACAAGTGTTCTTTTACAAAGGAGAAGATGTGGAGGTTGTCTAAGGAGAAATGTTTCTATAATGTTTGTCTTTGTTGGAAAATGACTTTCCTTCTTAGCTAACCTCTTGGTGGAGACACTTACTTCCTTACACTCATCCTTAACCATTAAAGGTTTTTCTTCTTTTTCTTTTTCTATTCTTTTCCTCATCCCATTTGAGTTTTATTTGTACTTGATCCTTAGCTACCTGTAAAGGTGTTTGAGGATGCAACATAAATTTAGTGCCAAGATGGATGGGGGTAATGTCATTAGTTAGGCCATTGTTAATGATCTTCCTATCAAATTGTTGTCGCCTTTCTAGGAGAATATGTCCTGCCTCCATGGGAACTATATCACAATTAACTTCATCCTTATATGTCCCAATGGAGAAAGGTACCTTCACTTGTTGGTTAACTATCATTTCCCCTTGCTCACTAAGCCATTGAAGTTTATAAGGTTTTGGGTGGGGAATGATAGTGAGGTTCAACTTGGAAACTAATCTTATGCTACAACAATTGCAACAAGATCCACTATCCATAATGAGAGAACAAGTTTTATCTAAAATTTTGCATCTTGCATGAAATATGTTCTCTCTTTGGGATTGGGATAGATCACAAGATTGACCTCCAAGGAGCCTTCTAACCATTAGGAGGTCAGCTTCTTCATGAGGGTAGACTTCCTCACTAGACTCTTCACCCCTTACTTCATCTTCACTTCCACTAGAGGAAAGGAAAGAAGCAGTCTCCTCTTGACTACTATAAATGTCTAGACCCCTCATAATCATGGTTTTCTTTGTGGAGCATTGAGAGGCAATGTGACCTCTCCTAAGACATTTAAAGCATTTAATGTTGCTAGTCCTTGCTTGGAAACTAGTCTTAGGGGTGGATTTCTCTATGGTCTTACCCTTATCTTCATTGGGTTTTGAAGGTGCAGCCCCCAAAATTCCTTGGGCTTGGTCCTTCCTTGGATAAGAGTGAAAGCCATAATATTTTGAAGAAGGTTTTCTTTTAAGTTGTTGCTCCATTCTTATACAAAGTTGGACTAGCTCATATAGGTCCCCATATGGAAGGAGTTTAACCTTGTCCCTCACTTCCATACTAAGCCCACTAAGGAACCAAGCTATGCTTATTCTTTCCTCCTCCCTATGTCTAGCTCTTAAAAGGAATAGTTCCATTTGTTGTCTATATTTTTCAACACTCATACTCCCTTGTCTAAGCCTTTGGAGCTTGTCCATAAGCTCCCTTTCATAGTAGGAGGGAATGTACCTCTTCTTAAGGGCACTCTTAGGATCATTCCAATACTTTACTAGAGGATCCCCATGAATCCTTCTTTTCCTAACAAGGGAAGTCCACCAATAGAGGGCATACCCTTTAATGATAAGGATAGCCAATGGAACTTTTCTCTCTTAACTAATATGATGGCAAGCAAAGAGTTGTTCAACCTTCATTTCCCAATCTAGGTAGGCCTCAACATTATCTTTTCCATGGAAATATGGAAGGCTAATGTTAGCCTCTTGAGGCATTTTATCCTTTTCTCTTCTTTGGGAGTGATGTTTAGTATGTGACCTATGGTGCCCTCCATAATAGTTGCTAAGTTCTTCACTTAAACTCTTGCAAGAGTCATGACTACTATAGGATGCATGTTTTTCCCTTTTCATTTCTTTCATTATTTTTCTTCTTTCTTCCTCTCTTATTTTCTCTCTTTCATGTTGACTTATTTCTTCCACTCTTTTTTTCTTTTTTTCTCTCTTTTTTTCCACAATTTAAGGGATCTCAACTCATCTAATATCCTATACAAGGGGTCCTTAGGAGTAGAACCCTCACCATTAACACTAGATGAAGAACAAAGACTCGTGTTGCTTCCTAAGTTGTGGTTCTTTCTTGTTGGGGGTTTTAAAACAAAAGGTAAAATAAATTATGGTTGAAACTAGACAAAATAAACACTAAAAGAGGTGTGAAAGATAAGGTAAAAACTAATTGGTAAAAAGAAATCTATCTAGGCGGTTTGACAATGGAAGGTAAAGGAAATTTAAAGCAAGCTAGACGGTTTCCTATGTGAAGGCTTAGATGACCCTTTGGAGGTCCCAACTGGCTCTTCCCTTAGTCTACACAGTTTACACTAAGCTATTACACACAAATAGAGGTTTGGGTGGTCTCTTGGAGACTCCCAATACACCCTTGAAGAATGTCCAAATACAAGGAATTGCAATAGAAAAAAATTCAGCACTCAATTGTTCTATTACAACAAATTTAACAAAGCAATTGAGGTCTTCAATTTTGTGTTGAATGCTTATTTGTTTTCTCAATTGTTTCACTCAAAATTTAGTGAGATTTGGTTGCGTCAAATCCGATGGTGCTCCTAGGATTGTTAACCTCCAAGACTAAAAAATCTTCCTTCAAGCAATGCACCAATTTCCTCTTCCAATCCTTTTTGTAGGCAACACTTAAACACAAAAAGAAGAAGAAGACAAGAAAGAAACCAAAAGATGAAATGAAAGCTAAACCAAAAGGAAGTTTAACATGAATTAATTCAATGAGATTCAAGGAAAAATAAAGCAAAGGAATAGCACCACAAGCCAAGGTGGAACACAAAGGAAGTCCTAAAATGCCACTAAATTAGATTGACAAATTAAAAACAAGACTCAAAGAACAATTCTAGTTATGTCAATTTGGCAACACATATAAAAGATGAAAAACTACAAAAATTCAAATGGGCTTGTAATACAACTCAAAATAATGAACAATTTTTAAGCAAATCAAGCATACACATTTTTTTTTGTTTTGGACGTGTATTTTAACCTTAATCTTTATCACCTTTTCTTGCTCATTTCTTTTTCTTTTTTGTTCATTTTTCTTACATTGTTTTCATCCTGATGTCTATTTTATCCAGTTAAAATTTCAGCTCAAAACTCAAAGTATTCAAGCCATAGCGAAGTTAAGAAGACAATGTGCCAAAACTGACAACAACTAGAATTTCAACCTAGAAATCAAGAGTAGTGTTTATGTTGCTTAAGGCTTGGATAGTTACAATATGTGTTTTCTTATGCTCAATTGTCTTGGATAACACAATGAAAGAGAGCTTAAGACTTATTTTTTTCACAAATCCAGACACAACTCAGCACCACAACTCAATTTCTTCATAGGCATCATTAGGAAACTTAGAAAACAAAAAAAAAAGTTCAACAACAAGACTACTTCTAGGAATTGATTTAGAACATGTTATGAACTAAATAACATGCATGAATTAGACTGAAAATTCAAATGATAGGATAAGAATTGCAAGAATACATGAACAAATGTATCTATAATTCAATCAACAAAATCAAAATTCAACACAAACTTAGAACATAATGTGACAATTATTATGACTAAACATGAAGTTAAGACAACATGAATGAAGTGATTTACACTTACATTTTTGCGTTTTCTTTTCTAATTGTCATACCCTAATTTCGCCCGGGGACCACTGTTTGGTGTCATGCAACCTTTGCTTGACCGCCTCGAGGTTCTTAACACCCATCGTTAGGTAATCCGTGAAGTTCCGCAACATTCTAGAAGTCGAAAGGAAGCATTGTTGCGCAATTTGTAAAGTTCCGAAACATTCTGGAAGTCAAAAATGGCATTTTTGCATAATCCGTAAAGTTTCGCAACATTCCGGAAAGAAAATGGGTGTCGTTACGTAATCCGTAAAGTTCCGTAACGTTTCGGAAAGAAATCTACAAAAAAAAACACAGAAGGGGGGTGTAGTTAGTAAAAAGGGGGTGCAAATAGAAACCAAGCCCACTTGGGCCTTCCAGGGGGTTCCAACAGAAGGCGGTGCCTTCTGGTGGAAGCAACCCAGCTCGCCCAACCCAGCTCGCCTGGGCGAGCTGTGCAGCAACCACCTGCCTTTTTTCTCCTATAAATAGGGGAAAGAGGGCAAAGCAAAAATGTTCAGCCCTTTTGGTATTTAGGATTCTCTCGAAATTAGTGAGTAAAATTGTTTCCGTGGAAAAAATCCAAGCCAAGGTGCTTTCATAACGCTTCCGAGACGTTTCCGTGAGCGATTTCGTGAAGATTCTTCACCGTTCTTGATCGTTCTTCGTCGTTCTTCGGTCTACAACCGGTAAGTTCTTGAAATCAAATCTTTCAATTCATTCTATGCACCTTTAGTGGTCCCCACTTGTTTCACGTACTTTTATTTTCATTTCGTTTGTTTTCCATACCCCCTTTTGACGTGCTTTAACCATTTATTTAAGCCGTTTTCTCACCTAATAAATAATAAAATGAATTTCAATCGATCATTTGAGTTTTAATATCGTTTAATCACTGTTAAAATAAAATCCAACTGATCGTTCACGTAGTAACCACGTTTAAACTGAAAAAAGGAAAAATAATAATAAAATAATAATAAAAAATCAATCGAACGTTTTTTCTTTGAAAGTTTCCTTGAATGAATTGAATAATAACCAAAGTGAAACTAAAGCTAAAATCAACTCACAAATCAAGCTTTGTCCGCAAAAATCACTAAAAACCATTTTAAGGTCCAACACCTTAAACGGTCCTCTTTGCTTTTATTGGTTAACATGGACCGTTCAAAAACATAAAATCAATATGTAACTTTATCGTTTTTGTCAAAAAAACCAAAGAGATCGTTAATGGTCCAACGCCTTAACGTTTCTCTCCTTTAAAAATCAAAAGATCGTTTAACGGTCCAATGCCTTAAATGACCTTTTGTTCGGTTAAAATATATCTTGCGAAAAAAAGATAAAAACAACTTAACCAACTTTTAGTTCTCAAAGAACTACGTAGGTCTGATTTCCTCATCGCAATTGAGGATATGTAGGAGCGAGGGAAACACCCTTGTCGACCTCAAAAAGATAAAAAAATACAAAAAAAACACAAAAAGCATAAAAACACAAAATGACATAAAAAAGGGAAAATAAAACATTTTGAAGTCATATTTGCACACTTGATTAAAGGTTGTCGTCCTTTGTGACGGACGCGTGGGGTGCTAATACCTTCCCTGTGCGTAAAAACATCTCCCGAACCTTTCACGATTAAAGTTCGTAGACCACACCTTTTTCGGTTTTTCCGACGTTTTCCTCGAATAAACGTTGGTGGCGACTCCGCGCATTTTCCGCCCTTGGAAGACGCACCCGTGAGTCTCGCGTCGCTCTCCCGCCGAAGGGTAGGTTGCGACACTAATCAATATTTTGCAAGGAAATTGAGATCTAAAGGTTCAACACAAGACGATTATGACTGAAAAAGATAGAACCTAAAATCAACACAAAAACATGACTCAAGAGTAGATCTCTAAAATTTGAACCATAGAAATGCAAGAACAAGTGTAGATCTAAGATTTAATCGGATTTTTTTTAATCTACTCTAAACAGCACTACCACAAGACAATGGAGGAGATACATGGAGAAGAAGATGAAGAACAAGGACTTAAAGTGAATTGATCAAACAAAATGATAAAGGAAGCAACAGAACAACACCTAGAGCTTGTAGGCCTTGGATCTTCTTCATCAATGGAGTCCTTTGCTTCTTGAAGATCAATGGCAGCGGAATGGAGAAGGGGGAAAGGTGATTGGAGACATCACTTCAAGGAGAAGATGAGTCAAGAACAAGCTCACCACCATAGGAAGCCATGGATAAGAGCTTGAAGGTGGGAGAAGATGAGTGGAAGGAAATGGAGAGAGGGGGGCACGAAATTTATGCCTCAAATAGGTCTGAACATTGCAGTGTAATTTCTCAAATGATCAAAGTTCAAAAAATGCACACACAAGGCCTCTATTGATAGCCTAAGTGTCACACAAAATTGGAGGGAAATTTGAAGCCAAAATTTCACTAATTATGATTAGTGAGTTTCAACTATGGTTCAGCCCACTAATCCAAAATCAAGTCCAAGATTCTCTACTAAGTGTGCTTAGGTGTCATGAGCCATGTAAAGCATGAAGGACATGCACAAAGTGTGACTATATGATGTGGCAATGAGGTGTAGCAAGCAAATGCTCACCTCCCCCTTAGGCTGGTCCAAAATTTAATTGGATTGGGCTTCTCTCAATTCAATTAAATTTCTCTCCCACCACATGCATCAAATAGTGCACTTAATGCATGTGAAATTACAAAACTACCTCTAATACAAAAACTAGTATAGGTGCCCTAAAATACAAAAGCTAAAAAATCCTACATTACTAGGGTACTCTCCCTACACTATGGAGCAATAAATACAATGCCCAAAAATAATGAAACCCTAATCTAATATTACAAAGATAAATGGGCTCATACCTAGCCCATAGGCCCCAAATCTACCCTACTTCTCATGAGAACCCTAGGACCTTTTCCTGTATCTCTGGCCCAATCTTCTTGGAGTCTTCTATCCAATGCTCTTAGGGGTAGGATTGCATCATTATGTATGAATATAAAACAATATTTTAGCTAATATACAATAATGTAAAGTGACTTATAGAATCCACAATTGTATAACAGAGATGCTGAGACATTGACCACCGTGTGCTATTTTAGAAAGATATTCATGCTTTATGTACAAGGGGAAGTTATCATTATACACCCCAAAAATGATAGCATCCCACGATACCTGCAACGACTTGAGAAAATGTTGCAGGATTGTCAGTGTCATCAAGTATAGGGGGAATCAACATTAGGATCCGACCTATCTTTAGGTTTTGCCAGTCCCTCAAATTCTTGTTTATCCTTCACAGTTAATAAACATAAGTGAATGATAGTCAATACTTTATTTCTAACAAATGCTTTTTAAATAATTGTTAAAAACAAAATGAAATACATGTTCTAAAAAGGGCTTTACAAGATGTGTCGCCTCAAGGGACGTTGTAGACAGTCATCGACCCCTCATAAATTCTTCCAAGGGCAACCAGGCAGGGAGGATTTTCATGGACCTACAACCCATATTTCTTTGAGTCACCCGTGTCTGGGTCTTGCCCCAAGGGGTCATCATAACTTGCCTTTGTGTTGACACGAGCAGTAGAAGGACCAACCTTAGGCTCAGGCGACAGTGTGAGTCCTTATAATTGCATCTATGACTACATCTGGGATTGCATCTGATCGAAGGACAACATTAGTTGTTGAGTCACTTTTTTTGTAATCGACTCCTCCAGCTAGTCCCTAATTTTTTGTGTCAGCTACTCCAGGTCTTTAGGAGCCATGGATGTAGACATCTGAGAGCTCCTTGAAAAATGAGAGTCACTTATAATCTTATCTTCAATTTCCTTTGCTGCCTCAAAAGTCATTTGACCATATTTTTTCTTGTGGCACATCTTCCACTTCACATGTTGTCTAATGGGAGATTAAGGATCAACGATTGTGTCGGTGCTCTCAAATTAGGTTGCTTGTTCCAATCGTTTCTTTTTCTTGTCCCCCATCAACTTTTCTTCTAGAAAATCATAACCCCCATAAGACAACACGTGAGGGGCAGTGTTTTGTTTCTGAATGACCTGCACCTTCTTTCGAAAATTATGTAACAATTACACATAAGGATAACTTAATATGCTTGACAATAATGTGTAAATTTGAATTTTAAAAAACAATGAAAATCAACTAATCTCTCATGAAGGCTCTCTATGGCTCTAACAAAAATGGTTCCACTTCTTTTTGCTTATCCAGTACTTTTCACATGCTTTGTCATTCTCGCCTTCCTTGCCTTCAGTGTTTTGTTTCTGAATGACCTGCACCTTCTTTCGAACATATTGTAACAATTACACATAAGGCTAACTTAATATGCTTGACAATAATGAGTAAATTTGAATTTTGAAAAACAATGAAAATCAACTAATCTCCCAAGAAGAGTCTCTACGGCTCTAACAAAACTAGTTCCACTTCTCTTTGCTTGTGCAATACTTTTCACATACTTTGTCATTCTTGCATTCCTTGTTGTCTGCCAGAGCCCATTGGGAGGTCAAATCTGACTTAAACTGCCTCCATCGCTCTCCGATGATCTGAAGTACTTTTTCTTCCTCTTCAAATTGGATGCTTCAAGAATATCAAATTCAGCCTGGGATGCAATAAATACATTTTATAGTTAATCTATTACAATTTAAGATTTTCAATACAATCAATTACGTAAACATTCAACATTTAATTCAAATACCTAAATATTCTCCCTGATTAAATCCATTTGAGCTATAGCGACTTGTTTCCAATTATCAGTTGTAACATCCACCTTATCGCGAGCGACGACCCCAAATATTTTCTTAATTTCTTTTTGTGGGGACCATCGATTTTCCCAGTGGTAGGATCCACATGAACCTCTAGTCTCTCTGCCCTAACTAGTATAGCAGCAAATTATTTGAGCTGTGTTACTTTTCTTCTCTTCTTCGATGTAGACGACGAAGGTGTTGTTGACTCGGGAGGAGGAGGAACGGAACTAGGTGGTGTAGACATGTGCCTGTTTAAAAACAACATTAATTAAACTCAACTGAAAAGTATATTAAGTTATGTTATTGAAATTATGAAAGCAAGTAAATATAAAATAAATTACATTACACAATGTTAATTAATTCTTCTTCATCATGATCATTATAACTTGTGAGGACGTTGTCAACTTCTTCTCCGTTGATGTTAGGCGGCATTTGCATGGAGAAAGGACTGAGACAAGTATCAACGGTTGAATCATCATCTTCAAAATTAACACTAATTGTTTTTCCATGTAGAACCACTGACCACCTTTCATCACAAGGATCTTGAACATAAAACACCTTTTTAGCTTGTTCTACGATGATGAAAGGCTCATTCTAATAAGCAAGCTTCTTCAAATCTACCAAAGTAAATCCAAAATTATTGGTTCACACTGCGATATTGCTATCAACCCACGTATACTTAAAAACACAGACAATGAATTTTGCATAATTAAGCTCCTAGATTTCTTTAATGATTCCAAAGTAAGGCATGAAAACTACACGGGGATTGTTATCAAGATTAGTAGCAAAGTGTTGGGATTAAGCCCTTAGACTAACCCCATTATTTTTCATTATACTATTGTCATCTTGTGATTTCATGTAGAATGAATACTTGCTGATATTGTATCCTTGCCATGTTATAACATTTCTTTTAGGCCCATCTACTAGCTTCCTTAACATTTTAGAAGCGTTATCATCACTCAATATTGTATCTTTGAACCAATTTAGGAAAGTATTGTTATGCTTTTTCAACAACCTATTCTTTGTCATTTTTGGGTTACTTTCCTTGACTAAAGCTTCATGAAGAACTATGTATGACAAAACTTCATTACTATTATTCAGTATATACAAATGAGCTTGTTGCAATTCTTCTAGACTTGGAGTGCTAACATGCAGTCCTCTTGAACCCTTACCTCCCACTCTTTCGTCATGCCAAGACTCAGGAAGCCCAACAGGTTTTGTCTTTTCAATGTACTCCGAACAAAACTTAATAGCTTCTTTTGCAATGTACCTTTCAATAATAGATGCTTCAAGACTGCGTAGATTCTTTGTATACCCCTTTAAGATCTTCATGTATCACTCAATCGGGTACATCCACTACAAATAAATAGGACCACAATATTTAATTTTCCTCACCAGATGAACAATTAAGTGAACCATGATTTCGAAAAATGAAGGAGGAAAATACATCTCCAACTGACACCAGATAATAGCAGCCTTATTTTCCAAGTCATCTAACTTGAGATGATCAATTACTTTGCTACATATGGCGTTGAAGAAAAAGCACAAACGAGTTATGACATTTTTTACTTTGTTTGGAAAAGTGTCTCGTATCGCCAATGCTAACAGTTGTTGTATCAAGACATGGAAATCATGAGACTTTAAGCCAACTAACTTTAGATCTTTGAACTACACAAGGATCTTAATACTTGAAGAGTATCCCCGTGGCACTTTGACATGGTGCAAACACTAACAAAAACTTATCTTCTCCTTTCTGGACAAAGTATGACAAGCTGGAAGAAAGTATATTTTCTTACCATCGGACCTTGGATTTAACTTGTCTCATATACCCATCTCAGCTAGATCTTGACGAGTATTCAAACCATCCTTTGTCTTGCCTTGAAAGTTAAGAAGCATGTCAATGACACTATCACACATATTTTCTCCGCATGCATAACATCAATACAATGTTTGACATCTAGATCGAACCAATATGGAAGATCAAACAATATCGACCTCTTCTTCGATATGCAAGTTTTACTTTTTTTTTCCTTCTTTTAGGTCTTTCTAAGTATAGGATTGATGTCCTTAACCCGCTCAAGAACCTACGGACCAGTTAGCGATATCAGCCCACTTTCATGTTCTTGAATTCCATTAAAATATTTTTTCAATCATTGGTAAGGGTGATAAGCTTTCAGAAAATGTCGATGTCGAGTGTATACATTTCTTCTTCCATGTTTCAGTTGTACATAGCTTATGTCTTCTTCAAAAATAGGCCATGCATGATGGCCCTTAACACTGTATCCACTAAAATTCTCGTATGCTTGAAAGTCTCATTTTGATACAAAATGGCATTGCATGCAACTTGAATGTCTCATTTTGATACACATCAAACATGGCAACCTCCTCGTCCCACAACATTGTCAAGTCTTCAATCAAGGGATTGAGATAAACATCTTCGTCAAGTCTCAATGTCATTTCCTAGTTGTCTTGGGCCCGATATCATCATAGACAACATCATGTATTTTTGCTTCATGCACAACTAAGGAGGCAAGTTGTAAATTACTAGCAAAAGAGGCCACGAATGG
Source organism: Glycine soja (assembly GCF_004193775.1). Lineage (NCBI taxonomy): Eukaryota > Viridiplantae > Streptophyta > Magnoliopsida > Fabales > Fabaceae > Glycine > Glycine soja. Next base: position 40,026,029 of record NC_041016.1, on the reverse strand, counting down.
TGCTGAGTGCTTAAACTACCATAAGGATTCATTCCATCAATACTGAAATCCAAGCCTAAGATTTTTTCTTCTGGAAGCATATCCTACACTACCTGAAGTAGTGAATTGAAACTTTTGTCACTTCACCCATATCTGGCCTTAACATTAACCAGACTTAACACCGCTGATAGTAGTGTCAAAGACTTCTTGTACCCCAGGTAATGAATCATATCCTTTAATCGATCTCCCATTTCTACATCAATTATTTTTTTTAGACTCCTATGGAAGCAATGCTTTCCAAGTTTATTTTGATGATGCCAAAGACTCAAGTCAAGAATCAAAAGTCAAGAAAGTTTCAAGAATCAAAGAGTCGTTCAATTAAAGCAAGTTTCAAGAATCAAAGAGTCGTTCAATCAAAGCAAGTTTCAAGAATCAAAGAGTCGTTCAATCAAGAATTAAGATTCAAGTAAAGAATCAAGAGAAGACTCACTTAAGATAAGTATTAAAAGAGTTTTCCAAAATATTGAATAGCACAATTTTGCTCAAAATAATTTTTCAAAGAAACATCTTTTACCAAGAGTTTTACACTCTGGTAATCGATTACCAGAAGGCAATAATCGATTACCAGTTGTAGCAACCTACCCTTTTGCGGGTGAGCGAGGTGAGGCTCACAGGTGCGTCTTCCATGGGAGGAAAATGCACGGAGTCGCCACCAACGTTTATTGAAAGAAAAACGTTAGAAAAACCAAAGGAAACCGGTCATAAAGAATATTCCAGATTCGGGAGTTATCTTTATGCTTGAGGAAGATATTAGCACCTCTCACGTTTGTCCCAAAGGACAACAGCCTTAGATTAGAGTTGTGTGAAATCATGTATCTAAATTTTTTGTCTCTTTTTATTTTTGAGGTCAACAAAAGTGGGGCTTTTGCTCCTATGTACCCTCCATCGAAGAGGAAATCAAACCTACGTAGTTCTTTCCAAAGGGAACGACAAATAATGAACGAAGAACGACGAAGAACGGTAGAAAATCTTCTTGAAATCACCCATGGAAACGTCTCGGAAGCGTTACGGAAGCGCCTCGGCTTGGATTTTCTTCACGGAAACAATTTTTCTCACTAATTTTAAGTGATTCTCAGATACCAGGAGGGTTGAACATTTTTGTTCTTCCCTCCTCCCCCTATTTATAGGGAAAAGAGGGAGAAGCTTGCCACCCTGCTCGCCCAGGCGAGCTAGGTTGCTTCCTCTAGAAGGCACCGCCTTCTGGTGGAACTTCATGGAAGGCCTAAGTGGGTTTGGTTGCTATTTGCACCCCCCTGTTTACTAAATACACCCCCTACCCTTTTTTGCTTATTCTTTTGCCGTAACGTTACGGAACTTTACGAATTACGTAACGATACATGTTTCCTTTCCGTAATGTCACAAAACCTTACGGATTACGTAATCATCCCTTTTTTGGCTTCTGGAATGTTACGGAACTTCACGGATTGTGCAACAATACTTCCTTTTGACTTCCGGCATGTCACGGAACTTCACGGATTGTGCAACAATGCTTTCTTTTGACTTTCGACATGTGATGGAACTTCAAAAGGAAGCCAGTAATTGATTAGGGTATGACACCAGTAGCCAACATTCCTTTCAAACTGATTTACAAAGCTGTAATCGATTACCATGAGCATGTAATTGATTACCAATGTTTTAAAACGTTAGATTTCAAATTTCAAGAGTCACAACTTGTGATAAAACAATTTCAAACTTGTGTAATCGATTACACAATACTTGTAATCGATTACCAGTGTTTCTAAATGTTGGTTTTCAAATTTAAATATGAAGAGTCACATTTGTTGATGTGTAATCGATTACACTATAATGGTAATCGATTACCAGTGACTTATTTTGAAAATTAAATTACCAAAAGTCACAAGTCTTAAAGTGACTAGTTTCTGAAGATTTTTTTAAAAGTCACAATTTTTAAAGTGACTAGTTTTCAAAAAGAGTCACAACTTTTGAAGTGACTAGTTTTCAAGAGAGTCACAACTTTTAAAGTGACTAGTTTTAAAGAAATTGCCAAGAATCTCAAACTTTAACTTGAGTAATCAAATGACTATAAATATGTGACCATGACATGAATTTCAAAGAATTGATTTCATTCAATTATTCTCAACATCTTTCTATGAGTTTTTGTTCAATACTTTCTTTATTAAGAAAAGTTCATGGCCAAAAACTTGTGCTATTCTTCTTCTTCTTTCCTTCTCCCTCTTGCCAAAAGAATTCAAAGAACTAACCGTCTGAGAATTCTTTTGATTCTTTCCTCCTCCCTCTATACAAAAGATTTCAAAGGACTAACCGCCTGAGATATCTTTTGCTTCACCTTACAAAGATTTCAAAGGACTAACCGCCTGAGATATCTTTGTCTTAACACATTGGAGCGTACATCCTTTGTGGTACAAGTAGAGCGTACATCTACCTAGGTTGTAATACTGAGAACAAGAGAGGGTACATCTCTTGTGGATCAATTCAAGTGGAGTGCACATCCACTTGGTGTTACACTGAGCACAAAGGAGGGGACATCCTTTGGGGCTTATTGCTTGTAAAGGTTTTTACAAGTTTAAAGGAAATCTTAAGAACCGGTGGTTGGTTGGGGACTAAATGTAGGCACGGGTTGTTGCCGAACCAGTATAAAAACTTGTGTTTTTTTTCTTCTTCGCTACACTCTTTACTTTTCCACTGTGCACTTTTTATTTCCGCTTTACTTTTGTCTAAGTTATTGTTTCTGTTCTTTACTTTCTCATAACTTAGTAGTAAAGCCTAATTGAATCTACTAACATTAAGAAGGATAAATTTTAATTAGTCAAGACACATTAATAATTAATTCAACCCCTCCCTTTTTAATTATTCTGAGGCTACTTGATCCAACAAGTGGTATCAGAGCAGGTATCTTGAGAAAAATTTCACAACTTCAAGATTCATGGCCTCCTCAAATTCTCAGTTTCCCGAAGGAAACTCCATCCATAGGCCACCTATCTTTAATGGTGAGGGTTACCACTACTGGATAACCCAAATGCAAATCTTTATTAAAGTCATAGACTACAACATTTGGGAAGCCATAGAAATAGGACTTTATGTTCCCTCCATAATAGATTGAAGCACATCAATAGGCACAACAATAGAAAAACCTAAGAGATAAATGGTCTGAGGAAGATAGAAGAAGAGTTCAATATAATCTCAAAGCCAAAAACATTTTTACTTCTGCCCTAGGAATAGATGAATATTTTAGAATCTCAAACTGCACAAGTGCTAAGGAGATGTGGGACACACTTCAACTCACACATGAAGGCACAACTAATGTAAAGAGATCTAGGATTAATACACTGACCCATGAATATGAACTTTTTAGGATGAACACAAATGAGAACATCCAAAGCATGCAGAAAAGATTCACACACATAGTTAATCACCTTGCCTTCTTAGGAAAAACCTTTCCTAATGAAGATTTAATTAATAAAGTTTTGAGATGCTTAAGTAGGGAATGGCAGCCCAAGGTAACGGCCATTTCTGAAAGTAAAGATCTTTCTTCTATGTCTCTTGCCACACTTTTTGGCAAATTACAGGAACATGAGATGGAACTCCAACAGAACTCCAACGGCTAAATCAAAATGAAGAAATCAACAAGAGGAAATGAAGCATAGCACTAAAAGCCTCCTCATCAATGCAAGAAGAAAATGAAGATGAAGAATCAGAAGATGAAGAAGACTTCTCACTCTTTGTGAAGAAGTTTCACAAATTTGTCAATAATAGAAGAATTGAGAGGCGTCAAAATTTCAACCATGGAAAAAGATTCCAAGAAGGCTCTCCAACTCTTAGATGCTACAAGTGCAACCAACTTGGTCACATCAAAGCAAATTGCCCCTCAAACGAGCAATGGCCTGAGAAGAGTGATAAGAAAAGCCATGAAGAAAGAAGGACCAAGAAGGCTTACATCGCTTGGGATGATAATGATTCATCAGAAGGATCTGAAAAAGAAGAAATCAATCTTTTAACAAAAGACTATGAGAGTGAAGAGGATATCACTCAAAGGGATTAAAATCATGATAACAATCTGATTTCCATTTCATTCAAATAATGAAGATCAAACATTCCAATCACGAAAAAGGTATTATCTTATCCAATTACTCAATTAAGTGGTTCAGTTCATTAATTTTGGATTAAATTGATAACATGATGACTAACATGTTTTTTATTGGTTTGGGATTGTTTTCTTTAAACTTTCCAAGTTTTAAATTACCTTTAACAAATCTGAATGTTTGATTATGTCTGTGTTCTATATCCTTCAATCCTTGTATAATTCTTGTTTGATATGTTTGATTTACTTGATTGATTGTTCAATTTTTTTATGTTTTTCAAAACTATTATATTTTATTTCAAATAAAATTATTTTGATATGATAAAACCTTCTATGTTAACAAAAATTCATTTTGGAAAGGGTTGATAGTCAATTAGCACTTAGTCTTAGGAACTAGTGTCTGATAATCGATTACATAATCGATTACGTAATCGATTACAATATTCCTGTAATCGATTATAGAGTTTCTTTGCCTATATATTTGAAATTTTCAAAAACCGCTAAGATGCGATTTCTGCAGCAACGCGACCCTAAAATCCCTAACCTTCAGAACTTGATTTCTCCCTCAATTCTTGACCAAATCACGTCCCACAAAGCCCAAAATTCATCATTTTTTATTCTCTTTCATCTCCACCAATCAAAACTTCCAAAAAAATCCCTCAAATGGAAAAACCATCCAAGAAGAGAAAGGGTGTTTCGACTTCATCCGCAGTCACCAGAACTCGAAGCCATGGAGCATCCAAAGCATAGACAACACAAATTCCTCCCTCCATATCATCTCCTACGCTGTTTTCCTCAGAAGAACAACATATCCGGTACAATTCCATTTTCTCTTCTCATTCCATTATTGACCCTAAGTTTGTAGACTTATCTTTCTTTGATGATGAAGTGTTTTATTGTTTTCAAGCATTTCAAAATTTTGGATTAATCCAATTTATTTCCATGAAACTTCCTTTTTATCCTGAATTAATTAGAGCTTTTTATTCTAACTTTGAAATTCAAGAAGATTCCTTGATTTCCGAGGCATATGGGATTAAGATGGTCATAGACCAGTCCCTTTACTTCAAACTCACCCAGTTATCTAGTGATGGTGTACCGTTTGAAGGTACACTTGATGATGATTGGAAGTTCGACATTTCTGTTTCTGATGCCCGTCGATTGGTTTGCACCAACCAAGCGGATATGACCGGAAGGCTTCTTGCCGGATCATTGGCATTCGAATTCTGCATCATGCACTACTTGATTGTGCGCATCCTACTTCCTAGATCATCCAACATTGCACAGGTTTCTGAGGAAGATTTGATAATTATGTGAGTTTTCTAAATCGGTCGTCAAATCGACTGGGCCCATCTTGTGAGATATCGCATGCATAAGGTATTGCGATCAAATGCTCCAGTTCCATATCCCCATCTGATCACCTTGTTTCTGCATCATTTTAATGTCCCTCTTGACTCTAAGCCCTTTGTTAAAGTCAAGAGATCTTTCTCTATCGATGTGAATGTGGTCTCCTCTTTTGGATACCGCAAAGAGAGGGATGGTTCTTGGGTGAAGAAGGACGCTCCCGCACAAGCTGCAGAAGACCGCTCTCCATCACCACCTCCTCAGAGAGATGATTCTTCATCTCTTATGCACAACATTCTTGACAGATTGGATGGACTCCACACCTTCGTTGGTGAGTGCTTTGACTTATTGGACAACCGCATTGATGCCATTGATGCACGGTTTGCAGGAATGGATACACGCATCACTCAGCTTGAGGAAGATATGAGTTACGTTCGTCAGTGCTTCGACCTTCCACAACCATCTTCATAGATTTAGATTATTATTATATTTTATTTTAAGTCGTGTATTTGGCTATGCTTTATGACATCATTCACTGAACTTTGGTTATGTTTAAGTATTTGGCACTTAGTTAATTATGACTGAACATGATGATTATATTTATTTGCTCTTAGATGTTTATGTTATGTGTTTTAAACTTGGTTATTTTGATGATATATGACTAGTGGTATGTATTTAAACGTTATGATATTCAAATTTTGCTTCATGTATGTTTTAATATTATTAAGGAATGATTCTATTTTTTTTTGTACTTTGGTCTTTTTAATGTTTCCAAAGGGGGAGAGAAAATGGGTATTTTAGAAATCAAGATATTATATTTTCAAAGCTTTAAAATTAAGCATAAATTTATAAAGAAAGGGGGTGAAAGAGATGAGTGAATGATAGAACAAAACTTGCATGTATTCTCTTGATTTCAGGATTGTCATCATCAAAAAGGGGGAGATTGTGGAAGCAATGCTTTCCAAGTTTATTTTGATGATGCCAAAGACTCAAGTCAAGAATCAAGAGTCAATCAAGTTTCAAGAATCAAAAAGTCATTCAATCAAAACAAGTTTCAAGAATCAAAGAGTCGTTCAATCAAGAATCAAGATTCAAGTATAGAATCAAGAGAAGACTCAATTAAGATAAGTATTAAAAGAGTTTTTCAAAATATTGAATAACACAATTTTGTTCAAGAGAATCTTTCAAAGAAAAATCTTTTACCAAGAGTTTTACTCTCTAGTAATCGATTACCAGAACGCAGTAATCGATTACCAGTAGCCAACATTCTTTTCAAACTAATTTACAAAGTTGTAATCGATTACCATGAGCATGTAATTGATTATCAATGTTTTAAAATGTTAGATTTCAAATTTCAAGAGTCACAACTTGTGATAAAACAGTTTCAAACTTGTCTAATCAATTACACAATACTTGTAATCGATTACCGGTGTTTCTAAACGTTGGTTTTCAAATTTAAACAAGAAGAGTCACATTTGTTGATGTGTAATCGATTACACTATAATGGTAATCGATTACCAGTGACTTATTTTGAAAATTAAATTACCAAAAGTCACAAGTCTTAAAGTGACTAGTTTCTGAAGATTTTTTTAAGAGTCACAACTTTTAAAGTGACTAGTTTTCAAAAAGAGTCACAACTTTTGAAGTGACTAGTTTTCAAGAGAGTCTCAACCTTTAAAGTGACTAGTTTTAAAGAAATTACCAAGAGTCACAAACTTTAACTTGAGTCATCAAATGACTATAAATATGTGACCATGACACGAATTTCGAAGAACTGATTTCATTCAATTATTCTCAACATCTTTCTATGAGTTTTTGTTCAATACTTTCTTTATCAAGAAAATTTCATGCCCAAAAACTTGTGCTATTCTTCTTCTTCTTTCCTTCTCCCTCTTGCCAAAAGAATTCAAAGAACTAACCGTCTGAGAATTCTTTTGATTCTTTCCTCCTCCCTCTATACAAAAGATTTCGAAGGACTAACCACCTGAGATATCTTTTGCTTCACCCTACAGAAGAAGCAAAGCTTCATGGTGAATAAAAGGTGATTCAAAGATGTTTTGATGATAACAATGATGATAACAAAAGATGATGACAAAGGTGATGACAAAAATCTCAAAGATCAATCAAACAACAACTCAAGTGAATCAAAGATCAATTAAAGAACAACTCAAGTGAATCAAGAACAATTCAAGAGTTCAAGATAAGAATCAAGAAGAATTCAAGACTCAAGAAGAAACTCTAGAAACAAGAATCAAGATTCAAGGTTCAAGATCTCAAGAATCAAGATCAAGATTCAAGACTCAAAATTCAAGAATGAAGAGAAGACTCAATCAAGATAAGTATTAAAAAGTTTTTCAAAACTTTGAATAGCACATGAGTTTTTGACAAAACCTTTTACCAAAGAGTTTTTACTCTCTGGTAATCGATTACCAGATTGTTGTAATCGATTACCAGTAGCAAAATTGTTTTGAAAAAGTTTTCAAATTGAATTTACAACGTTCCAATTATATTCAAAAAGTTGTAATCGATTACAATGTTTTGGTAATCGATTACCAGTGCCTTTGAACGTTGAAATTCAAATTCAAATGTGAAGAGTCACATCCTTTCACACAAAAGCTTTGTGTAATCGATTACACTAATTTGGTAATCGATTACCAGTGACTGTTTCTGAATAAATCAAAAGATGTAGCTCTTCAAAAGGTTTTTGACTTTTTCAAATTAGTTTTAAGTTTTTCTAAAAGTTATAACTCTTCTAAATGACCTTCTTGACTAGACATGAGGAGTCTATAAAAGCAAGGCTTTGTTTTGCATTTCGATATCAATTCATTCTTTCTTCACATTCATTCAATCAATCCTTTACAAGCCTTGAATCTCTTTGTTCTTCTTCTTCTTCTTTGTACCAAAAGCTTTCTGAAGTTTTCTGGTTTTCCAAACCTTGAAAACTTGTGCTATTCATCTTTTCATTCTCTTCTCCCTTTGCCAAAAAGAATTCGCCAAGGACTAACTGCCTAAATTCTTTTTGTGTCTCTCTTCTCCCTTTTCCAAAAGAAAAAAGGACTAACCGCCTGAATTCTTTAGTGTCTCCCTTCTCCCTTGTCAAAGAATTCAAAACGACACAGTCTGAGAATTCTTTTGATTCTTCTCATTCCCTAATACAAAAGTGTTCAAAGGACTAACCGCCTGAGAATTCTTTTGTATCCCCATTCACAAAGTATCAAAGGTTTAACAGCCTGAGATCTTTGTCTTAACACATTAGAGGGTACATCCTTTGTGGTACAAGTAGAGGGTACATCTACTTGGGTTTGACTGAGAACAAGAGAGGGTACATCTCTTGTGGATCAGTTCTAGTGGAGGGTACATCTACTAGGTTCAAAGAGAACAAGGGAGGGTACATCCCTTGTGGATCTTTGCTTGTAAAAGGATTTTTACAAGGTTGAAAGAAATCTCAAGGACCGCTGGTCGCTTGGGGACTAGATGTAGGCACGGATTGTTGCCGAACCAGTATAAAAACTCTTGTGTGTTTGTTTCCTTCTTCCTTACTCTTTTACTTTCCGTTGTGTATTTTAATTTCCGCTTTTACTTTCTGTTAAGTTTCTCTTCTACTCCATATTCTCTTAACAACATAAGTAAAAGCCTTAAAAGAGTAATTTTAATTGGTAAAGGTTTAGGAATAATTAATTCAACCCCCCCCCCCCCCCCGTCTTTCTTAATTATTCTGAGGCCACTCGATTCAATAAGTGGTATCAGAGCAGGTTTCTTGTAGAAAGTCACACAACTTCAAGATTAATGGCCTCTTTAGATTCTTTGTCTTTCAAAAGTATTTTCAGGAACAGGTTGCTCAAAGATCATGATGAAGACCAAGTCAACTTGTGTCTCATGACAAAATCTGATGAGAATAACAAAGAAGATTCTATAAGGAAGAAATGGTACATAGACAGTGGATGTTCCAAGCACATGACGGGTGATGTATCCAAATTCACAACTATTTCCCCCAAGAAAAGTGGACATGTTACATACGGAGACAACAACAAGGGTAAAATTATTGGAGTCGGTAAAATAGGTACGAGTTCTTCTACTCCTATTGAAAATGTGTTGCTTGTAGAAGGTTTGAAGCATAGTTTATTAAGTGTTAGTCAATTATGTGATAAAGGATATAAAGTATCTTTTGAATCTGAAAAATGCATTATTAAGCATGAGCATGACAAAGATATTGAACATATAGGTTTTAGAGAAAATAATGTTTACATGATTGATCTAAAACAAAAATTTGTAAATGATAGATGCTATTTAAGTAAAGATTGTGATCCATGGTTGTGGCATAAGAGAATTGCTCATATTAACATGGATCATCTAAATAGGTTAATTTCAAAAGATCTAGTTATTGGATTGCCTAGATTAAAATTTGAAAAAGATAAGTTATGTGATGCATGCCAAAAAGGTAAACAAACAAAAGTATCCTTTAAATCTAAAAATATTGTTTCCACCACTCAACCATTGCAATTATTACACATGGATTTGTTTGGACCATCTAGGGTCATGAGCTTTGGTGGAAGTTACTATGCATTAGTAATTGTTGATAATTATTCTAGATATACTTGGACTTTATTTCTTACTCATAAGAATGATGCATTTCATGCATTTAGAAGACTTGCCAAAGTCATTCAAAACAAAAAGAATCTCAAAATTATCTCCATCAGAAGTGATCATGGAGGTGAATTTGAAAACTATGATTTTGAAATGTTTTGTGATGAGTATGGCATAGAACACAACTTTTCTGCACCAAGGACACCCCAACAAAATGGAGTAGTAGAAAGAAAAAATAGAGCCCTAGAAGAAATTGCTAGAACTCTTTTAAATGGCACACCTCTTCCAAAATACTTTTGGGCAGAAGCAGTTAACATCGCATGGTATATTATGAACAGAGTCTTAATTAGACCTATTCTTAAGAAAACCCCATATGAACTTTTCAACAATAGAAAACCAAACATTGCACATTTACATGTTTTTGGATGTAAATGTTTTGTTCTAAACAATGGTAAAGAAAGTCTAGGAAAGTTTGATGCCAAAGCAGATGAGGGTATCTTCCTTGGGTATTCCTTACATAGTAAAGCATTTAGAATATACAACAAAAGAACCATGACAATTGAGGAATCTATACATGTTACTTTTGATGAAACTAATATTTCCTCCCCAAGAAAGGAGTTTGTTGATGATATTGCAGATACTTTGGAAGATACTCAAAATGAAGAAAGAAACTTGAAAAGAAAGAGAGATGATGAAGACAAGGATGATCAAGATGACACAACACAAGAAAATGATAATCTTCCTAAAGAATGGAAAACTTCAAGAAATCATCCTCTTGACAACATCATCGGTGATATCTCAAAAGGGGTAACAACTAGACACTCTCCCAAAGATTTATGCAATAATATGGCATTTGTTTCATTAATAGAACCTAAAAACTTTAAAGAAGATATTATAGATGACCATTGGATATTAGCTATGCAAGAAGAATTAAATCAATTTGCAAGAAATTATGTATGGGAATTAGTAGAAAAACCTTTAGATTATCCAATCATAGGAACTAAATGGGTATTTAGAAATAAATTGGATGAAAATGGTATAGTAATCAGGAATAAAGCTAGACTTGTAGCAAAAGGATATAACCAAGAAGAAGGTATAGACTATGAAGAAACTTTTTCACCTGTAGCTAGATTAGAAGCCATTAGGATGTTATTAGCATATGCATCTATTATGAATTTTAAACTATATCAAATGGATTTCAAAAGTGCTTTCTTAAATGGTCTAATTCAGGAGGAGGTATATGTGGAACAACCTCCTGGGTTTGAAGATTCACAAAAACTAGACCATGTCTATAGATTAAAGAAGGCACTTTATGGCCTAAAACAAGCACCTAGGGCTTGGTATGAAAGATTAAGTAAATTTCTATTAGAAAAGAATTTTACTAGAGGGAAAGTAGATACTACCTTATTCATAAAAAAGAAGGATAATGATATCTTGTTAGTACAAATTTATGTTGATGATATAATTTTTGGATCTACTAATGAATCTTTGTGCAAGGAGTTTTCTATTGATATGCAAAGTGAGTTTGAGATGTCCATGATGGGTGAGTTAAATTACTTTCTTGGACTACAAATCAAACAAACAAATGATGGGATCTTCGTCAATCAAGCAAAATATTGCAAAGAACTCATAAAGAGATTTGGAATGGAAAACTCAAAACACCTGGCTACCCCTATGAATACAAGTTGTTATCTTGACAAAGATGAATCCGGTCAACCTGTTGATCCAAAGCAATACAGAGGTATGATTGGATCTCTACTTTACTTATCTGCAAGTAGGCCAGACATTATGTTTAGTGTATGCATGTGTGCAAGATTTCAATTAGATCCAAAGTTTTCACATTTAATGGCAGTAAAAAGAATTATAAGATATTTATTAGGAACAGTTAGTTTAGGATTATGGTATCCTAAGAATTCTTTATGCAAAGTAGGATACTCAGATTCAGATTTTGCTGGATCAAAAACAGATAGGAAGAGTACTAGTGGTACATGTCAATTCATAGGGTCTGCACTTGTTTCTTGGAATAGCAAGAAACAAAATAGTGTAGCATTATCCACCGCAGAAGCAGAATACATTTCTGCTGGTAGTTGTTGTGCACAGATTTTGTGGATGAAACAACAACTATCTGACTATGGAATAGTATTAGATCACATTCCCATAAAATGTGACAACACAAGTGCCATAAACATATCTAAAAATCCAGTTCTTCACTCTAGAACCAAGCATATAGAAATTAGGCATCATTTTATTAGAGATCATGTTCTAAAAGGTGATGTTGTTTTAGAGTTTGTAGATACTAAAAATCAACTTGCAGACATCTTTACAAAACCACTAAGTAAAGATACCTTCTATAACATTAGAAGAGAATTAGGACTAATAGATGTCAGTGATTTATCAAAATAAATCTCTATATTACTATGGTATTTGAACAATTTACTTTTTCCCTATTTGCATGGTATGTTTGAACAAGTATGTTATTTGACTATGTGGATTTCATAGTTAATCTATTTATGATTGTTGCTTCATGGTTCTTACTTCATGATTTGATTGATGGTTTTTCATGAAAATGAATGTTTAGTTATATTTGCATACTTAAATTATTGATACACACTTTGGCTTTTTGTTGATGCCAAAGGGGGAGAGAAATGAGAAATGGGATTAAATGGATTAAATCAAGAACTCACATGAGTAATCAATTTAATTTTAAGATAAGCATAAATTCAAAAACAAAGGGGGAGAATTTATGAGACTGATCAACTAGGAAAAAGTGTGTGTGTTTCTTGATTTCAGAAGTTGTCATCATCAAAAAGGGGGAGATTGTAGAAGCAAAACTTCATGGTGAATCAAAGGTGATTCAAATGTGTTTTGATGATAAAAAGAGATGAAGACAAAGGTGATGACAAAAAGCTCAAAGCTCAATCAAAGAACAACTCAAGTGAATCAAAGATCAATTAAAGAACAACTCAAGTGAATCAAGAACAATTCAAGAGTTCAAGATAAGAATCAAAAAGAATTCAAGACTCAAGAAGAAACTCTAGAAACAAGAATCAAGATTCAAGGTTCAAAATCTCAAGAATCAAGATCAAGATTCAAGAATGAAGAGAAGACTCAATCAAGATAAGTATTAAAAAGTTTTTCAAAACTTTGAATAGCACATGAGTTTTTGACAAAACCTTTTACCAAAGAGTTTTTACTCTCTGGTAATCGATTACCAGATTGTTGTAATCGATTACCAGTAGCAAAATTGTTTTGAAAAAGTTTTCAAATAGAATTTACAACGTTCCAATTATTTTCAAAAAGTTGTAATCGATTACAATGTTTTGGTAATCGATTACCAGTGCCTTTGAACGTTGAAATTCAAATTCAAATGTGAAGAGTCACATCCTTTCACACAAAAGCTTTGTGTAATCGATTACACTAATTTGGTAATCGATTACCAGTGACTGTGTCTGAATAAATCAAAAGATGTAGCTCTTCAAAAGGTTTTTGACTTTTTCAAATTAGTTTTAAGTTTTTCTAAAAGTTATAACTCTTCTAAATGACCTTCTTGACCAGACATGAGGAGTCTATAAAAGCAAGGCTTTGTTTTGCATTTCGATATCAATTCATTCTTTCTTCACATTCATTCAATCAATCCTTTACAAGCCTTGAATCTCTTTGTTCTTCTTCTTCTTCTTTGTACCAAAAGCTTTCTGAAGTTTTCTGGTTTTCCAAACCTTGAAAACTTGTGCTATTCATCTTTTCATTCTCTTCTCCCTTTTCCAAAAAGAATTCGCCAAGGACTAACCGCCTGAATTCTTTTCGTGTCTCTCTTCTCCCTTTTCCAAAAGAACAAAGGACTAACCGCCTGAATTCTTTTGTGTCTCCCTTATCCCTTGTCAAAGAATTCAAAACGACACAGTCTGAGAATTCTTTTAATTCTTCCCATTCCCTAATACAAAAGTGTTCAAAGGACTAACCGCATGAGAATTCTTTTGCATCCCCATTCACAAAGTATCAAAGGTTTAACAGCCTGAGATCTTTGTCTTAACACATTGGAGGGTACATCCTTTGTGGTACAAGTAGAGGGTACATCTACTTGGGTTTGACTGAGAACAAGAGAGGGTACATCTCTTGTGGATCAGTTCTAGTGGAGGGTACATCCACTAGGTTCAAAGAGAACAAGGGAGGGTACATCCCTTGTGGATCTTTTCTTGTAAAAGGATTTTTACAAGGTTGAAAGAAATCTCAAGGACCATTGGTCGCTTAGGGAGTAGATGTAGGCATGGGTTGTTTCCGAACTAGTATAAAAACTCTTGTGTGTTTGTTTCCTTCTTCCCTACTCTTTTACTTTCTGTTGTACATTTAATTTCCGCTTTTACTTTCTGTTAAGTTTCTTTTCTACTCCATATTCTCTTAACAACATAAGTAAAAGCCTTAAAAGAGTAATTTTAATTGGTAAAGGTTTAGGAATAATTAATTCAACCCCCCCTTTCTTAATTATTCTGAGGCCACTCGATCCAACACCTACAAAGATTTCAATGGACTAACCGCCTGAGATATCTTTGTCTTAACACATTGGAGCATACATCCTTTGTGGTACAAGTAGAGCGTACATCTACTTGGGTTGTAATACTGAGAACAAGAGAGGGTACATCTCTTGTGGATCAATTCAAGTGAAGAGCACATCCACTTGGTGTTACACTGAGCACAAAGGAGGGGACATCCTTTAGGGCTCATTGCTTGTAATGGTTTTTACAAGTTTAAAGGAAATCTCAAGAATTGGTGGTTGCTTGGGGACTGAATATAGGCACGGGTTGTTGCCGAACCAGTATAAAAACTTATGTTTGTTTTCTTCTTCCCTACACTCTTTACTTTTCCGCTGTGCACTTTTTATTTCCGCTTTACTTTTGTCTAAGTTATAGTTTCTGTTCTTTACTTTCTCATAAATTAGTAGTAAAGCCTAATTGAATCTACTAACATTAAGAAGGATAAATTTTAATTAGTCAAGACACATTAATAATTAGTCCAGAATCCCACAACATTCAACTATGCATTCGAAGAATAAAGTGAAATGTAGGATACCAAAATTTCATCAAATTTAAGAAAAGAGAATTAATCTATACGTATGAATATACTATAAAATATGACTTTTCCCAAACTGTCCAAATAGACAATTCATGATTCAATACAAGGATTAATCCAAAACTATCCAGAGTATTGATTCTCAAACGGAAAACTAAGATTCACTCATAATGAACATAACTTGTATGTAAAGCAATAACCATTAATCACATAATACAACTTATAAAAGTATTTGCAACAAAAAAAAGCCTATAAAGAGTATGAAAGATATTTGTACTTGCGATGATGGATACTAGCAGTCTCCAACAATGAACATGGTGATCACGATGCAAACAGTGCCTAAAATTACAATTACAATTACAAATTTAAGAAAAACTTCAACAAGCTCAAAATTAAGTTCAATCTTTTATAGGAATTAACTTCAAATTTTAGAGGAATCAAAACAAGAGAAAAATATATTTAAGAGATGAAAATTAAAATTTTCTCATTTTACAAAGTTTCAAAACATCTTTAATCAAATAAATTTACAATAATAATTTAAATATAAATAGTGTCGCAACATGCCCTTTTGCGGGCGAGCGAAGGCGAGGCTCATGGGTGCGCTTTCCAAAGGAGGAAAGATGCGCGGAGTCGCCACCAACGTTTATTTGTGGAAAACGTCGGAAAAACTGAAGGAAACCGGTCAAAACGAAAATTCTAAGTTCGGGAGTTGTATTTACGTTTGAGGAAGGTATTAGCACCTCTCACGTTTGTCTCAAAGGACAACAGCCTATTTTTTTAGAATTGTGGAAATTGTGTTACCTTAACTTTTATTTCTTTTTATTTTTTGAGGTCGACAAAAGCGGGGCTCTTGCTCCTACGTACCCTCCATCGAAGAGGAAATCAGACCTACGTAGTTCTTTCTTAAGGGTGAATCAAACGATTCTTTTTACTTGGAAGGTGATCATTTTAAGGCGTTGGACCTTAAAAATGATCCATTTACTTGATAAGGAAAACTGAGATGATAAACTTTCAAACCCTTTTTAGTGATTTTTTGTGGACGAGCTTGACTAGGCGAATTGATTTTAGCCTTAGTTTCACTTTAGTTATTAGTCAATTCAATTAAGACTGAGGAATCCCAAAGAGAAAGCGTCCGATTGATTTTTCCCTTTATTTTACTAAAAGGTATTTTTTGATTATTATATTATTATTTTACCTCTTTTTTGATTTCCAACGTGGTTACGGCACGACCGAACGGTCGGAATTCATTTTAACTGAAATTAACGGATATTACAAATCAAATGATCGGTGAAAATTTATTTTATTTTTTGATTAGGCGAGAGATGACTTAAATAAATGACTGAAGCACGTCAAAAGGGGGTACGGAAAGTAAATGAAAACGAGAATAAAAGTACACAAAACAAATGGGGACCACCACGGGTACATAGAATGAATTGAAAAGCTCGATTTGGAAACTTACCCGTTGAAGAACGAAGAACGGATGAAGAACAGTGAATAATGGAGGAAAACCTTCACGGATTTGCTTACGGAAACATCTCGAAAGCATTATGGAAGCACCTCGGCTTGGATTTTCTTCACGGAAACAATTTTTTTTCATCCAAAATAGTTGAAATACATCAAGAGGGGGATCCGGGATTCTTAGAACAGCCCCCTTCAGCCTATTTATAGGAAAAAGGGGGAGGAGGTTGCCGCCCAGCTCGCCCAGATGAGCTGGGTTGCTTTGAATTCAAAATTTCGAAAATGCTATTTGCACCCCCCCAATTTTGATAAGTTCACCCCTTTCTTTCGTAATTTACGGAAAAGTTACGGAAGCCTTACGGAAGCATATAGGTCTTGATTTTCTTCTTTTTTCCTCTTCCCTCTCACCCGTATTAAGTGAAATATGCTTATTTAGGGTTATGGTAATTTTCCGGAAGCATTACGGGTGTCCCGGAAGCCCCAGAATCCCATTTTTTTAACAAAACGGGGGAGGTGGTTGCCACCTAGCTCGCCCAGGTGAGCTCAGCTCGCCTAGGCGAGCTAGGTTACTTCCACCTTAAGCAAGAAATTGCCCAAAAAGGGCCCAGATTCAAAAATTACTATTTATACCCCCCATTTTACTAAATGCACCCCCCTTTGCCCTTTTTTTGCTGATTCTTTTTCCGTAACGTTACGAAACTTTACGAATATCGTAACGACACTTATTTTCTTTCCGTAAGGTTACGAATCCTTACAGATCATGTATTTACTCCTTTTTAGGTTTCGAAGAAGTTACGGAAACTCACGGATTGCGCAACAACACCTCCTTTTGGTTTCCGCCACATTATGGAATTTCACGGATCGTGTAACCTTGCTTCCCTTTGATTTCTGGCGTGTCTCAGGACTTACATATCACGCAACAAAGGGTGCCAAGTATTTTGAAGCGGCCAATCAAAGGTTGCATATCATCAAGTAATAATCCCCGAACAAAATTAGGGTATAATAGTTGCCCCTCTTTACTTACCTTTTATCAGAGATAAGAGGAAAGCAAAGATAAGACACTGATTTCGTCGTTCTTGCCCCTTCCGTGATTAGCCCATGACGACTCTCGTCTCAACTCCTTCTTTTTTTCTGCACAACACAAAACAAAATACAAACAACAACAAAAACAACAATAATATAATATACGCGTTTGGCAAAGGAATCAATCGGAAAAATAACAAAGATCACATTTTCCAGTCAAGAGGGTCCATACTTGACAATGAAGTACACATTGAAGAATGGAGGATTGCACTAGAGGGTCCACACTACGCAATCATGAAGAATGGCTCCAAACTCATTGGTGGAGGATGAATGAACGAAAACGCAATTCATGGGGCTCCGAATAAAAGGCGAGGATGGAGGATTGCACTAGAGGGTCCTCACTAGTCAATCATGAAGCATGGCTCCAAACTCTTTGGTGGAGGATGCATGAACGAAAATGCAATTCATGGGGCTCCGAAAAAAGGCGAGGATGGCGGATTGCACTAGAGGGTCCTCACTAGTCAATCATGAAGCATGGCTCCAAACTCTTTGGTGGAGGATGCATGAACGAAAACGCAATTCATGGGGCTCCGAATAAAAGGCGTAGAGAATGGAGAATTGCACTAAGCAATCACTACGCATGGCTCCAAACTCGTGGGTGGAGGATGCATGAACGAAAACGCAATTCATGAGGCTCCGAAAAAGGGTAGAGAATGGAGAATTGCACTAAGAATTCACTATGCATGGCTCCAAACTCGTGGGTAGAGGATGCATGAACGAAACGCAATTCATGGGGCTCCGAAAAAGGGTAGAGAATGGAGAATTGCACTAAGCAATCACTACGCATGGCTCCAAACTCGTTGGTGGAGGATGCATGAACGAAAACGCAATTCATGGGGCTCCGAAAAAGGGTAGAGAATGGAGAATTGCACTAAGCAATCACTATGCATGGCTCCAAACTCGTGGGTAGAGGATGCATGAACGAAAACACAATTCATGGGGCTCCGAAAAAGGGTAGAGAATGGAGAATTGCACTAAGCAATCACTACGCATGGCTCCAAACTCGTTGGTGGAGGATGCATGAACGAAAACGCAATTCATGGGGCTCCGAAAAAGGGGTAGAGAATGGAGAATTGCACTAAGCAATCACTACGCATGGCTCCAAACTCGTGGGTGGAGGATGGATGAACGAAAATGCAATTCGTGGGGCTCCGAAAAAGGGTAGAGAATGGAGAATTGCACTAAGCAATCACTACGCATGGCTCCCAAACTCATGGGTGGAGGATGCATGAACGAAAATGCAATTCATGGGGCTCCGAAAAAGGGTAGAGAATGGAGAATTGCACTGAGCAATCACAACGCATGGCTCCAAACTCGTGGGTGGAGGATGCATGAACGAAAACGCAATTCATGGGGCTCTGAAAAAAGGTAGAGAATGGAGAATTGCACTAAGCAATCACTATGCATGGCTCCAAACTCGTGGGTGGAGGATGCATGAATGAAAACGCAATTCATGGAGCTCCGAAAAAGGGTAGAGAATGGAGAATTGCACTAAGCAATCACTACGCATGGCTCCCAAACTCGTGGATGGAGGATGCATGAACAAAAACACAATTCATGGGGCTCCGAAAAAGGGGTAGAGAATGGAGAATTGCACTAAGCAATCACTACACATGGCTCCAAACTCGTGGGTGGAGGATGCATGAACGAAAACGCAATTCATGGGGTTCCAAAAAAGGGGTAGAGAATGGAGAATTGCACTAAGCAATCACTACGCATGGCTCCCAAACTCGTGGGTGGAGGATGCATGAACGAAAATGCATTTCATGGGGCTCCAAAAAAGGGTAGAGAATGGAGAATTGCACTAAGCAATCACTACGCATGGCTCCAAACTCGTGGGTGGAGGATGCATGAACGAAAACGCAATTCATGGGGCTCCGTAAAAGGGTAGAGAATGGAGAATTGCACTAAGCAATCACTACGCATGGCTCCAAACTCGTGGGTGGAGGATGCATGAACGAAAACGCAATTCATGGGGCTCCGAAAAAGGGTAGGCAGGACCGAATGGTCCACCGGGTTTTTTCCACCTAAAAAAGGCAAACATGCTTTTTGGCAAAGAAAAATAAATCATTCGCGAGAGCACCATATCTTAGAAAAACAATATACTTATGCCAAGGATAATCTTCCTTGTACCCGAAAATGAAAGGCAGGATGCCAACTTTTAGCTTTTGGATGAACATTCAGGGGAAACATCGGGTTAAGCTGAAACTGGGAATAAATCACTCATAGTGTATAAAAACTCACACAGGCAAGTGTTTTACCCTAATCCCAAACCATAACTGCACCACGACTTTATTTTGCACATGATTTCCTATCGAATCAAAGATCATACGTACGATCACGGATCAATAGGATTTTCTCGAGGGTAGTGTTTTTGGATAGGAAGCTGGGTTTTTCGATCTTTTCCTCTTTGTTTATGTAGGGTGGGATATCGCCAGTCGAGAATGACATTGAATGGCAATCCGAAAGGAAGAACCACCAAAAAATGGGTTTTCCTTTGCCGGCAGTCACTTACCTTGCCGAAAATTTATCCGGTCTGAAGATTTTCTGTTCTCTTTCTTTCATTGATTGAGAATTACTCTGTTTTCCTCCGATTTTCCATTTTTACTTCCTTTTGATCTTCAATCGGGAATCCTTTTTTCCTTTCTTTTCATTTTTTCCTTTTCTTTCTTTTCTTTTCACTTTCTCCTTTTTCTTTCTTTGGGAAATCGAGTTTTAGCATTCTATTTGCTCTCCCTTGAGGAGATTCCGCTGTCCTTTGCTTCGGGGGAAAGGATGAGGATTCTTTTGATAGGTCAAGGTCCAAAATAGTCTAAGTTTGGGTCTCAACGGGGGCTTTTATCGTGGAAGCCCGATCTTGATATCTGGGGCAAAACAAATTCGGGTGTCAAGGTGTCGGTCTCCGACCGAACTTCCATATTATTCCATAAGGCACGCGCGACAATGATGATTTGGAAACAACGTGCAAAGTTAGTCATGGCCACAGCCAGGTGGGCACCCAAGCATCCCGTTTATGGCATTGTGATACTACGGTTGGGAATTTACACAAACAGACCCAATGTTTCCAAATTATGTTGTTTCATTAGTTCAATGGACTCACCTGTTCTTATCTTGGTTATTCAGGAAAATAAACTCTTAGCGTCAGTCCCTTGTTTCTAGAAGATATGTTTGCTCTCTACGAATGATTTATGCTTCCTAACCATAACATGCCGACCTTCGAGGTCTTTCTTTCTTTTTCCTTTTTGAATTTTTTATATTCACAAAACTATACACCCATGGCCCTCTACGAGGAAAACTTTTCTTTGTACACCTACATTCTTATATATGACGAACTTTTTCTGTACACGCATTACAACTCTTTCTCTTTACGTCAACACGGTTTATATACAAACCCTATTCATGCTCAAAGATCTCTCTTTTTTTTTCGTTGTTTTTTTTTTCTCACACATACCCGTCGTTTATACAAAAGTTTCTTTATATACACTCGTCGTTTACACACACATGAATCTCTTTTCACACATTGTTTACACACACGAAATCCTTTTATACACACTTTCCTTTTACACATAAACAAAAACCTTTTTCTTTTCTTTATGAACATGACATTTATTCACAACGCTTCTTTCTTTTTATCATGACTTTGGTTCATTTTTTTATTTTGGACGACGTTCCTAAATGAAAAATTCTACGCGATTTCGGAACTTCAACAAACACTATTGACAACAATGAAGTAAATACTAACGTAACAGTTCAAACGACATGTACGCACAGAACAAAAGTCAATCAAAACGAAACAAACATTAGTCCATCTAGTCATAGAAACAAGATAACATACAAATGATAAATGCTGGAACATACGAATTTGGGGATCCCACGGTCATGTGGCTCCGCATGCCACCGGACTCTTGGGTCACAGTAGCAAAAGGTGGGGTGGTCGACAAAAGCAGGGCTTTTGCTCCTACGTATCCTCAATTTGTGATGAGGAACTCAGACCTACGTAGTTCTTGATAACTGCGAGACTAAAAATAGTCTTGGTGTTTTCTTCACTAAAATGCGAACATGCTTTAGTAAAGAGACAAAACTTCCAACTGATCAGAGCAACATATGCTTTTTGGATGAAAAACAATGTGTCTATCGGGGAAAGAGAGTATGCTGATGAAATTTTCTCATAACCGTAAATGAGATTTTGGATGTTAGCATTTCGTTTCTAAATGACCATTTAGAGGAAGCACTGGGTCCAACAAAGATAGGAGAAAATCACTCAAAGTGTATCAATCTCACCCAGGTAAGTGTTTTATCCTAACTCCGAACCATAGATATGTCATGACTTGATTTTGCAAATCATTTCCTATCAAATCAAAGATTACATGTATGTTCATGGATCAATAGGACTTTCCTTGGGAATGGGTTCTTTTGGTGGGAAACTTGGCTTTGAGTGTTTTTGGGCCTTTTCCTTTTCTGTTTTTGTTTAGTGCGGGGCGAGAAAGTTGCTAGCGCACAATATTTTGGTTGGCAATCAAAGGGAGAGGACCACTTTAGGTCGTGGTTTCCTTTCTCCCTTTTTTTGTTTATTTGGTGACAATTCCGTATTGTTCAGATATTGTCTGGTCTAAAGACCTTTATGCATGTTTCTTCTGTTTCTTCTGATCCTTGATCGAGAATTTTTTCTTTCATTTTTGCTTTCTCCCACTCTTTGATTGGGGATTTTTCTTTTCTTTTATTTTTTTTCTTTTTTTGTTTAAGGATTGACATTCTCACCCTGGGTCAAGGTTTATGATAAGTTGGGATTTTGGCTCAAGGCTTTATAGAACGGCTGGTCATGATATATGTCAGGGTTTGGTCAGCAGTTCGGGGATAAAGGGGATGTCCTACATTATTTCCATGATACACATGCAACAATGATGATTAGGAATTTTTATGCAAAACTGGTCATGCATGCACCCATGTGGACACTCAAGCATCAAGTTTTTATGGTCATGTGACACTAGGGCTCAGGATTCATTTTCCCTATTTTAAGTCAACCCAGTGTTTCCAAAATATGTTCTTTTATCAAATCATGCATTCATCCGAGTCCATTTTGGGCGTTCGGAAAATTTTCACATCATTCACTCTTCAGGTGTATACACATTTTTTTTCAGAAACTGGTTAAGATTAGTAAAATCTTTCAAAGAAAAGTTGGAAATTATCTTTTTTCACAAGCATGTTGTTTTTTAGCTAGACAACTTTTATTTTTTATATCTTTTTTATTTTCTATTTTTTTCTTCCTTCTTATTCTTTTCTTACTCGCTCTCTTTTTGCTCTCTTTTTTTCCATGAGGTATTTTGCTACCTAAACATACGTATATTTTTGTGAAGTATTTTGCTATATACATGCGTGTCCAAGGTATCTTGCTACCTAAACATACATATATATATTTTGTGAAGTATTTTTGCTACATACATGCATATTCAAGGTATCTTTCTACCTAAACATACATATATATATATTGTGAAGTATTTTTGCTACATACATGCATATTCAAGGTATCTTTCTACCTAAACATACATATATATATTTTGTGAAGTATTTTTTTTTTTGCTACATACATGCATATCCAAGGTATCTTTCTACCTAAACATAGACACACACACACACACACACACACACACACACACACACACACACACACACACACATATATATATATATATATATATATATATATATATATATATATATATATTTGTGAGGTATGACTACCTTCCGAGCTTGTGCTTGTTTTATTTAAATTCCTAGGATCATGAGCAACTAGGTGTGTCCTGCTATGACTTGAGAAACAAAAGGTGATCAAATAACAAGCAGAGATTTAAAAGGTACTAGGTTGCCTCCTAGTAGCGCTTCTTTAACGTCTTGAGCTGGACGCTTGATGGCTTGTCGATCACGGACCTAGTACTTTGCTTACCTTTGGCTTTGGACTTGGTCGCCTATTGGTCGGCCATGGGTCGTAAGCAACGCTCTAACCTTTTTGTGGATGAGCTAAGGTGAACTCTAGAGGTGATGGCGGTGCGTCTATTGCCCGCTGCCGGCCATCCCCAGGCTGCTGTGGTGTTTCGCCCTACGCCTGCCTGGGGACGCAGTACTTCTTGATGAAAGCTCGATTAGTAGGGGGTCTGATGTCCTTGCTGGAAGTGACAGGCACTCCGTAGAACTAACAGAGACCCGTAATTAAAGCTTGACAACTCCAAGACCCTGTTGGACTTCTTCGGGTCCACTGGGTGTCTTGTAGGCGCGATCCCTGCAAACAATAGATGAAATCAGAAATCAATTAAGCGATGTGCTTACTTACCTATGTCATGATGACGTGACCTTGCCGGGGGGAACGGGCACCCTGTAGGACTACAGAGGCCCGTAACCAGAGCTGGAAACCCCAGGGTCCTGTTGGACTTCTCCGGGTCCACTGGGTGTCTTTGTGGGTGCGATTCCTGCAAATAATAGATGGTATCAGAAATCAGTTGAACCATATGTATACTTACCTAGGTCACGATGGCATGACCTCGCTGGGGGAACGGGCACCCTGTAGGA
Source organism: Glycine soja (assembly GCF_004193775.1). Taxonomy (NCBI): domain Eukaryota; kingdom Viridiplantae; phylum Streptophyta; class Magnoliopsida; order Fabales; family Fabaceae; genus Glycine; species Glycine soja. The sequence continues at coordinate 40,001,839 of NC_041016.1, read as the reverse complement.
CTGACAGAGGCCCGTAACCAGAGCTGGAAACCCCAGGGCCCTGTTGGACTTCTTCGGGTCCACTGGGCGTCTTGTGGGCGCGATCCCTGCAAACAATAGATGACATCAGAAATCAATTGAGCCATGTGCATACTTACCTATGTCATGACGGCACATACCAACTGATACATCTGCAAGGGGAGATTGGCATTGTGGTCGTTGGGCAGAATGTTGCTAAATAGCAACGTCATCCACTAAGGGTGGTCATGTTGGTGCGCATGATCCGCACTCATCTTTTTGCAGCGGCACGGGGGAAATCTTGCCCTGGTATGCATAGTAGATGCGTGATAGCCTTCCTCTCTAGATGTGCTCGCATAGTTGGTCGTCCTCCAATATCAGGGGGTGGCCCAAGAACTGATAAAAGGAAACTACTGGCCCCTTAACCGAGAGCGCAAGTCTCGGTTAAGCATCTAAGGGCAAAGGACCTTATATTCTCCTAAGGTGTGGATATGGAGCACACTGAAAATGAGGACGCGTAGCCCTCTAAAGGCGAGGGCGTGCAGCCCTCTGCAGGCGAGGATGTGCAGTCCTCTGATGGCGAGGACATACAACCCTCTAAAGGTGATAGGTACTAGTACCTAAGGGTCCACCTTTATGAGAAAGCAAGAGATCGACATCGAGAGGGCCAGTCATCCAAAAGATTGGACACGAGATGTAGGAAATCTATGCAGTTAACATGATTCTTAGGGATGCAGACGCATGCAACCTTTGTCGTGAAATTTGGTAATGTTGACCTCATATGAAACAATACAATGCAATGGATAGTTGTACAATGTTCATGACATTCTTTCCCTATTTTGTGATTTTGATTTTGATTTAATTAACACAGATTGACTGTCCTTTTGAAAAAGGTGATAATTCATGCAACCTTATCCTATCTTTTGCAAATCTCTTCGGGAACTCCCTCAGAGTGTATGTTCTGTTTGATTTAGTCACTTGACCATTTTGGAGTGACGGCAATGGAGTCGTTTGACATTTAATCAATCTATTGAAATTCTAGGGTTTGTCTCCCCCCTTTTTCCTTGTTTAAAAACATCGACGGGTGAGAACTTTTGATCTGCCCCTATGTTCACTTGAGGCTCATGCATGATGCCCCTCATTGCCCCAGTGTAAGGCTTTGAGGTACCAATTGTTATCTTTCGTCATGACCTTGTAGCTGGGAACCTATTGGGTGAGAGCTTCTAATCTGCCCTTAGGTTCGTTTGAGGTTTTTGCATGGTGTCTTTCATTGCCCCAGTGTAAGGCTTTGAGGTACAATCGTTGTCTTGTTTTCAAAACCTCGTAGTGAGGAAGAATGAAAGATGCAGTTGATTCTTGCAAAAAGAATTTTCCAAGGATGAGAAATAGTTGATGGATTTTTCAATTGATGGATTAAGTCAAATGACTCCTATGTAGAAGCAAGATGTTTTGATGTCTTGATGATGCTAAAGGATCAAGTGCTTCTAAGTTTTATTCAAGACAAGAATCCAAAAATGTATGATCAAGTTGATCTCTAGAATCTTTATGAAGAAGTTTCCAAATTGAAAAACAAAAGGTTTAACCAAAGAATTCTATCATTTCAAATTGAGATTTTCTCTCTGGTAATCGATTACCAGCAGCTGAAAATGTTTATAACAGTCACTAGAAATTTGAATTCAAAATTTATAACGTGTAATTGATTACACGTGGATGGTAATTGATTACCAGCAGTTTATTGAATGTTTTAATTCAAATTTCAAAACCTGTAATCGTTTACACAAGTCTTGTAACCGATTACCAGAGGGGATTTTCAGAAAATAATTTCCAAGAGTCACATCTATTCAAATGTTTTGTGAATGGCCATCAAAGGTGACTTGGAAACACGAATTTAAAGGGAGTTTTCATTTCCCAAAAAGTTTTATCCTCTTAAAAGATTAAGTGTTTTTCTGAACTGAACTGTCTTATCCTCTCAAAAAGATTCCTTGGTCAACCACTTGCATATTCAATAAGGAATTTTGATTGATTTTCCTTGTACAATCTGTCTCTTTTAAGAGAGATTTCTTCTTCTCTTCTTCTTATTTCTGAAAAGGGATTTAAGAGACCGTGGGTCTCTTGTTGTAGAGGATTCTTGAACACAAGGGAAGGGTTGTCCCTGTGTGGTTCAGACTTTGTAGAAGAAATTTTACAAAGAGAGTGGAAAATCTCAAGTGGGTTGCTTGAGGACAGGACGTAGGCACAGGAAGTGGCTGAACCAATATAAATCAAGTTTGCATTCGTCTCTTCCCTTAAACTTCTTTTTTTTTATTATTGCTATTTATCTTTTTCTTTAAAGAAGTTTATTTTGAATTGTCTTTTGAGTAATTCATGTTAAGGGTGCATCGTTAATCCGAAAAGAGAGAGTGAAAGTTTAATTGGGGAATAGTCTTTGTATCTTAATTCAACCCCCCTTTTTCTTAAGGTAACTGAGGCCATTTGTCCAACATCCTATTCTTGATAACTCACTTCTCTCTAAAAAGACTAACTTTCCGGAATGATAAAATGAGGTCACATGAATGTCTTGAAAACACAGTCAATCAAATGCTTTTTTTTCTTTTTGAACTCCTTTTTTTATTTTTATTTTGAAACTTATTTGTTTTGAACTTTACTCGTTGTTTTACGACACCCCCACCAACGTGCAAGACGAGTAATCTCTGATTGAACGGTCTTGGAAGTCCAAACTCAAGAGCACAGGTCGCTTGAGCAAATAGACCAATGGCTTGCACCCAATTCTGGTGAAAGTTGAAAATCCTGATGAGTCATTAGAGACATCTAACAACAACTTTCAAAATTGCCCCATGTGTGGCATCTCTTGTCAATGTCAGGATTTACACGCGATTCTCCTCAAATTTCAGCCAGCCCGCATCAATTAGACCTTGCACCTTATGCTTCAGGCCCCTACAATGCTCAATGGAATGCCCCGGGGCTTCTCCATGACAAGCACACGTTGCGTTCGAGTCGTACTCTAGGAGAAATGGAGGTTGATGAACCTTGGTTGGGGTTATGGCTACCATTGAATTATCAAGTAGATATGGGAGCAAGTCAGCATAGGACACCGGAATTGGGGTGAATTCTATAGGCTTTCTTGCTGCAAAATTCATTTCTTGGTTGGTGTTTTTGGATTGTGCTAAAGGTGATGTTCGTCATTGGAAGTGCGGTAGACAGACTTTGTGGTTGTTTTAGGGATGGCCTTTGTGGATAACTGGGCGGTGGGTAAGGAGAAGGTTGGTTATTGGCTGAGTAATGACATTGTTGGGTTGGTGGGAAACTTGGTTGTATAGGAATGGCAGTCACAGCATGGGCTTCTCCCTCATTCTCACCCTTTTCATTTGCCCTAGTTTTTTTTGGCATTTATCAAAGCATGATGATCAGATTTGCCTCTTTTTAGACCCACTTTGATCCTTTCGTCGATGAAGACCATATCATCAAAGCTTGAAGGTGTGTAGCCCACCATCTTTTCATAGTAGAATACTGGTAATGTGTCTACTATTATTGTCATCATTTTTTCTCCGTCATTGAGGTGCCACTTGAGCTGCCAGGTCTCTCCACCTTTGGGCGTATTCTTTTGAAGGATTCGTGCCCCCTTTTTGCACATGTTTTGTAGTTGCATCCTATCCGAAGCCATTATACTGACACTGCCTAACGAAGGCAACCATTAGGTCCTTCCAAGAATGGACTCGGGAAGGTTCCAAGTGAGTGTACCAAGTAACAGCTACCCCAGTAAGACTTTCTTGGAAGGAATGTATCAGCAATTCCTCATCTTTTGCATATGCCTCCATCTTCCGATAATACATCTTTAGATGGTTCTCGGGGCAAGTAGTCCCCTTGTACTTGTCAAAGTCCAGCACCTTGAACTTGGGAGGGGTGATGATATTGGGTACTAGGAACAACTCTTCTAGGTTAGCAAAGGCATAATCTTCACCTCCTTCAATGACCCTGAGCCTTTCCTCTAGATGATCCAACTTTCCCATTTCTACCATAGCATGAGGGTTTTTACTTGTTGTGGAATGCAAGAGGTGTAGCTGAGGGTGATACTGAAGGCCCTCCAAAGTGTTTTCAAGGGGTATACCACCAACTGCTTGCCCTTCAGTGGCATATCCGAGCCAAGGCTCGAAGTCGGCTAGATTGTGATGGGGAATTTCATGTGTCTCCCCCACAGTTTGAGAGACATGTGCATGATCAGTTTGGGGTTGTTGGCTCTCAATGGGTATAGAAGTGGAGTTGTTGACATTCTTATTGGGAGTGTACGCCACATTGGGTGGCGTATAGTTGAGAGGCAAACCATATGGCGGGAAGGCGTGCTCGTTTTGAATTTGCACATCATGGAGGCCACCCGTACTTCCCAAATCTTTGCCTACCATATCTGAGGTTGGATGATTCATTTGGTTGAGGCCAGATGGGGGCATCAGGTTCATCTTAGCAACAATGCTGGTAGCGGCAATTGTAACCGCATTGGCTTCCATTATCTTCTTCACGCTCATCATGGCCTCCATCATTGCGGCCATTTGCTCTTTCATGGCCTCCATGTCGGCCTCCATCTACTCTTGTACCTCCTCCGCTTTACCCATTACTCTAGCTCTAGCACGGGTTCGGTAAGGGCACCGTAAAGCATGTTTTTTTTCTTTTTTTTTTATAACAATGATTAAGTTCTTTTTTTTATTTTATTTTTCAAGGAAAGAATGTAATGAGCAATGCAACCAATGAAAAGTATGGATGTACGCGAATGATGCATAGTTGAAGTATTGCGAATTTTTACGCAGGACATGGGGTTGAATCAATTTAGATTTTCAACATGGTCCATGACATCTTTGTCAAGGTGAAGCTGGAAGTAACAAGGATATCAACAATCCTAAACGTGTTTGGCAGTAGACGAAGCAATGATGTAACACAATCCATCTTTTGCCCCAATTTTTGCAAGATGGTTACTTCCATGCTTCAACTTGACTCGATGAACCTTTTCGTAAAAGCGCGAGCTTGGTTCAACCCCATAACCCAGGGAATGGAAATTTTGATCGCCAATACTTCAACAACATTTCATAGGGATGAAAGACTCGAGAATACGCATGCTATGCATGGAAAATGTAATTATGAGATTGAGATGCCCGAAGAGACATCCTTTCTTAATTAACCACGCATTAGGTACCATGCTCAATCATTTTGTTTTGTTGTTTGTGTTTTTTTTTTTTAATTTTAGAAATGGGTTTATGATCCCAACATGGTTGGCTCATGGTACCTAACACATGCAACTAAGAATGCATCATGAATTTTCATGCTTCCCTTTTTTTTGTTTTTGTTTTGTAGAGGAAAATACAAGGATCATGTATGAGCAAACATGTAGAACAAAAAATATGTTGAACGCATATGCATGATGATGCAATGACTCATTCAAAATGGGAATGTGATAACTGACAAATGTAGGAATGATATGTTCATTATGATGCTGAAGAGATGTTTATGCGGTGCATGATATGAATGCATTTACGGACACGAGAGCTCGGAAAATCATCTCTCCTTACTGCGCATTTGGGGGCGCAGTGCCCCATGTGTGCAGTTAAGAAGACAATATGGATCTTTCGACTTCCCATGACAAAAGACGAGACCCACATACAACGCATGTGTGACGACATGATGCAGATGCGTAAAAGTGCAACAGGGGGATGCACAGAGTACGACAATATCCATAAATAATTACAAGCAAAGGCGTATATGACATTTAGGACTACATGCATGGCAGTGTTTAAAACAACACACAGCGTGTTTGCTCCGTGCCCCTATTTTAGGGACCTACAGGATAGTATCTAGAGGTCTCTAATAACTACTCCCAATGACTCATAACTCACACGACTGTTTTCTAGAGGTATCATCACTCAAGATAATAATATTGTGGCGGTATGGAATACCAGCGACAACATATTATAAAGAGAGAAAGCTCTAGACGAGGTTTCACTATTATCAAGCAAGTCGGAGACCTAGCATGATCATAGATTCACCTCCACTCCTTAAATTCCCATGAACCCGGATATAGGGCCCCTTTTTCACTCAAACCCGTGGGTGCTTAGAATGCAGTGTAAATAATGTGAAATAGACAACAGTTATTTACATTTTACACAGTTCGACAAAGGCACACACAAAGTTTCACAATTCCACAATTCTTTAAAATAGGCCTAACTCACAAAAAGTCCCCATTGGAGTCGCCAACTGTCGCAACATGCCCTTTTGCGAGCGAGCGAAGGCGAGGCTCACGGGTGCACTTTCCAAAGGAGGAAAGATGCGCGGAGTCGCCACCGTTTATTTGTGGAAAACGTCGGAAAAACCGAAGGAAACCGGTCAAAACGAAAATTCTAAGTTCGGGAGTTGTATTTACGTTTGAGGAAGATATTAGCACCTCTCACGTTTGTCTCAAAGGACAACAACCTATTTTTTTAGAATTGTGGAAATTGTGTTACCTTAACTTTTATTTCTTTTTATTTTTTGAGGTCGACAAAAGCGGGGCTCTTGCTCCTACGTACCCTCCATCGAAGAGGAAATCAGACCTACGTAGTTCTTTCTTAAGGGTGAATCAAACGATTCTTTTTACTTGGAAGGTGATCATTTTAAGGCGTTGGACCTTAAAAATGATCCATTTACTTGATAAAGAAAACTGAGATGATAAACTTTCAAACCCTTTTTAGTGATTTTTTGTGGACGAACTTGACTAGGCGAATTGATTTTAGCCTTAGTTTCACTTTAGTTATTAGTCAATTCAATTAAGACTGAGGAATCCCAAAGAGAAAGCGTCCGATTGATTTTTCCCTTTATTTTACTAAAAGGTATTTTTTGATTATTATATTATTATTTTACCTCTTTTTTCATTTCCAACGTGGTTACGGCACGACCGAACGGTTGGAATTCATTTTAACTGAAATTAACGGATATTACAAATCAAATGATCGGTGAAAATTTATTTTATTTTTTGATTAGGCGAGAGATGACTTAAATAAATGACTGAAGCACGTCAAAAGGGGGTACGAAAAGTAAATGAAAACGAGAATAAAAGTACACAAAACAAATGGGGACCACCACGGGTACATAGAATGAATTGAAAAGCTCGATTTGGAAACTTACCCGTTGAAGAACGAAGAACGGATGAAGAACGGTGAATAACGGAGGAAAACCTTCACGGATTTGCTTACGGAAACATCTCGGAAGCATTACGGAAGCACCTTGGCTTCGATTTTCTTCACGGAAACAATTTTTTTTCACCCAAAATAGCTCAAATACATCACCAGGGGGATCCGGGATTCTTAGAACAGCCCCCTTCATCCTATTTATAGGAAAAAGGGGGAGGAGGTTGCCGCCCAGCTCGCCCAGGCGAGATCACCTCGCCCAGGCGAGCTGGGTTGCTTTGAATTCAAAATTTCGAAATTGCTATTTGCACCCCCCCAATTTTCATAAGTTCATCCCCCTTCTATCGTAATTTACGGAAAAGTTACGGAAGCATATAGGTCTTAATTTTCTTCTTTTTTCCTCTTCCCTCTCACCCGTATTAAGTGAAATATGCTTATTTAGGGTTATGAAAATTTTACGGAAGCATTACGGGTGTCCCGGAAGCCCCGAAATCCCATTTTTTAACAAAACGGGGGAGGTGGTTGCCACCTAGCTCGCCTAGGCGAGCTAGGTTACTTCCACCTTAAGCAAGAAATTGCCCAGATTCAAAAATTACTATTTGCACCCTCCATTTTACTGAATGCACCCCCTTGCCCTTTTTTTGCTGATTCTTTTTCCGTAACGTTACGAAACTTTACGAATTTCGTAACAAAACTTATTTTCTTTTCGTAAGGTTACGAATCCTTACGGATCATGTATTTACTCCTTTTTAGCTTTCGAAGAAATTACAAAAACTCACGGATTGGGCAACAACACCTCCTTTTGGTTTCCGCCACATTATGGAATTTGACGGATCGTGTAACCCTGCTTCCCTTTGATTTCTGGCGTGTCTCGGGACTTACATATCGCGCAACAAAGGGTGCCAAGTATTTTGAAGCGGCCAATCAAAGATTGCATATCATCAAGTAATAATCCCCGGACGAAATTAGGGTATGACAAATAGATTTAGGAATTATATAGTGTTACTTGGGATGAGCACTAGACCTTTCATTAGACACAATAAAAAAACACAATAATAATTGAAATTGAATGACATTTCACTTTGCTTTATTTACTTAAAGATTAATTCTTGATTGACCAAATGAAATGAAAAAGGTCAAACCCATTTTGGGAAGCATCACGATCAAATACGTCTCAAGGACAATTGAGCAAAGAGTCATGAATTTTGTTGGAAGAATCAAATAAAAAAGGATAAAGTGATTGAAACAGAGGAATGAGATCTTTGAATTCTTGAATGATACATGATGGAATGGGAACTAATGCCAAAGCTTGTCATTTCTGATCCTTTGGACCATATGGACATTGGGGCTTCATCATTAATAATATCCCTAGCATGCTATCTACCAAATAGATGATCCTTGTTTTAACAATCCCCCCACTTATAATTATGTTATTCTTAAATCCTCACCATGGTGGAATCAAGTTAATGATATATTTCTTCCCCTTTTTTCGTGCTTCTCAGAAGGGCATTCATTGTTTCAAAACATTGTAAAACTAATGTTGTCACACAATAACATTATAAACACAAGTATCATAACAAATACATCTATTCATTAATTTAATCTACAATCTCTTCATTATACCTCTCCAAGTGTTCAGCTTTATGTTTAAAGATGTCAAATCATGGTTTACATCAAGACTTTTATCTTTTTATTAATCCTTCAAAATTTTAAAATACTTCCTCTAATTACCAAATTAATCTCTTAAAATACAAAATACTCACCAACTTCATCCTGAAGTATACCATTTTATTCTTCTGCACAGTCGATTTGGCGATCTTTCGAATTTGGTGGCTTTTAGACCTTTTAAAAGAACAAATTTAATTAAAAAATAATAGTGACCCGACCCGCCAGGCATCCCAGATTTTACAATACCGATTATCTTTCTATCAATTTTATTCAACGCCAAACCATAAAGAAAAAAAGTTTTTAAAATTGATATAAACCTTTGAGACACTAGGAGATACCAAATTGAGTGAAGTCATCTATTTCTGCTAGAATTATTTTATAATTTAAAATCTCTATGTATTTATAATATATAAATATTGATTAATTGTTATATGATATCTAATAAGAAAAAAAGGAGAAAAAAATAGAGAACTGATAGAGTTTATGACGTGATGAATAAAAAAGAGATATGAAAAAATAATAGATGTTCGTGACACATTTAAAATTAGAAGATGTTCATATATATTATTATTCATCTAGTAATTAAGAATTTTTAATTTTCAAAAACAAAACAATAAAATTTGGGACTGTAAAAATTAGTCGAAGAAAACTGATGTAAGGACACATCATCATTTAAGGGAGAAACTTGATGTAAGGACCAAAAACCAAATAAAAAAAAAATAGTTCGAATATCAACACCAAGACCGATCAATATTTAATTGATACACTAAAAACATAATTTGCCTTATAAAAATAGTGTTTATAGTATATATTAACTATAGTAATATTATGAACACTATTCGATAATTCCTTTTTATTTTTTGAATTTGACCTATATATATATATATATATATATATATATATATATATATATATATATATATATATATATATATATATATATTACTATAGTTATGTTATTGACACTATTTTATAAACACTATGAGTTAATTCTTTTTTAATTTTACTTTTGTAAAGCAAACGCTTCATTTTATTTTAATAATTAAGTACCACCAAATTATTTTTCTTAAAGACTTTTATCTTTTTATTAATCCTTCAAAATTTTAAAAGATCGTCCTATTCCTCTAAGATATTCATTACCAAATTAATCTCTTAAAATACAAAATACTCCCCAACTTCATCCTGAAGTATACCATTTTATTCTTCTTCTCAGTCGATTTGGCGACCTTTTCGTATTAATTGGTGGCTTTTAGACCTTTTAAAAGAACAAATTTAATTAAAAAATAATAGTGACCCGACCTGCCATGCATCCTAGATTTTACAATACCGATTATCTTTCTATCAATTTTATTCAACGCCAAACCATAAAGAAAAAAAAAATGATATGAACCTTTGAGGCACTAGGAGTGAACAAATTTAGTAACCTAATCAGGCCTATTTGTACTAGTATTAATATATAATTTATGATCTATATGTATTTATAATATATAAATATGGATTAATTCTTATATGATATCAAATAAGAAAAAAAAGAAAAAAAAACAGACATATCATAACAATAGAATAAAATTTGGGACTATAAAAATTAGTCGAAGAAAACATGGACAATGGTTATAACCATTCAATATAATAATTTATTCTATTCTGCTTGTTCATTCACTGTCTTTTTCCAGCCTTACACTTGGAAGAAATTAAGCAATAATGTCAGATTATCTTCCTGAAGCATTGGTGCTGCAAATACTGTATCGCCTACCACCCACAACCCTTGTGAAATGCACCTCAGTGTGCAAAGCATGGAATAAAATCATAAGAAGTCACGACTTCATATCCTCCCATCTCCTACACTCTCTCTCCAACCACACTCTTTCTCTCCTCTTCCCACACTACATTTTTTATAACTTTAACGAGCTACGCTTCCGTTCCTCCGGCACCATTAATACCAGAAACGACTTTCACACAATTGCAAAACTGTGCTACTCATTCCATGTTGTAAATACTGTTAATGGTGTCATTTGTCTTTCTCGTAACAGATCAAGCCACACATCCTACACCGATCTTGTCATCTTATGGAACCCTTTTATTCGAAGACACATCCAACTTCCAACACCCTATTTCGCTTTCAAAACGTTGCTGTGTAGCTATTACCAGCTTCCTTCTATGTTCTTTGTCGGGTTTGGGTTCGACTCCAAAACAAATGACTACAAGGTGGTCAGAATTTGTTATCTCAAATACTATGAAAATAACGATCCTCCTTTGGTAGAGTTGTATTCCCTCAACGAGGGGGCTTCGAGGATCATTGAGACTTCCTCTATTGATGTAAGAATAGAGAGCCGTCTGTTGTCTCAATGTTTTTTACATGGGAATGTGCATTGGATTGCCTTCGAGAATCACATGCGTGAACTACATTTTCAATATTGTGTGCTCATATTCAATGTGGAGGAGGAGAATTTCAAGAAAATAAGGCTTCCAATAGAGTTGAGTACATTACGTTCACATGATGACTTGACCATTTCTGTGATCAATGGTTGTCTATCAGTTATACATTATGCTTGTGACCGCGAACGAGCAACCCATACGGTTTTTAACATATGGATGAAGAGAGAGCCAGAGTTATGGAATAAGATGTACAAAGTTAATTATTTTCAAACAGTATTTGATAGTGTTTCATTGGCATCAAGTACAAGTGATGAGATTTTTGAGTTTCCATTGTGTGGACAATTTGTTCCTTTGGGCTTGGTTGAATATGACAGAGAAGAGATTACCAAACTCCGAATTCAAAGTAGAGCATACCATTTATTTTTCAATGAATACACACCAAGCTTGGTTTTGTTTAATAGAGAAAATGGTCCAATTTGGTGCCCTATTAGTAAGAGGTCAGCTAAACACTTCACTCATTTTTTGCTTTGCATAATGCGTTACATGTGCTTTATTTTGTTAACCTAAATTCTTAAATTTGCAGGAAATAAATTGTACTGGTTTTCATTCACCATGATTTTAAATTAATGTTGCTATTGAGTCTGCAAGCATGTTGACACAACAACCATTTAGCCCACTAGTTGATTTTTTATGCGTGGCTATTGATAGGCTCAAAAGACTATGCTACCACTACTCCTAGACTCTACCGTTGAAAGAGGTGTTACAAAAAATACACATAAAATTGATATTTTTTATTTGATGATTCATTGCACAGTGTATCCTATGTTAATTAAATAGAAATTTACAAACATCAACTAATTTTCTGGAAACTAAAATAAAAATAATAACATCAAAAGGATAATATCAAAGTCTTACGTCACCTATTTGGACCTTTCTCTATTGTCATTCCATCAGCTTCTCAGCATAAATGTTGAATATAAAATAACTTTATCTTTTTAAATTAATTTTTTTACATTTATTTTTAACAAGCTTTAATTTATACAGATGTGCAGAGCGGGCACACGATGAAGAATTAGAAGAATTGAATTTGAATAAGGATTTGTTGAGAGTCGAATTCATTTCAGAGAAGTATTAATTTGATTACGGAACTCGATTCTAATTCTGAATGTAATGTTTTCGTTGTTAGATTCTACATATGTATCTGGTATTTAGAATCAACTAGTTTGCAACCCGTTCGTATGCCCGGGTTGTTTGATTTTTTTATTCAATCAGTATTGTAATTTTTTATTGTATGGTTTCATTGTTTCTCTTTCTTGTAAGGTATTCATTACTTAAGCCATATAAGATGTTTTTTTTTTACAATAGGTACATAAACACATATTAGATTTTGTCCTTGTTGGTTGAGAATAGTATATGATGGTTTGTAGTTAACATAGTGAACAATTATGACTATGCGAGAGATATCTTATATTGCATGATGATAATAATAATAACAATAATAATAATAATAATAATTAGAAAGGAAGGAGATATATATTTGATATATATGTAAAACTTTAAGGAGTTTCCTAGACTATCAATTATAGGAAAAACAGGATCTTAAAACCTATGATTCTCACAAAACAATCAATAAACAATAGATAATGATGCGTACCTTTCTCTGTAGGAAAACTTGTACCTTTCTCCATAGGAACTTCTCTCCGGTGCACTTTGATTTCCTTGAAAGAGGAGACAAATAAGATTTCACTTCCTTAGGTCTTTCTTTTCTGTTTCTCTCCGTTCGTGATGGCTATGGGTGAGAGAGAATACTTTTCTGGTCAGGAAGGAGACCTTATTTCACGTTAGTGGGTATTAAGTCCCTTTTATAACCACTACTCCTATCAAGTAGCAAGTAGTAGTTAACCCTAGAAACTTCTCCTATTAAGCCCAATTACAATTTAGTCATTAATCGTTAATTATTTACTTATTAGTCCCTACATAAGTCACATGCCTTTCACATGAGACATTAATTCTAACATTCTCCCACTTGGCTCATGTGATATTAATAAACATTATGGACTAAATAAATAAATAGATTAATTAACATAATGCACATTAAAATTGACTAAATTGTTCTATACATTGGGTACATCATAATTTCATGATTAAGAATAGGAACCAATTCGAGTCATGGCGGTTGTACATCATCTAATCAACCTAGTCCCTTCCATATACTACAAATTAGTCTTCTCCTTAATATGACCATTACTTAGGAGTATATAATTGGTCCAACATAATATCTTTCATTCAAGACAAAACCTGTTAACATTACTCTAACACAAACATGCATGCAAACAAAGAGAACAGGTAATCAGAAACATATCATAATTGAGCTCAGAGTGTCACTAAAATGCATAAGATAAATTACACTTAATGATCATCAATAACAATAATGCCCATACTTTCAACATGTTCTATAATGTCTTGGGCAGTAATCCCTTATTCAAAGGGTCAACTATCATAAGGTTTGTGCTAATTTATTTTATTGACACTCTTTGTTTCCGAACTTCTTCCTTGATGACAAAGTACTTCAATTCCATATGCTTAACACCCTTAGAGTACTTGTCGTTCTTACAAAAATATTGTTGCGGAGTTATCACAATACATTTTCAGCGGCCTAGCAATACAATCGACAATTCCAAGCCCTGAAATAAAGTTCCGCAACCAATTAGCCTGAATTGTAGCCTCAAAACATACTACAAATTCAGTTTCAGATGCAACAACAATTGATGCATACAAAATTACTTTCATTTGTTTTTGTTCCATATCATTTTTAGGACATTGTGTGAGACTAAATTTGTTTCCTTTCTAACTTAGAACAGGTGATGCTAAACACCTTTTCATCTTGAATCTCTCTAGTACTTTATTGATATATGCATTCTGAGATAAGCCTAACAATCCTTGTGATCTATTACAAAATATTTTTATCCCTATCACATAGCTTATCTCGCCTATATCTTTCACTTCAAAGTTTCTAGAGAGAAATTTCTTAGTCTCACGAAGAAGACCAAGATCATTAGTTGCAAGCAATATATCATCAACATATAGGATTAGAAACATAACCTTACTCCCACTGACCCTTAGATATATACACCGATAAACAATATTTTCCTTAAATCTAAAGCAAACAATGGTATCATTAAACCTCAAATACCATTGGCGGGAAGCTTGCTTTAAGACTGTATATTAATTTCTTTAGTTTGCACACCATGTGTTCCTTTCCTTCAACTGAGAACCTCATTGGTTGGTCCATATAAACATTCTCCTCTAAATCTCCATTAAAAAGGCGATTTTCACATCTATTTGATGTAGCTCCAAGTCATAATGGGCTACTAATGCCATGATAATCCTGAAAGAATCCTTTCGTGAGATCGGTGAAAACGTCTCTTTATAATCAATGCCATCTTTCTGAGTAAATCCCTTAGCAACAAGTCTAGCCTTGTAACATTCAAGGTTGTCATGAGAGTCACGTTTAGTCTTGAAGACCCACTTATAACCAACTCTCTTACAACCCTTTAGTAATTCTACAAGGTCTCAAACTCCATTATGTTCCATGGAATTTATCTCTTCTTTCATGACATTTAACCACTTCTCAGAATTATCACAACTTATAGTTTGTGAAAACGAAACTGGGTCATTATCATTAATGCTTAAGTTTGTTTCTGTTTCATGTAGGTATACCACATAATCATTCAAAATAGCTAGTCTCCTTTCTCTTTGAGACCTCTTTAATGCTACTTCTTGTGGTTCTTCCATAATAGGTTCATTATGCATCATGGGTTCATTATTGTATTGCTCCTCTTCATTAATTTTGTAGCAACAACTAAAAGGAGCAATCACCTTACTGCTAGAGGCCCAAGCTAAAAGGACTTGCACTCTAACTTATTTAATTTCCACTTCTCGTGGAACTGTACTCCCACTGATTTCACCATTTTCAATTAACCTTGCATTTCCAGTTTCGACAATTCTCATACTATGATTACGACGATAAAACATGTACCCCTTTGATTTTTCTGGATAACCAATGAAATATCCACTGGTTGTTCTTGCATTCAATTTTCTTTCTTGCGGATTATAAATCCTTATTTCTACCTGGCAACCCCAAACATGCAGGTGCCTTATACTAGGTGTCATATTTGTCCACAGTTCAAAGGTGTCTTTGGAACTGCCTTACTAGGAACCTTATTCAACAAATACATGGCAGTTTTCAAGGCATACATCCACAAAGATATGGGTAAAGTCAAATTGATTAACATACTCCTAATCATATCCATTAAAGTTCTGATACACCATTTGGTTGTGGTGTATCGGACATTGTGTATTGTACACAAATGCCACGTTTCTGAAGAAGCCTAGCAAATGGACCTGGGTGTTGTCCAGTTTCATCATATCTTCCATAATACTCACCACCTCTATCATATCTAATAATTTTCACATTTATGTTTAATTGCCTTTTTACTTCATTGTAGTAAATTTCTAAGGCATCCATTGCCTAAGAAATCTCGGGTAGTAAGTAGACATAACCGTAACGTGAATAATCATCAATAATGGTGATAAAGTATCCTTCCTTTCCGAAAGAACCAACATCAAAAGGTCCATAAATATCAGTATGCACAATTTCAAGAAGTTGAGTGCTTCTTGTAGCTCCTTTCTTTGTATGTTTTGCTTGTTTTCCCTTCATACAACACACACAAATATTTAGATCCGTAAAATTTAGATAAGAAAGAATTTCATTCTTTATTAATCTTTCCATCCTTTCTCTAGAAATGTGACCTAAACGTTTATGCCACAAGAAACTAGATCGTTCATTCACTAAACTACGTTTAGTGCCAACATTATGATGCAGAGTTAAAACAGTTTCAGCATACAAACTATCTATTTCCAATTTATATAAACCATCACAAGAATACCAGTGCCAATGAGATAATTATGCTTAAATAAATTGAAACATCCATTACCAAAATTAAAAGAGTATGCAATAACATCAAGTTTAGATAATGAAACTAAATTCCTAGATAAACAAGGTACATAAGGAGTTTCCAGTAAATCTAAATGATGTCCAGTGTCAAGTTTTAAACAATAAGTCTCAACTGTTTCCACTGGAGCTTTCACTCCATTCCCCATGAAAAATGAACTTCTCATTTGGGCTTATGGTTTGGATTGTAAGGAATCTCTGCATAATGTTAGAAACATAAGTCATACATCCAGAATTAATCCATCATGTATCATGGGAAACTTCAGTTAAGTTCGATTCAAAACATACATGAGCATTAAGCTCACCATTCTTTTCGAACCAAGACTTACACTTTAGGCAATCCTTTTGGAAATGTCCTGATTTCCTACAAAATTGACAATTATTGCCCTTTCATACCTTCTTCTGGATTGTTCTTTAATGACCCTTTGCCTTTATCATGCTTCTTCATAAATTTCTTCTCAAGCTCCTTGATTCCCTTGGTGGCTTACATAATGAACTGAGTGACTTCCTTGATTCTTAAGCCTCATTTCTTCCTGAACTAACATATTGTGCAATTCATGCATATTCCATTTATCTTTCATGGTATTATAGCTCATTTGGAACGGGCCAAACTCAGACGGTAATGAGTTTAGAATAAATTGAACAAGAAAATTCTCATTCACAGTCATTCCCAAGGTCTTAAGTCTTGCTGCAATATTTGTCATCTCAATGACATGTTCAAACATAGTATGTGAACCATCAAACTTCATGGTGGTCAATGTACTCATTAATGTCCCAGCAACAGACTTATCAGCTGTTTGAGAGCACTCTCCCACTAATCCCATAAACCTTTTAGCACTTTCGATTTTAGGGAGAGTTGTCTTAATACTGTCTACAACAGTCATTCTCATCAATATTAGGTTGAGTCTTTAGATCTTTCCCAAGTTTTATAATGAACTTTCTCTTCATTGCTACTAGCATCAATAATAGTAACAAACTTCTCTTCCAACATAGCAAGATCATGATCCAAAACACCAAGGTGAAATTGGACTTGCTCATTTCAATCAGAGAAGTTAAGCCCATTAAAATTGGCACAGATGATACATAAGAATCCAATGAATTCAAAACATGTATTACATAATAAAATTCACATAAGTGTTTTGAGACATAAAATACATGTTATACATATGATTCATTCAGATAACGGTCAATATATATTGATGTTCTCCTTTGGGTGATACACCAACACACAACATACAAATATAATGATGCTAATAAAATTTTAACATTATTTGGCAATTAAATATGCACCAATTAGTAGTATCTATTTTCTTTAGGCATATAAATAAAACTAATGATACACACAAATCGCCTACAATTATATTCATTAATTATAAGAACAACTAATCAACCTTTGGGCGATCCATAAATGCCTTATTGTCGCAACCTACCCTTCGGCGGGAGGGCGACGCGTGACTCGCGGGATGCGTGTTCCACGAAAGGAATACGCGCGGAGTCGCCACCAACGTTTATTTTGAGGAAAACGTCGGAAAAACCGGAAAAGACGCGATCTACGAACTTTTAAGTGAAAGGTTCGGGAGTTGTATTTACGCACGGGGAAGGTATTAGCACCCCACACGTCCGTCCCAAGGGACGGCAGCCTTTAATCGAATGTGCAAACATGACTTTGATTTTTATGTTCCCTTTTATGTTCTTATATCCTTGATACCCTTTTTATATTTTTCTCTTTTTGTGGTCGACAAGGGTGTTTCCCTTTGCTCCTACGTATTCCTCAATTTGGGATGAGAAAATCAGACCTACGTAGTTCTTTTGGAACAAAGTGTTTGGTTTAAGGTTGTTTTTTTGTCTTTTTTGCAAAATATGTTTTTATTGAACAAAAGGTCATTTAAGGTGTTTGGACCATTAAACGGTCTTTTGATTTTGAAAGGGGAGAAACGTTAAGGCATTGGACCATTAACGATCTCTTGTTTTTTGAAAGGAGAGAAACGTTAAGGCATTGGACCATTAACGATCTCTTGTTTTTGAAAGGAGAGAAACGTTAAGGCATTGGACCATTAACGATCTCTTGTTTTTTTGAAAGGAGAGAAACGTTAAGGCATTGGACCATTAACGATCTCTTGTTTTTTTGAAAGGAGAGAAACGTTAAGGCATTGGACCATTAACGATCTCTTGTTTTTGAAAGGAGAGAAACGTTAAGGCATTGGACCATTAACGATCTCTTGTTTTTGAAAGGAGAGAAACGTTAAGGCATTGGACCATTAACGATCTCTTGGGGTGGTCGACAAAAGCGGGGCTTTTGCTCCTACGTATCCTCAATGAGGAACTCAGACCTACGTAGTTCTTTCATATCAAGTGATTCCTTTTTTTATTTTAAGAGGTGATCATTTTAAGGCGTTGGACCTTTAAAAATGATCCATTTTACTTAGTGAGAAATTGAAATGACGAACTTTAAAAGCCTATTTTTGTGGACGAGCTTTGACTAGGCGAGTTGATTTTAGCCTTAGTTTCACTTTAGTTATTAATCAATTCGATTAAGAATGAGAAATCCCAAAGAGAAAACGTCCGATTGATTTTCCGCTTTATTTACTAAAAGATGTCTTTTTGATTATTATATTATTTTTTACCTCTTTTTTGATTTCCAACGTGGTTACGGCACGACCGAACGGTCGGAATTTATTTTAACCGAAGTTAATGGATAATACAATTCAAACGTTCGGTGGAAATTTATTTTATTTTTAAGTTAAGCGAGAAATGACTTAAGTAAAATGGCTTAAGCACGTCAACAGGGGGTATAAAAAGTAAACAAAACGAGAATAAAAATGCACGAAACACAATGTGGACCACTATGGGTACATAGAATGAATCGAAAAGCTTGGTTCGAGGTACTTACCCGTTGAAGATCGAAGAATGATGAAGAACGAATGAAGAACGTCGAAGAACGGTTGAAACCTTTGCGAGATTCCTCACGGAAAACGTTACGGAAACGTTTCGGAAGCGCCTCGGCTTAGATTTTCTTCACGGAAACAATTTTTCCAAGCAAATTCGAAAGAGAGAGAAGTGCCTAAGGGGCTGGACCCCTTCCTTCTTCATTTCCTCCCCTATTTATAGCAAAATAGGGGAGGTGGTTGCCGCCCAGCTCGCCCAGGCGAGCTCAGCTCGCCCAGGCGAGCAGGGTTGCTTCCTCCAGAAGCAACCGCCTTCTGGAGGAATCTTCTGGAGGGCCCAAATGGGCCTGGGTGCTATTTGCACCCCCATTTTTACTAAGTACACCCCCCTCTGCTGTTTTTTGGTGATTCTTTTTTCGTAAAGTTACGGAAACTTACGAATTTCGTAACGATACTTGTTTTCTTTCCGTAATGTTACGGAACCTTGCGGATTACATAATCATCCCCTCTTTGACTTACGGAATGTTACGGAACCTCACTTAATTATGCAACGATGCTTCCATTTGATTTCCGATGTGTCACGGAAACTTACGGATTGTGCATCAACATTTTTTTGGTTTTTCGGCATGTCCTGGAATTTCATAAATTGCCTAATGATGGGTGCCAAGCACCTCACAAGGACCAAAGAATGGTCGCATGTCATCAAGCAAAGGTCCCCGGACGAAATTAGGGTATGACAGTTGCCCCTCTTTACTTGTCTTTTATTGGAGATAAAAGAAAAGTAAAGATAAGACACTAATTTCGTCCCTCTCGATTTGACGAGAGTCGCGGGTGACCATAAAATCTCCACATGCAAATGACTTGTTGTTCCCAGAATTTCACAAATTGCCTAATGATGGGTGCCAAGCACCTCACAAGGACCAAAGAATGGTCGCATGTCATCAAGCAAAGGTCCCCGAAAATCAGTGTATGACACTAATTTCGCTCCTCTCGGTTGACGAGAGTCGCGGGCGACCATGAAATTTCCGCATGCAAATGACTTTGTTGTTCCCGGAGGAACAAAAGGTGCAGAAGACTGTGTCAGCCCCTGCATGCTATCAAGCGTTCTGTCTTACAGATAGCAAAAGAATGGGTGCGAATAACCATAAGGTATCTCCGCGTATCATGGGTGCAGAATGACCAAACTTGGTCTCTGCTTGTCATCGGGCCCGCCGCCTCTGGATGACAAAAGGGTGGCGAATAACCATAAGGTATCTCCGCGTATCATGGGTGCAGAATGACCAAACTTGGTCTCTGCTTGTCATCGGGCCCGCCGCCTCTGGATGACAAAAGGGTGGCGAATAACCATAAGGTATCTCCGCGTATCATGGGTGTAGAATGACCAAACTTGGTCTCTGCTTGTCATCGGGCCCGCCGCCTCTGGATGACAAAAGGGTGGCGAATAACCATAAGGTATCTCCGCGTATCATGGGTGCAGAATGACCAAACTTGGTCTCTGCTTGTCATCGGGCCCGCCGCCTCTGGATGACAAAAGGGTGGCGAATAACCATAAGGTATCTCCGCGTATCATGGGTGCAGAATGACCAAACTTGGTCTCTGCTTGTCATCGGGCCCGCCGCCTCTGGATGACAAAAGGGTGCGGATAACCGTAAGGTATCTCCGCGTATCATGGGTGCAGAATGACCAAACTTGGTCTCTGCTTGTCATCGGGCCCGCCGCCTCTGGATGACAAAAGGGTGGCGAATAACCATAAGGTATCTCCGCGTATCATGGGTGCAGAATGACCAAACTTGGTCTCTGCTTGTCATTGGGCCCGCCGCCTCTGGATGACAAAAGGGTGGCGAATAACCATAAGGTATCTCCGCGTATCATGGGTGCAGAATGACCAAACTTGGTCTCTGCTTGTCATCGGGCCCGCCGCCTCTGGATGACAAAAGGGTGCGGATAACCGTAAGGTATCTCCGCAGGCTACCAGCTTTTGGGTCATGGCAACAAAAGCGGTGCGGTCGACAAAAGCGAAGCTCTTGCTCCTACGTATCCTCCAATGAGGAACTCAGACCTACGTAGTTCTGGATAACAAAAGGTGGATAACTTGTGAGACTTGAAAAAGTCTCGGTGTTTTCTTCGCTAAAATGCAAGCATGCTTTAGTAAAGAGATAAATATTCCAACTGATTAGAGCAACATACGCTTTTTTTGAGTGGAAAACAATGCGTTTACCGGGGAAGGAGAGTCTGCCGATGAAATCCCCCATAACCATAAATGAGATTTTGGATGTTAGCATTTCGTTTCTAAATGAACATTTAGAGGAAACACTGGGTTCGACAAAATAGAAGAAAATCACTCAAAGTGTATCAATCTCGCACAGGTAAGTGTTTCATCCTAATTCCGGACCATAGATATGTCATGACTTGACTTTGCAAATTATTTCCTATCAAATCAAAAATTACATGCGTGATCATGGATCAATAGGGCTTCCCTTGGGAATGGGTTCTTTTGGTGGTTTTTTTTGTTTCCGGCTTTTGTGTGTTTTTGGCTTTTGATTTTTCTGGCTTTTTCTTTTTCTGTTTTTTTTTTTTTTAGTGCGGGGCGAGAAAAAAAGGTCGCTAGCGCACGGGATTTTGGTTGGCAATCAAAGGGAGAAGACCATTTTAGGTTGTGGTTTCCTTTCCTTCTTCTTGTTCATTTGGTGACAATTCTGTATTGTTCAGATATTGTCTGGTCAAAAGACCTTTCTGCACATTTCTTCTAGTTCTTTGATCAAGAACTTTCTTTCCTTCTTTTTTACTTTCTCCCATTCTTTGGTTGGGAATTTTCTTTCTTTTCTTTTTGCTTTCTCCCACTCTTTGATTGGGAATTTCCTTTCTTTTCTTTCTTTTTTGTTTCCGAGGGTAAGGATTGACATTCTCACCCTAGGTCAAGGTTTATGGTGAGTCAGGATTTTGGCTCAAGGTTTGTAGAATGGCTAGACATGATACATGTCGGGGTTTGGTTTGGTTCAAGGATAAAAAGGGATGCCCCACATTATTTCCATGACACAAATGCAAAAATGATGATTTGGAAACTTTATGCAAAACTGGTCATGCATGCACCTATGCGGACACTCAAGTGTCAAATTTTTATGGTCATGTGATGCTAGGGCTCAGGATTCATTTCCTCTATTTTAGTCAACCCAATGTTTCCAAAATATGTTCTTTTATCCATTTGTGCATTCATCCAAGTCCATTTCGGGCGTCCGGGAAAATTTCACAGCATTCACCCTTCAGGTGTACACACATTTTTTTCCAAAAACTAGCTATGATTAGCGAATTTTTCTTCAAAGAAAAGTTGGAAGTCATCTCTTTTCAAAAGCATGTTGGTTTTTCAGCTAGACAACTTATTTTCTTTTTTTCCACCTTTTTCCTTACTTGCCCCTTTTTTTTCTTATTTGCTCTCTTTTTCTTTTCACTTTCTTTTCTTTTCTATTTCATTTTCTTTCCTTTTCTACTTCATTTTCTTTCCTTTTCTATTTTTATTTTTATCATGATTTTTTTGTTTATTTTACATATATACTTTTGGACGATGTTCCTAAACGAAGAACTCTACACGGTTCCAGAATTTCAAACATCATCGATAGTAATGATATATAAATACTAACGCACCAATCTAAACAAAAATATATGCGCTGTACAAATGACAATCGAAACAATAAAAACAAACGTTAGTCTCTCAAGTCAAAACAATAACATAGAATAAAAATGACAAAAGAAATATGAAAGAAAACATGAAT
This sequence comes from Glycine soja, assembly GCF_004193775.1. Lineage (NCBI taxonomy): Eukaryota > Viridiplantae > Streptophyta > Magnoliopsida > Fabales > Fabaceae > Glycine > Glycine soja. Next base: position 39,978,990 of record NC_041016.1, on the reverse strand, counting down.
CTGGGGATCTCCCAGTCACGTATCTCCACTCCCTCCCAAGAAGTCAAGCAAATCGGCCATCTCCTCATCCTCGTGGGCTTCTTCTCCATCGCCGGGAGCTTCTGGGGGTGCCTCTCTTGCTTGAGCCTCGGGCCAATCTCCGGGCCATGCAACCTCTGCCCTGAACTGGTCTGGAGTAGGGCATGAAAAAGGAGCGAAGCCCTGGCTCTGCATGCTAAGGCTCATCTGGTACAGACAATCATGGGTCCGTACATGTGCTCGGTGGTTGGCCGCCTGCTGGCGAACCAAATGCCGTAAATACTGCTCCATGTCAAATGCCCCAGCCTGGCCAGCCTGATGAGGTGGTGGGGGCGCGCCTGCGGCCTGTGGAGCATCACCCTGAGCCTGTCTCTGGGTACAGTACTTCTCAATAAAAGCCCGGGTGATGGGCGGCCGAATCACCTTGGTAGGTGCAACGGGGACTCCGAACGACTGGCAGAGTCCTGTGATCAGTGCGGGGAATCCCAGGGCCCTGTTGGACTTATCTGGGTCCAAAGGGTGCCTAGTGGGCGCCATACCTGCAAAAATATATATGGCATCAGCGATCAACTGAGCCACATGGATGCTCATCCGTGTCAGGATGGCGTACACCAGCTGGCACTTAGGCATGGGGAGGTCGGAATTATGATCGGTGGGCAGGATGTTGCTGAGGAGCAACGTCATCCATATCTGGGTCAGGGTGGTCATATTGGTGCGCATGATTCGTACTCGTCTCCCTGCAGCAGTCCGGGCAAAATCCTGCCCCGGTATACATAACAGCTGGGCGATGGCCTCCTCATCGAACCCATCAGACCGGTTCCTCCTCTGGCCATACTCGCATTCCTGGCCCTCTTCCAATACCATCGGATATCCCAGGAGCTGGCTGATAGCGTCGGCATCGAACGGGATCCACTGACCCCTAACCCAGGATCTCATGTCACGCACGCCTTCCTCTGTTGGCCAAGCATTGGCGTAAAACTCAAGGACTATTTCTGGATCAAACTTGGCCATGGGAGTAACCAGTGGTGCCCACCGCCGGCACCCTATTTCCTCCTGGAAATCAGTATACTCGTCGTCCCTGAGCTGGACGCGTCGCTCCCGGAGAAACGACCATCCCTTGATGGCTTCGAAGCGCTGCTGGTGTACAACGCTCCTAAAGCGGTGACTGTCGTACTCCGGGGCGGAACTAGTTCCTTCGGCCGCCTTGTCCTTCCTGGACCTCTTTGAGGCAAGCTTCCTCGGTGCCATTCCTGCGAAGGCAAACATTTGGAAAGTTAGTTTTAGTGGGACATTACTCTTAAAGCAAAAATGGCATATAACCTCCTCCCATAAATACAAACATCAATGTAAATTTAGAGCAAGTTTATGCGCATGTTTCCTTACGAACGTTCACTTGCGGAAGACATCCTATTAACCGAAAAAAATGCTCCCATATACAATCAAGGCAGCTTTGTTACCTAGATTATTTACACGTACTTCCAAGGTGTATTTGTTACTTACATCACACACATCTCCTTGGCTAAATTCACATACATGCATACTCCAAGCATTTTGGGGTACCAAAAATTGCACATGTGCACATCTTGGTATTTCTAATACCTATACATACACAAACTTCATGATGAATCTTGACTATCTACACAATAAAGTGCTACATTTCATGCCCTTTTTCAAGTTTTTGCTACCTAAAGCCGCATGCAAATTCAAGCATATTTTCCTTTGCTGACTAAAATTGTATTCAAATTATATATATATTTTTTGGAATATGTTTTCTTTCATACAACATTCAACATATTTATATATATTTTTTTGTGAGACATTTTGACTACCAAAAATTATATATACATACATTCAAGTATTTCGCTATTCATACCCAAAGTGCAAATTGCCAAAGGTACCTTGCTACCTATTCTAAACCTACGCATTCATGACGAGCACAATTCCTAGACACCTAGGCGTAGGGAAAATATTATAGTGTGGCCCATAGCTGATTGCTGGCCCAAAAGAGGGTAACTTTACCCAATATGCACCTCCTTTTGTGTACTTTTGCATAAAAACTTTGGTTCCTAGGCCTAGGACATATGTGGGGCAATTACTCTAGCTCTTTCGAAAATGAATGCATGTCCCAAAAATATGTGCAAACCAAATCGCCCCATGGGTTGTTTCCCTACAAAAATCACGCGCTAATGCCATTGAGGCATTTCACCGAACACTTGGTGGGCGCGCGTTTAGGCGTCAATAGCAAGAGAACGGGGACAATGTGGCATGCCCCATTACTTCAAAATGCATTATAGGCCTAGGGCCATCTCATACAAACCCCTAATTCGACTTAATCAAGCGAGAAAACAAACCAAAATTGCCCCACATATTTGAGCACATTCCCACAATTCAGAGCACCAAAAGGAGATCAAAATACACCAATGAAAAGCTAGAAAGCTTAGGGATGGAATACTTACTTGTTGGTGATGAACAAAAGCGCGAAACAGAATCAAAAAATGCGAAAAGTGATGACCCTAAGACTGCAAACTCGTGAATCCCGTGGGTATGGCTTTTGAAAGGGGGGAAAAGAAGTTTTTGAATGAAAAACGTCCCCCCCCCTTTCGTCACTTTTATATTTTGGTGCAGAGGTGGCTCGCCCAGGCGAGCCCGGCTCGCCCAGGCGAGCTAACCTGCACCTTTTTTTTTTTTTTTTTTTTGAGGGGAACATTAACCATGTCCCCTCCCTCCTCAGGGATTAGCATTTTGCCTAACTTGAACTTACTTAGGTTAGAATTAGGCGTTGATTACTTATTTTATTATTACTCTTTTCCTTTTCAAAACAAACAAATAGTAAAAGAAAAGCTGCAAAATACAAAGGATACGGGGCTGCCTTGCAGCGACATTCCCTGCTTGCTTCGCACAGAGAAGGGCAACGATCAGTCGGTCGTGATCCCATCCCCGCTTGCGTTCATCCTTAAGTACCTGCAAGTAATAAACAACCAGGTATGGCCAATCTTGACCGCATCATTACCCTACCTTGATTGGTTTCTGCCGTTCGTGTTTTGTCCCCACTCCAGAAGGTAGCCCAAGGTAATCCTGTTTTACCACAACAATATACATGCGTATGCGTATGCGTATGCATGAATGTTTTCAAATGCAGAAAATTTAGGGAAAGTTGGTTCAGGTTCAATTCTAATTAAGCGCTTGGGGGATCCCATGAACTGAGCGGAAGGGCTCAGGCGATCACAAATTAATGCAAGGTGTGAAACTAACGTGAGGACTAAAAGCCTCGAATCCACGTTCATTTCTTTGAAAGATTGCAACGAGAGATACAACAGACAGGAAATCCCTGGGGGAAATCCAGAAAACGCATAAAGATAAAGAACATGCAGCGACATCCTTAATTGCCCCAGCTTCTAAGCATAATATTGTTTGACGACATCAGAGTTCACGGGTGAAGGTAGCTCTTCGCCATCCATGTTGGTAAGCACCAAAGCTCCTCCGGAAAAAGCCCTCTTCACGACAAAAGGCCCTTCGTAGTTCGGGGCCCATTTCCCTCGATGGTCCTTGACAGCATGGGACATTTTCTTTAGCACAAGGTCTCCCTCATGGAACTTGCGTAAGCGTACTTTCTTGTCGAATGCACTCTTCATTCTTTGCTGGTATAAGCACCCATGACTCATGGCCGTTAAGCGCTTACCCTCAATGAGGTTGAGCTGATCGTAGCGTGTTTGAGCCCACTCTGATTCCTTTAACCCGGATTCTGCCAAGATCTTTAATGACGGGACTTCTACCTCAAACGGTAACACCGCCTCCATCCCATATACCAATGAGAATGGCGTTGCCCCAGTTGACATTCGCACTGAAGTCCGGTAACCGTGTAACGCGAATGGGAGCATCTCGTGCCAATCCTTGTATGACACGGTCATCTTTTGGATAATCTTTTTGATATTCTTATTGGCCGCTTCCACGGCTCCATTCATCTTTGGCCGGTAGGGCGTGGAATTGTGATGCTGGATTTTAAACTCCTCGCACATTTCTGCCATCATCTTATTATTCAGGTTGGTGCCGTTGTCCGTGATAATCTTCCTTGGCAAACCATATCGGCAGATGATCTCTTTCTTAATGAACCTGACCACCACATTCCTCGTGACATTGGTATATGAAGCCGCCTCGACCCACTTGGTGAAATAATCTATCGCTACGAGGATGAAGCGATGACCATTCGAGGCCTTGGGCTCAATGGCCCCGATGACATCTATTCCCCACATGGAGAAAGGCCAAGGGGCGGACATGACATTCAGAGGATGTGGTGGGGCATTGACATTATCTGCGAATGCTTGACATTTGTGGCACTTCCTCACATGGACACAACAATCACTTTCCATGGTAAGCCAGTAATAACCTGCTCTTAAGATCTTCCTGGCCATAGCATGCCCGTTGGCGTGTGTTCCAAACGAGCCCTCATGGACTTCCTCGATCATGTGATTTGCCTCCTTGGCATCCACACATCGCAGGAGTGTCATGTCGTGATTTCTCTTATACAGTGTGCCTCCGCTCATGAAGAAACTGGCTGCCAACCTCCTCAATGTCCTTTTATCGTTGTCGGCAATCTCTGGCGGGTATTCTTTGCTTTCGACATATCGCTTGATGTCGTAATACCAGGGCCTTCCGTCCCGTTCCTCTTCCACTTGGCAACAATGTGCGGGTTTGCCACGACACTGAAATTCAATGTAGGGTAGGTCCCCGTGCGGTGTTAGCTGGAACATAGATGCCAATGTAGCAAGTGCATCCGCCATTTGATTTTCCTCGCGGGGAACATGATGGAAGGAGATCTCATCGAAAGTCTCAGCCAACTCCTTGATGTAGGCTTTGTAGGGTATCAGCTTGGGATCTCTAGTTTCCCATTCTCCTCTCAGCTGATGGATTACCAACGCTGAGTCGCCGTACACCTTGAGTAGTTTGACATCGGAGTCAATTGCTGCCTGGACGGCTAGGGCACATGCTTCATATTCGGCCATGTTGTTGGTGCAGTCGAATCCTAGCCTGGCTGTGAAAGGTACACATTGATTGTCCGGAGAGATCAACACTGCCCCAACGCCATGACCTAGAATGTTTGACGCTCCGTCAAACCATACAGTCCATTTGTCCCGATCTTCGTCCAACTTTTCCTCGAACAAGGCCATGATGTCCTCATCCGGGAATTCCGGATGCATGGGCTGGTAGTCGTTAAGAGGCTGTTGAGCCAAATAATCTGCCAAAGCGCTTCCTTTTATCGCCTTTTGGGTGACGTAGACTATATCAAACTCAGATAGCAAGACTTGCCACCGGGCGATTCGTCCTGTGAGAGCTGGCTTTTCAAAGATGTACTTAACCGGGTCCATTTTGGATATCAACCAGGTAGTATGACTCAGCATGTACTGCCTTAGGCGATGGGACGCCCATACTAAAGCACAACACGTTCTTTCGAGCAAGGAGTAATTCATCTCACAGGTCGTGAACTTCTTACTTAGGTAGTAAACAGCGCGCTCTTTCTTCCCGGATTTGTCATGTTGCCCCAGCATACACCCCATTGACTCGTCCAAGATTGTCATGTACAAAATGAGAGGCCTTCCAGGCACTGGTGGCATAAGCACGGGAGGATTCATTAGGCACTTTTTGATCCTCCCAAAAGCCTCTTGGCAATCCTCATTCCACCGATCAGTTTGGTTTTTGCGCAAGAGTTTAAACAACGGCTCACAAATGGCGGTGAGCTGCGATATGAATCTGGCAATATAATTCAAGCGCCCCAGGAAACCTCGGACTTGCCTCTCTGTACGGGGTTCTGGCATCTCAAGGATAGCCTTCACTTTTTCGGGGTCTACCTCTATCCCTTTCTGGCTTACAACGAAACCAAGCAATTTCCCTGATTTGACCCCAAAGGTACACTTAGCGGGGTTCAACCTTAATTGATATTTCTTAAGCCTTTCGAACAACTTCCGCAGGTTGACAAGGTGTTCTTCCTCAGATTTAGATTTAGCAATTATGTCGTCCACGTAGACCTCGATCTCTTGATGCATCATATCATGGAACAAAGCTACCATGGCCCGTTGATAAGTTGCCCCAGCGTTCTTGAGTCCAAAGGACATCACCTTGTAACAGAACGTTCCCCACAGGGTGACGAAAGTAGTCTTTTCCATATCCTCGGGCGCCATCTTTATCTGATTGTAACCAGAGAAACCATCCATGAAGGAAAATAAAGCGAAATTGGCCGTGTTATCTACGAGGATATCGATGTGTGGTAACGGAAAATTGTCTTTGGGACTGGCCCGATTCAGGTCCCGGTAATCTACACACATTCGTACTTTCCCACCTTTTTTAGGAACTGGTACGATGTTGGCAACCCATTCTGGATACCGAGCGACGGCCAGAAATCCAGCGTCAAACTGCTTCTTCACTTCTTCTTTTATCTTCAAGGACGTTTCGGGTTTCATCCTCCTCAATTTCTGTTTTACTGGGGAACACCCGGGATTTAGAGGCAATCGGTGCTGCACAATGTCAGAACTCAAACCGGGCATATCTTGGTATGACCAAGCAAAGATGTCTTGGTAGTCTTTTAGCAGGATTATTAATTCTTCACGGATAGGTGCGGTAATGCCTGTACCTATCTTTACTTCTCTCTTTCCACTGCCAATTCCTAAGTCTACTAGCTCTGTTTCTTCTTGATGAGGCCCCATTTCTTGGTCCTCATGGGCGACCATTCTTTCTAGTTCCGAAGGAAGTCCCACATCCTCATCTCCTTCATCTTCCGTTTGGTTCATTTCTTGCTCGAAGTTGATAGACGGGTCCCAGGTATTAGTACCTTCGGGGGACTTGTCATCGAATCTGCCGTTTCAGAAAAAGAAGTAAACATGCAAATGAATGAGAATGGGTAGAGACCAGGAACAGATGAAGAAAGATCCTTGTATTATAAATTCAAAAACAAAAGACACAAAGCCTTAACAAAATGAAAACTCTAAAGCCTAGGCCCAACTATAGAGCTTTTAAAACCGTAAAGGTTTACATTATGCTTGTTGCGTAAATGCCGGGGCGTTCCTCCACTCGCCAATTTCCCAGCTGGAAATCAGGAGGGCATGGTCGGACCAAATCCGAAGTACTTGGAACATCCTCTTCACATATCGCAAACACTTGACCTTCGTCTCCCAGACCCGCACTTATAAAGCTTCTACTTATGTGGCAGGGCGGGCTTCCTTCACTTTCTTGTCTCCAACGCGAGCTCTGACCACTGTTCTTCCTTCCCGCGATGCTTCTTTTCATGTCCGCCTGAGTGGGCTTATAGCCTAAACCATACTTCCCACGATTTCCTTGGGTTTTTATCAGGCTAGTTATGCCGCCATTGTCTTTGCCTAAACCCATCCCGGGTTCATAACCGTTCCCCAACATAACTCGGGCCATCATTACCGCCGCATCGGACAGACAAGGTTGCCCAAAGAGGGAGTCCACGGAGGAAATGCTGACCACCTCAAAAGACTGGAAAGCGGTTTCTAACGATTCTTCTGCGGCTTCCACATAAGGCATGGAGGATGGGCAGCTTACCAAGATATCTTCCTCGCCTGACACGATGACCAAGTGCCCCTCCACTACGAATTTCAGCCTTTGGTGGAGTGTAGAAGGCACAACTCCCACTGAGTGGATCCAAGGGCGCCCCAACAGGCAGCTGTAGGGGGGATTAATATCCATTATTTGGAAGGTGACTTGACAGGTGTGAGGGCCTATTTGTACTGGGAGATCGATCTCTCCCCTAACCTCTCGGCGAGTGCCGTCGAAGGCCCGAACCACCATTGAACTTGGTTTTAAATGGGAAGCATTGAATGGTAACTTGTCCAAAGTGCTCTTAGGCATCACGTTTAAACTGGAACCATTATCGATGAGTACCTTGGCCACGATATGATCCATACACTTGACTGATACGTGTAAAGCCTTATTATGCCCTCTCCCCTCGGCGGGGATTTCTTCTTCGGCGAAGGCAAGATAGTTGTTGGCAGTGATATTGTTGACCAGCCCTCCGAAACCTTCTACCGAAATATCTTGGGCCACGTGAGCCTCGTTCAGCACTTTTACTAGCAGAGCCCGATGAGGCTCGGAGCTCATAAGTAACTCTAGCAGCGAGACCCTAGCCGGGGTTTTGTTGAGCTGTTCGATAACCTTGAATTCGCTCTGCTGAATTATCCGAAGGAACTCGCTGGCTTCCTCTAGCGACACCTCCTTTCTACCATCCCTTTTCTCTGGGGGCCCCTTTGCTGGCATATCTTTATTCGAAGCGTGGGGTGCTTCGCCATCTTGTTCCTCCACCACTTTCCCTTTTCCATTGACGTCGGCGGGTTGGACTGGTAGGTCCGGAGGTGCGAACACACGACCACTACGGGTCACACCGCTCAGCCCCATGATATTTGTTACTTTAGCTGACAGCGAGCTGACGTCAGTGACTTCTTCTTCCTTCTTCCCCGGAGGTGTATATCTCCACGGGACCGCGTGACTATCTTGGTACGGGAAAGGAACAGGTTTGGCCATTAAGGGGTGCCCGGGCTTTTGCGAGGCTGCACTTTTAGTGAAGTATATCACCAAGGGTTTGGGCTTCGCAACACCGCTCCCCTCCGTAGATTGCATGCATATATGCTGCTCTTCTTTTCCTTTAATGCCGACTTCTCGTCGACCTTGGTCTATCATCTGCTGTAACAATTCCTCTACTTCCAAACACGTCTCCATGTCATGCATCTCGCCGGAATGTAGCAGACAGGAATCCTCCTTACACCCATTATGGGGAATTACACCTCCCTTTTGTAGGGCCTCAAAAATAAACCTCCTAGGGGTTGCCACATCTCTTAAAGGTTTGGACCTGTGGGGCCTATCGGATTCAACTGCATTAACTGCTCCCCCTCCATGATTGGCGAGCGGGTTGGTCCTCACATTGGGCCGATCCTCTTGGAAAGTCAGCCATCCGGCATCCATTAGATGTTGGACCTTGTATTTAAGGGCCAAGCATTTTTCGATGGAATGCCCCGGGGCACCCCCATGGTACTTGCAAGTTGCATTAGGGTCATACCACCTCGGGAAAGGGGGTTCGAGGACCCTTCCGGGAGTTACCACGGCCAAATGATTGGCAATGAGGGATGGTAGAAGATCTTCGTACGTCATTGGGAGCGGGGTGAATTCCGGCAATGGCCTTGGAGGGAAGTTCCTTGTCGTGTTAGAATTACCGGCCGGTCGAGCCGTGTTCGGAGTCGGAACTTGGGGAGCTTCCCTCTGGGTGGGTGCCTTAGGCTGCACGGGTGTTGAACTAGAGGCGTTCCCAGCATGAGCCGAGAAGCTTGGGTGATGTTGCGCGTACTGATGGGTACCATGAGGTGTTTGCTGGGGTTTGACCCATGCGGGTGTTGAAGAGACGGCATGGGCATCTCCTTCCTTCCTTTTTGCCCCTGTTGCCCCGATTCTTTTGGCGTTCACGTTTGTGGAGGAAACGTAATCAAACTTTCCTCTCTTCAATCCAACCTCGATTCTTTCCCCGGCAAACACCAGATCCGCAAAGCTGGACGACATGTAACCCACTAGCTTCTCATAGTAGAACACTGGCAGAGTGTCTACCATCATGGTGATCATCTCTCTCTCAACCATGGGAGGAGCTACCTGTGCCGCCAAATCCCTCCATCGCTGCGCATATTCTTTAAAGGTTTCACCCTCTTTCTTAAACATATTCTGCAGTTGAGTACGGTCAGGAGCCATATCAGAATTGTACTGATACTGCCTTAGGAAGGCGGTAATCAGATCCTTCCAAGTACGGATACGGGAAGCTTCCAAATTAGTGTACCACACTACCGCAGCTCCGGCCAAGCTATCCTGAAAGAAGTGTATCAACAGCTTTTCGTCTTTAGAATGAGCGCCCATCTTACGGCAGTACATCTTGAGATGGTTTTTGGGACAAGTCGTCCCTTTATACTTGTCGAAGTCCGGCACTTTGAACTTCGGGGGAATAACAACATCGGGTACTAAGCAAAGATCCGTCATGTCTGCAAACGGATAGTCCCCAAATCCTTCCACAGCCCTCAATCTTTCCTCGAGGAGATCGAGCTTCCTCCTTTCTTCAGTTGCCGGGGGCGGCCCTTCCATAGACAAAACTATTGGCGATGCTGCGATGTTGGGTTGGGGCAACGTGCCTGGTGCCGGCCCTTCGGGGATCGGGGGATAAAACTCGACATCCCTCCGAGCATAATCTTGAGGGTCTTTATGGACTTCGTCGGGTTGCTGAGGAGGCTCTTTTTCATGGACGGGAGAAGCAATGTGGCCCGCATCTTCTTGCAAGATGGGTGGTGAATAGTTGGGCGGCAATCCATAAGGGTAAGCCGCTCGGTTGTATCCCAGGTGAGGGCTGCCATCGTGCCCTAGTGCGTCCCTTCCCCGTCCTACTATGTTTGAGGGAGGATGGTGCGTAGTTGCCAAGAGAGTCGGGTCTGCTTCGGCAGCCGAACTGACAGCGGCGGCAGTGGCCGCGTTCTTCTCCATGAGCTGTTTCATACCTAACATGGCCTCCATCATGGAGGCCATTTGTTCTTTCAGAGCCGACATGTCGGCTTTCATCTGTTCCTGCGTCTCCTCTTGATCACCCATCGTTCTAGATTTGGATCTGGTGCGATAGGGATCCCTTGCGGCGCGTTTAGTTATGGTGTTCTTTTCCTAAAAAACCAAACGTGAGGAGTGGGTAAAGAAAGAAAATGCATGCTAGAGATGAGACGTAGGAGTGATTTGATTTGCACAAGTTTTTTTTTGGAGTAGGAACATGGGACCAACTCATTTTATTTCAAAAAGGAAGTCATATCTAGTCAAGGTCTAAGAGACCATACAAGTTTCCTAACGATTTCTAATTATGTGGGCCATTAAGTCTATCATATGCTGACAATAGCCGAGAAGCCCATGAATCTCTTCGGGGGTGGAGTAGGTGTCTGCCATCGCCTTGGCCTTGGCTAACAATCGGGGAAGTTCTTGACTCCCGTTCAAGGTAAGAGCAAACCGATCCATCCACATGGTTGCCTCTTGGTGTAAAGAGTCGATCACCCTTCCTCTAGCCTCTTTTTCCGCATATACTTGAGCATACTCATCCGCGATTCTATGCTCGTGGGCCGTGGCTAGACCTAACTCTTCTTCGTACTTGGCGATGATAGCTAACATGTTGGTCTCTGTCTCGCATAAATGCTGAGACAAGCTTCTTTTGGACCTTGAACAAGCCATCAACTCCTCTTTCAGAACCATGCTATGTGCTCGCGACTGGTCCCTTTCTTCCCTTCGCAACTTGAGTTCACTATTGCTACCCCATAGAGCTCCGCGAAATTTGTTCCGGCCATACTCTTCCTTGCGAGCCCTCTTGGTCTCTCGTTCAAGGGCTCTTGCGGTAATTGCATTCTCTTCCCGTAACCCCGGCACACTCCTTCCGAACGTGTGTAGCAGCCAACTTGAAACTTCTCCTTGGCGAGTTTTTGCCTTTCCTAACTCGCTCTTGAGAGCTTGGACTCCTCGTCCTCTTCCGGTGCTTCACAATTCTCTTCGCTGACGACTTTTAACTTGGCGAGCCAATCTAAACCTCGTATGCGAACTTTCAGCCATTCGTGGTACCCACCAATGATGCCATTACGAATGCCTCTAAGCTCTTGATCTTTCCTTAACGGGGTTTCCCATGCCTTATGGATTCTTTGTATAGTCTTGGAATTTTGTGCGCCGAGATCCCTCACAAGGAAAGGAGACATGCTTTCTTCCGTCGGTGCTCCCCTCATGGGTACCCTAGTTGTCTTATAGCGAGCGCGGGATTGTAGTTAATACAACCCCTCGTTCCTACCAGCGGAATGTTTGGGTATCCTTCCACATGAGAAAGGACCCCTTCTTTCCTTCCTTCCATCGGGGGAACCAACTGATTGTTCTACCTCCTATCCCGGCCAAGAGCTGGTCCAATCTATCTCCTCTTTTCAGTACACGAGCGATGCTCAGGAGCGGACATGGATGTCTTGTGTCTTGTTGGAACAAGTGGAAACCAACCAAACACAGAGGGCGGGTAAGCAACAGATGATCCGTGCGCTAACTCTTCTCGCACCTTCGGTCAAATGTGTCAAATAGATCTGCCAAGACAGCTACCACCGGACTTTCCTTGCTATGGTGGTAGGCAAGGAAAGCGTCGATTGCTGCTAGGTCTATCCAAACCATCCACGTTTGGAAAGAGGACGACCCCAAAAATTAGCAAAGCTAACACATCCATAAACGGGACCAGTCTCCTTGATGGCCATACCCCTCGCCTTGTCTTCTAGGTACTCTGTGGTAGGCCCGCTATGCCGTTCCGAGTCTGTTTTTATGCGGTCCAAACCTCTTGCTGAATCCTTGACCACAGTTGCAATTCTGCTCAAAGAGGGGAGACACCCGGAGGAAAGATATGGTTTCTTCCCCGAGAGGACATCCT